>NW_027175394.1:0-321478 GCF_028021215.1 Eschrichtius robustus | reverse complement strand
TTAGGGTATGGGTTAGGGTTAGGGTTAGGGTTAGTTTGAGGGTTAGGGCTCCGTTTAGGGTACGGGTAAGGATTAGGGTAAGTGTTAGGGTTAGGGTAGGGGTTAGGGTTAGGGTACGCGTTAGGGTTAGGGTAGTTATTAAACCTATCCCACTCTCTAGATACCCCTTAGCACGTCAAGGAATATTATTTGGGGGTCCAGCCATGGAGAAGAGTTTAGACACTAGGAGAAGATAAGGAACACACCCATTATCCTGAAATCACATTAGGATTCTCTTTTTAACCTGTTCCTTAATACACTAGTGCTTAGGAAATCTATTGGAGGCAGAAGCAGTCAAGGATAGCTTAGGGTTAGGGTTACGGTGAGGGTTAGGGTTAGGGTATGGCTTAGGGTACGGGTTCGGGTACGGGTTCGTGTACGGCGTAGGGTATGGGTTAGGGTTAGGGTTAGGGTTAGTTTGAGGGTTAGAGCTCCATTTAGGGTACGGGTTAGGATTGGGGTAAGTGTTAGGATTAGGGTAGGGGTTAGGGTTAGGGTACGCGTTAGGTTTAGGGTAGTTATTAAACCTATCCCACTCTCTAGATACCCCTTAGCACGTCAAGGAATATTATTTGGGGGTCCAGCCATGGAGAAGAGTTTAGACACTAGGAGAAGATAAGGAACACACCCATTATCAAGAAATCACATTAGGATTCTCTTTTTAACCTGTTCCTTAAAACACTAGTGCTTAGGAAATCTATTGGAGGCAGAAGCAGTCAAGGGTAGCTTAGGGTTAGGGTTAGGGTTAGGGTACGGCTTAGGGTACGGGTTCGGGTATGGGTTCGGGTACGGGTTCGGGTACGGCGTAGGGTATGGGTTAGGTTTAGGGTTAGGGTTAGTTTGAGGGTTAGGGCTCGGTTTAGGTTACGGGTTAGGATTAGGGTACGTGTTAGGGTTAGGGTAGGGGTTAGGGTTAGGGTACGCGTTAGGGTTAGGGTAGTTATTAAACCTATCCCACTCTCTAGATACCCCTTAGCACGTCAAGGAATATTATTTGGGGGTCCAGCCATGGAGAAGAGTTTAGACACTAGGAGAAGATAAGGAACACACCCATTATCCTGTAATCACATTAGGATTCTCTTTTTAACCTGTTCCTTAATACACTATTGCTTAGGAAATCTATTGGAGGCAGAAGCAGTCAAGGGTAGCTTAGGGTTAGGGTTACGGTTAGGGTTAGGGTTAGGGTATGGCTTAGGGTATGGGTTCGGGTACGGGTTCGGGTACGGCGTAGGGTATGGTTTAGGGTTAGGGTTAGGGTTAGTTTGAGGGTTAGGCCTCGGTTTAGGTTACGGGTTAGGATTAGTGTACGTGTTAGGGTTAGGGTAGGGGTTAGTGTTAGGGTACGCGTTAGGGTTAGGGTAGTTATTAAACCTAACCCACTCTCTAGATAACCCTTAGCACGTCAAGGAATATTATTTGGGGTTCCAGCCATGGAGAAGAGTTTAGACACTAGGAGAAGATAAGGAACACACCCATTATCAAGAAATCACATTAGGATTCTCTTTTTAACCTGTTCCTTAAAACACTAGTGCTCAGGAAATGTATTGGAGGCAGAAGCAGTCAAGGGTAGCTTAGGGTTAGGGTTAGGGTTAGGGTACGGCTTAGGGTACGGGTTCGGGTACGGGTTCGGGTACGGGTTCGGGTACGGCGTAGGGTATGGGTTAGGTTTAGGGTTAGGGTTAGTTTGAGGGTTAGGGCTCGGTTTATGTTACGGGTTAGGATTAGGGTACGTGTTAGGGTTAGGGTAGGGGTTAGGGTTAGGGTACGCGTTAGGGTTAGGGTAGTTATTAAACATATCCCACTCTCTAGATACCCCTTAGCAAGTCAAGGAATATTATTTGGGGGTCCAGCCATGGAGAAGAGTTTAGACACTAGGAGAAGATAAGGAACACACCCATTATCAATAAATCACATTAGGATTCTCTTTTTAACCTGTTCCTTAAAACACTAGTGCTTAGGAAATCTATTGGAGGCAGAAGCAGTCAAGGGTAGCTTAGGGTTAGGGTTTGGGTTAGGGTACGGCTTAGGGTACGGTTTCAGGTACGGGTTCGGGTACGGGTTTGGGTATGGCGTAGGATATGGGTTAGGGTTAGGGTTAGGGTTAGTTTGAGGGTTAGGGCTCG
Source organism: Eschrichtius robustus (assembly GCF_028021215.1). Classification (NCBI taxonomy): domain Eukaryota; kingdom Metazoa; phylum Chordata; class Mammalia; order Artiodactyla; family Eschrichtiidae; genus Eschrichtius; species Eschrichtius robustus. Next base: position 319,316 of record NW_027175394.1, on the reverse strand, counting down.
GTTTAGGGTACGGGTTAGGATTAGGGTACGTGTTAGGGTTAGGGTAGGGGTTAGGGTTAGGGTACGCGTTAGGGTTAGGGTAGTTATTAAACCTATCCCACTCTCTAGATACCCCTTAGCACGTCAAGGAATATTATTTGGGTGTCCAGCCATGGAGAAGAGTTTAGACACTAGGAGAAGATAAGGAACACACCCATTATCAAGAAATCACATTAGGATTCTCTTTTTAACCTGTTCCTTAAAACACTAGTGCTTAGGAAATCTATTGGAGGCAGAAGCAGGCAAGGGTAGCTTAGGGTTAGGGTTAGGGTTAGGGTTAGGGTTAGGGTTAGGGTTAGGATACGGCTTAGGGTACGGGTTCGGGTACGGGTTCGCGTACAGCGTAGGGTATGGGTTAGGGTTAGTGTTAGGGTTAGTTTGAAGGTTAGGGCTCGGTTTAGGGTACGGGTTAGGATTAGGGTTCGTGTTAGGGTTAGGGTAGGGGTTAGGGTTAGGGTACACGTTAGGGTTAGGGTAGTTATTAAACCTATCCCACTCTCTAGATACCCCTTAGCACGTCAAGGAATATTATTTGGGGGTCCAGCCATGGAGAAGAGTTTAGACACTAGGAGAAGATAAGGAACACACCCATTATCAAGAAATCACATTAGGATTCTCTTTTTAACCTGTTCCTTAAAACACTAGTGCTTAGGAAATCTATTGGAGGCAGAAGCAGTCAAGGGTAGCTTAGGGTTAGGGTTAGGGTTAGGGCTAGGGTTAGGACACGGCTTAGGGTACGGGTTCGGGTACGGGTTTGTGTACGGCGTAGGGTATGGGTTTGGGTTAGTGTTAGGGTTAGTTTGAAGGTTAGGGCTCGGTTTAGGGTACGGGTTAGGATTAGGGTTCGTGTTAGGGTTAGGGTAGGGGTTAGGGTTAGGGTACGCGTTAGGGTTAGGGTAGTTATTAAACCTATCCCACTCTCTAGATACCCCTTAGCACGTCAAGGAATATTATTTGGGGGTCCAGCCATGGAGAAGAGTTTAGACACTAGGAGAAGATAAGGAACACACCCATTATCAAGAAATCACATTAGGATTCTCTTTTTAACCTGTTCCTTAAAACACTAGTGCTTAGGAAATCTATTGGAGGCAGAAGCAGTCAAGGGTAGCTTAGGGTTAGGGTTACGGTGAGGGTTAGGGTTAGGGTATGGCTTAGGGTACGGGTTCGGGTACGGGTTCGTGTACGGTGTAGGGTATGGGTTAGGGTTAGGGTTAGGGTTAGTTTGAGGGTTAGGGCTCCGTTTCGGGTACGGGTTAGGATTAGGGTAAGTGTTAGGGTTAGGGTAGGGGTTAGGGTTAGGGTACGCGTTAGGGTTAGGGTAGTTATTAAACCTATCCCACTCTCTAGATACCCCTTGGCACGTCAAGGAATATTATTTGGGGGTCCAGCCATGGAGAAGAGTTTAGACACTAGGAGAAGATAAGGAACACACCCATTATCAAGAAATCACATTAGGATTCTCTTTTTAACCTGTTCCTTAAAACACTAGTGCTTAGGAAATCTATTGGAGGCAGAAGCAGTCAAGGGTAGCTTAGGGTTAGTGTTAGGGTTAGGGTACGGCTTAGGGTACGGGTTCGGGTACGGGTTCGGGTACGGGTTCGGGTACGGCGTAGGGTATGGGTTAGGTTTAGGGTTAGGGTTAGTTTGAGGGTTAGGGCTCGGTTTAGTTTACGGGTTAGGATTAGGGTACGTGTTAGGGTTAGGGTAGGGGTTAGGGTTAGGGTACGCGTTAGGGTGAGGGTAGTTATTAAACCTATCCCACTCTCTAGATACCCCTTAGCACGTCAAGGAATATTATTTGGGGGTCCAGCCATGGAGAAGAGTTTATACACTAGGAGAAGATAAGGAACACACCCATTATCCTGAAATCACATTAGGATTCTCTTTTTAACCTGCTCCTTAATACACTAGTGCTTAGGAAATCTATTGGAGGCAGAAGCAGTCAAGGGTAGCTTAGGGTTAGGGTTACGGTTAGGGTTAGGTTTAGGGTACGGCTTAGGGTACGGGTTCGGGTACGGGTTCGGGTACGGGTTTGGGTACGGCGTAGGGTATGGGTTAGGGTTAGGGTTAGGGTTAGTTTGAGGGTTAGGGCACGGTTTAGGGTATGAGTTAGGATTAGTGTACGTGTTAGGGTTAGGGTAGAGGTTAGGGTTAGGGTATGCGTTAGGGTTATGGTAGTTATTAAACCTATCCCACACTCTAGATACCCCTTAGCACGTCAAGGAATATTATTTGGCGGTCCAGCCATGGAGAAGAGTTTAGACACTAGGAGAAGATAAGGAACACACCCATTATCAAGAAATCACATTAGGATACTCTTTTTAACCTGTTCCTTAAAACACTAGTGCTTAGGAAATCTATTGGAGGCAGAAGCAGTCAAGGTTAGCTTAGGGTTAAGGTTAGGGTTATTGTTAGGGTAAGGATTAGGGTACGGGTTCGGGTACGGCATAGGGTATGGGTTAGGTTTAGGGTTAGGGTTAGTTTGAGGGTTAGGGCTCCGTTTAGGGTACGGGTAAGGATTAGGGTAAGTGTTAGGGTTAGGGTAGGGGTTAGGGTTAGGGTACGCGTTAGGGTTAGGGTAGTTATTAAACCTATCCCACTCTCTAGATACCCCTTAGCACGTCAAGGAATATTATTTGGGGGTCCAGCCATGGAGAAGAGTTTAGACACTAGGAGAAGATAAGGAACACACCCATTATCCTGAAATCACATTAGGATTCTCTTTTTAACCTGTTCCTTAATACACTAGTGCTTAGGAAATCTATTGGAGGCAGAAGCAGTCAAGGATAGCTTAGGGTTAGGGTTACGGTGAGGGTTAGGGTTAGGGTATGGCTTAGGGTACGGGTTCGGGTACGGGTTCGTGTACGGCGTAGGGTATGGGTTAGGGTTAGGGTTAGGGTTAGTTTGAGGGTTAGAGCTCCATTTAGGGTACGGGTTAGGATTGGGGTAAGTGTTAGGATTAGGGTAGGGGTTAGGGTTAGGGTACGCGTTAGGTTTAGGGTAGTTATTAAACCTATCCCACTCTCTAGATACCCCTTAGCACGTCAAGGAATATTATTTGGGGGTCCAGCCATGGAGAAGAGTTTAGACACTAGGAGAAGATAAGGAACACACCCATTATCAAGAAATCACATTAGGATTCTCTTTTTAACCTGTTCCTTAAAACACTAGTGCTTAGGAAATCTATTGGAGGCAGAAGCAGTCAAGGGTAGCTTAGGGTTAAGGTTAGGGTTATTGTTAGGGTAAGGATTAGGGTACGGGTTCGGGTACGGCATAGGGTATGGGTTAGGGTTAGGGTTAGGGTTAGTTTGAGGGTTAGGGCTCGGTTTAGGGTACGGGTTAGGAGTGGGGTACGTGTTAGGGTTAGGGTAGGGGTTAGGGTTAGGGTACGCGTTAGGGTTAGGGTAGATATTAAACCTATCCCACTCCCTAGATACCCCTTAGCACGTCAAGGAATATTATTTGGGGGTCCAGCCATGGAGAAGAGTTTAGACAGTAGGAGAAGATAAGGAACACACCCATTAGCAAGAAATCACATTAGGATTCTCTTTTTAACCTGTTCCTTAAAACACTAGTGCTTAGGAAATCTATTGGAGGCAGAAGCAGTCAAGGGTAGCTTAGGGTTAGGGTTAGGGTTAGGGCTAGGGTTAGGACACGGCTTAGGGTACGGGTTCGGGTACGGGTTCGTGTACGGCGTAGGGTATGGGTTTGGGTTAGGGTTAGGGTTAGTTTGAAGGTTAGGGCTCGGTTTAGGGTACGGGTTAGGATTAGGGTTCGTGTTAGGGTTAGGGTAGGGGTTAGGGTTAGGGTACGCGTTAGGGTTAGGGTAGTTATTAAACCTATCCCACTCTCTAGATACCCCTTAGCACGTCAAGGAATATTATTTGGGGGTCCAGCCATGGAGAAGAGTTTAGACACTAGGAGAAGATAAGGAACACACCCATTATCCTGAAATCACATTAGGATTCTCTTTTTAACCTCTTCCTTAATACACTAGTGCTTAGGAAATCTATTGGAGGCAGAAGTAGTCAAGGGTAGCTTAGGGTTAGGGTTACGGTGAGGGTTAGGGTTAGGATATGGCTTAGGGTACGGGTTCGGGTACGGGTTCGTGTACGGCGTAGGGTATGGGTTAGGGTTAGGGTTAGGGTTAGTTTGAGGGTTAGGGCTCCGTTTAGGGTACGGGTTAGGATTAGGGTAAGTGTTAGGGTTAGGGTAGGGGTTAGGGTTAGGGTACGCGTTAGGGTTAGGGTAGTTATTAAACCTATCTCACTCTCTAGATACCCCTTAGCACGTCAAGGAATATTATTTGGGGGTCCAGCCATGGAGAAGAGTTTAGACACTAGGAGAAGATAAGGAACACACCCATTATCAAGAAATCACATTAGGATTCTCTTTTTAACCTGTTCCTTAAAACACTAGTGCTTAGGAAATCTATTGGAGGCAGAAGCAGTCAAGGGTAGCTTAGGGTTAGGGTTAGGGTTAGGGTTAGGGTACGGCTTAGGGTACGGGTTCGGGTACGGGTTCGTGTACGCTGTAGGGTATGGGTTAGGGTTAGGGTTAGGGTTAGTTTGAAGGTTAGGGCTCGGTTTAGGGTACGGGTTATGATTAGGGTTCGTGTTAGGGTTAGGGTAGGGGTTAGGGTTAGGGTACGCGTTAGGGTTAGGGTAGTTATTAAACCTATCCCACTCTCTAGATACCCCTTAGCACGTCAAGGAATATTATTTGGGGGTCCAGCCATGGAGAAGAGTTTAGACACTAGGAGAAGATAAGGAACACACCCATTATCAAGAAATCACATTAGGATTCTCTTTTTAACCTGTTCCTTAAAACACTAGTGCTTAGGAAATCTATTGGAGGCAGAAGCAGTCAAGGGTAGCTTAGGGTTAGGGTTACGGTGAGGGTTAGGGTTAGGGTATGGCTTAGGGTACGGGTTCGGGTACGGGTTCGTGTACGGTGTAGGGTATGGGTTAGGGTTAGGGTTAGGGTTAGTTTGAGGGTTAGGGCTCCGTTTCGGGTACGGGTTAGGATTAGGGTAAGTGTTAGGGTTAGGGTAGGGGTTAGGGTTAGGGTACGCGTTAGGGTTAGGGTAGTTATTAAACCTATCCCACTCTCTAGATACCCCTTGGCACGTCAAGGAATATTATTTGGGGGTCCAGCCATGGAGAAGAGTTTAGACACTAGGAGAAGATAAGGAACACACCCATTATCAAGAAATCACATTAGGATTCTCTTTTTAACCTGTTCCTTAAAACACTAGTGCTTAGGAAATCTATTGGAGGCAGAAGCAGTCAAGGGTAGCTTAGGGTTAGTGTTAGGGTTAGGGTACGGCTTAGGGTACGGGTTCGGGTACGGGTTCGGGTACGGGTTCGGGTACGGCGTAGGGTATGGGTTAGGTTTAGGGTTAGGGTTAGTTTGAGGGTTAGGGCTCGGTTTAGGTTACGGGTTAGGATTAGGGTACGTGTTAGGGTTAGGGTAGGGGTTAGGGTTAGGGTACGCGTTAGGGTGAGGGTAGTTATTAAACCTATCCCACTCTCTAGATACCCCTTAGCACGTCAAGGAATATTATTTGGGGGTCCAGCCATGGAGAAGAGTTTATACACTAGGAGAAGATAAGGAACACACCCATTATCCTGAAATCACATTAGGATTCTCTTTTTAACCTGCTCCTTAATACACTAGTGCTTAGGAAATCTATTGGAGGCAGAAGCAGTCAAGGGTAGCTTAGGGTTAGGGTTACGGTTAGGGTTAGGTTTAGGGTACGGCTTAGGGTACGGGTTCGGGTACGGGTTCGGGTACGGGTTTGGGTACGGCGTAGGGTATGGGTTAGGGTTAGGGTTAGGGTTAGTTTGAGGGTTAGGGCACGGTTTAGGGTATGAGTTAGGATTAGTGTACGTGTTAGGGTTAGGGTAGAGGTTAGGGTTAGGGTATGCGTTAGGGTTATGGTAGTTATTAAACCTATCCCACACTCTAGATACCCCTTAGCACGTCAAGGAATATTATTTGGCGGTCCAGCCATGGAGAAGAGTTTAGACACTAGGAGAAGATAAGGAACACACCCATTATCAAGAAATCACATTAGGATACTCTTTTTAACCTGTTCCTTAAAACACTAGTGCTTAGGAAATCTATTGGAGGCAGAAGCAGTCAAGGTTAGCTTAGGGTTAAGGTTAGGGTTATTGTTAGGGTAAGGATTAGGGTACGGGTTCGGGTACGGCATAGGGTATGGGTTAGGGTTAGGGTTAGGGTTAGTTTGAGGGTTAGGGCTCCGTTTAGGGTACGGGTAAGGATTAGGGTAAGTGTTAGGGTTAGGGTAGGGGTTAGGGTTAGGGTACGCGTTAGGGTTAGGGTAGTTATTAAACCTATCCCACTCTCTAGATACCCCTTAGCACGTCAAGGAATATTATTTGGGGGTCCAGCCATGGAGAAGAGTTTAGACACTAGGAGAAGATAAGGAACACACCCATTATCCTGAAATCACATTAGGATTCTCTTTTTAACCTGTTCCTTAATACACTAGTGCTTAGGAAATCTATTGGAGGCAGAAGCAGTCAAGGATAGCTTAGGGTTAGGGTTACGGTGAGGGTTAGGGTTAGGGTATGGCTTAGGGTACGGGTTCGGGTACGGGTTCGTGTACGGCGTAGGGTATGGGTTAGGGTTAGGGTTAGGGTTAGTTTGAGGGTTAGAGCTCCATTTAGGGTACGGGTTAGGATTGGGGTAAGTGTTAGGATTAGGGTAGGGGTTAGGGTTAGGGTACGCGTTAGGTTTAGGGTAGTTATTAAACCTATCCCACTCTCTAGATACCCCTTAGCACGTCAAGGAATATTATTTGGGGGTCCAGCCATGGAGAAGAGTTTAGACACTAGGAGAAGATAAGGAACACACCCATTATCAAGAAATCACATTAGGATTCTCTTTTTAACCTGTTCCTTAAAACACTAGTGCTTAGGAAATCTATTGGAGGCAGAAGCAGTCAAGGGTAGCTTAGGGTTAGGGTTAGGGTTAGGGTACGGCTTAGGGTACGGGTTCGGGTATGGGTTCGGGTACGGGTTCGGGTACGGCGTAGGGTATGGGTTAGGTTTAGGGTTAGGGTTAGTTTGAGGGTTAGGGCTCGGTTTAGGTTACGGGTTAGGATTAGGGTACGTGTTAGGGTTAGGGTAGGGGTTAGGGTTAGGGTACGCGTTAGGGTTAGGGTAGTTATTAAACCTATCCCACTCTCTAGATACCCCTTAGCACGTCAAGGAATATTATTTGGGGGTCCAGCCATGGAGAAGAGTTTAGACACTAGGAGAAGATAAGGAACACACCCATTATCCTGTAATCACATTAGGATTCTCTTTTTAACCTGTTCCTTAATACACTATTGCTTAGGAAATCTATTGGAGGCAGAAGCAGTCAAGGGTAGCTTAGGGTTAGGGTTACGGTTAGGGTTAGGGTTAGGGTATGGCTTAGGGTATGGGTTCGGGTACGGGTTCGGGTACGGCGTAGGGTATGGTTTAGGGTTAGGGTTAGGGTTAGTTTGAGGGTTAGGCCTCGGTTTAGGTTACGGGTTAGGATTAGTGTACGTGTTAGGGTTAGGGTAGGGGTTAGTGTTAGGGTACGCGTTAGGGTTAGGGTAGTTATTAAACCTAACCCACTCTCTAGATAACCCTTAGCACATCAAGGAATATTATTTGGGGTTCCAGCCATGGAGAAGAGTTTAGACACTAGGAGAAGATAAGGAACACACCCATTATCAAGAAATCACATTAGGATTCTCTTTTTAACCTGTTCCTTAAAACACTAGTGCTCAGGAAATGTATTGGAGGCAGAAGCAGTCAAGGGTAGCTTAGGGTTAGGGTTAGGGTTAGGGTACGGCTTAGGGTACGGGTTCGGGTACGGGTTCGGGTACGGGTTCGGGTACGGCGTAGGGTATGGGTTAGGTTTAGGGTTAGGGTTAGTTTGAGGGTTAGGGCTCGGTTTATGTTACGGGTTAGGATTAGGGTACGTGTTAGGGTTAGGGTAGGGGTTAGGGTTAGGGTACGCGTTAGGGTTAGGGTAGTTATTAAACATATCCCACTCTCTAGATACCCCTTAGCAAGTCAAGGAATATTATTTGGGGGTCCAGCCATGGAGAAGAGTTTAGACACTAGGAGAAGATAAGGAACACACCCATTATCAATAAATCACATTAGGATTCTCTTTTTAACCTGTTCCTTAAAACACTAGTGCTTAGGAAATCTATTGGAGGCAGAAGCAGTCAAGGGTAGCTTAGGGTTAGGGTTTGGGTTAGGGTACGGCTTAGGGTACGGTTTCAGGTACGGGTTCGGGTACGGGTTTGGGTATGGCGTAGGATATGGGTTAGGGTTAGGGTTAGGGTTAGTTTGAGGGTTAGGGCTCGGTTTAGGGTACGGGTTAGGATTAGGGTACGTGTTAGGGTTAGGGTAGGGGTTAGGGTTAGGGTACGCGTTAGGGTTAGGGTAGTTATTAAACCTATCCCACTCTCTAGATACCCCTTAGCACGTCAAGGAATATTATTTGGGTGTCCAGCCATGGAGAAGAGTTTAGACACTAGGAGAAGATAAGGAACACACCCATTATCAAGAAATCACATTAGGATTCTCTTTTTAACCTGTTCCTTAAAACACTAGTGCTTAGGAAATCTATTGGAGGCAGAAGCAGGCAAGGGTAGCTTAGGGTTAGGGTTAGGGTTAGGGTTAGGGTTAGGGTTAGGGTTAGGATACGGCTTAGGGTACGGGTTCGGGTACGGGTTCGCGTACAGCGTAGGGTATGGGTTAGGGTTAGTGTTAGGGTTAGTTTGAAGGTTAGGGCTCGGTTTAGGGTACGGGTTAGGATTAGGGTTCGTGTTAGGGTTAGGGTAGGGGTTAGGGTTAGGGTACACGTTAGGGTTAGGGTAGTTATTAAACCTATCCCACTCTCTAGATACCCCTTAGCACGTCAAGGAATATTATTTGGGGGTCCAGCCATGGAGAAGAGTTTAGACACTAGGAGAAGATAAGGAACACACCCATTATCAAGAAATCACATTAGGATTCTCTTTTTAACCTGTTCCTTAAAACACTAGTGCTTAGGAAATCTATTGGAGGCAGAAGCAGTCAAGGGTAGCTTAGGGTTAGGGTTAGGGTTAGGGCTAGGGTTAGGACACGGCTTAGGGTACGGGTTCGGGTACGGGTTTGTGTACGGCGTAGGGTATGGGTTTGGGTTAGTGTTAGGGTTAGTTTGAAGGTTAGGGCTCGGTTTAGGGTACGGGTTAGGATTAGGGTTCGTGTTAGGGTTAGGGTAGGGGTTAGGGTTAGGGTACGCGTTAGGGTTAGGGTAGTTATTAAACCTATCCCACTCTCTAGATACCCCTTAGCACGTCAAGGAATATTATTTGGGGGTCCAGCCATGGAGAAGAGTTTAGACACTAGGAGAAGATAAGGAACACACCCATTATCAAGAAATCACATTAGGATTCTCTTTTTAACCTGTTCCTTAAAACACTAGTGCTTAGGAAATCTATTGGAGGCAGAAGCAGTCAAGGGTAGCTTAGGGTTAGGGTTACGGTGAGGGTTAGGGTTAGGGTATGGCTTAGGGTACGGGTTCGGGTACGGGTTCGTGTACGGTGTAGGGTATGGGTTAGGGTTAGGGTTAGGGTTAGTTTGAGGGTTAGGGCTCCGTTTCGGGTACGGGTTAGGATTAGGGTAAGTGTTAGGGTTAGGGTAGGGGTTAGGGTTAGGGTACGCGTTAGGGTTAGGGTAGTTATTAAACCTATCCCACTCTCTAGATACCCCTTGGCACGTCAAGGAATATTATTTGGGGGTCCAGCCATGGAGAAGAGTTTAGACACTAGGAGAAGATAAGGAACACACCCATTATCAAGAAATCACATTAGGATTCTCTTTTTAACCTGTTCCTTAAAACACTAGTGCTTAGGAAATCTATTGGAGGCAGAAGCAGTCAAGGGTAGCTTAGGGTTAGTGTTAGGGTTAGGGTACGGCTTAGGGTACGGGTTCGGGTACGGGTTCGGGTACGGGTTCGGGTACGGCGTAGGGTATGGGTTAGGTTTAGGGTTAGGGTTAGTTTGAGGGTTAGGGCTCGGTTTAGGTTACGGGTTAGGATTAGGGTACGTGTTAGGGTTAGGGTAGGGGTTAGGGTTAGGGTACGCGTTAGGGTGAGGGTAGTTATTAAACCTATCCCACTCTCTAGATACCCCTTAGCACGTCAAGGAATATTATTTGGGGGTCCAGCCATGGAGAAGAGTTTATACACTAGGAGAAGATAAGGAACACACCCATTATCCTGAAATCACATTAGGATTCTCTTTTTAACCTGCTCCTTAATACACTAGTGCTTAGGAAATCTATTGGAGGCAGAAGCAGTCAAGGGTAGCTTAGGGTTAGGGTTACGGTTAGGGTTAGGTTTAGGGTACGGCTTAGGGTACGGGTTCGGGTACGGGTTCGGGTACGGGTTTGGGTACGGCGTAGGGTATGGGTTAGGGTTAGGGTTAGGGTTAGTTTGAGGGTTAGGGCACGGTTTAGGGTATGAGTTAGGATTAGTGTACGTGTTAGGGTTAGGGTAGAGGTTAGGGTTAGGGTATGCGTTAGGGTTATGGTAGTTATTAAACCTATCCCACACTCTAGATACCCCTTAGCACGTCAAGGAATATTATTTGGCGGTCCAGCCATGGAGAAGAGTTTAGACACTAGGAGAAGATAAGGAACACACCCATTATCAAGAAATCACATTAGGATACTCTTTTTAACCTGTTCCTTAAAACACTAGTGCTTAGGAAATCTATTGGAGGCAGAAGCAGTCAAGGTTAGCTTAGGGTTAAGGTTAGGGTTATTGTTAGGGTAAGGATTAGGGTACGGGTTCGGGTACGGCATAGGGTATGGGTTAGGTTTAGGGTTAGGGTTAGTTTGAGGGTTAGGGCTCCGTTTAGGGTACGGGTAAGGATTAGGGTAAGTGTTAGGGTTAGGGTAGGGGTTAGGGTTAGGGTACGCGTTAGGGTTAGGGTAGTTATTAAACCTATCCCACTCTCTAGATACCCCTTAGCACGTCAAGGAATATTATTTGGGGGTCCAGCCATGGAGAAGAGTTTAGACACTAGGAGAAGATAAGGAACACACCCATTATCCTGAAATCACATTAGGATTCTCTTTTTAACCTGTTCCTTAATACACTAGTGCTTAGGAAATCTATTGGAGGCAGAAGCAGTCAAGGATAGCTTAGGGTTAGGGTTACGGTGAGGGTTAGGGTTAGGGTATGGCTTAGGGTACGGGTTCGGGTACGGGTTCGTGTACGGCGTAGGGTATGGGTTAGGGTTAGGGTTAGGGTTAGTTTGAGGGTTAGAGCTCCATTTAGGGTACGGGTTAGGATTGGGGTAAGTGTTAGGATTAGGGTAGGGGTTAGGGTTAGGGTACGCGTTAGGTTTAGGGTAGTTATTAAACCTATCCCACTCTCTAGATACCCCTTAGCACGTCAAGGAATATTATTTGGGGGTCCAGCCATGGAGAAGAGTTTAGACACTAGGAGAAGATAAGGAACACACCCATTATCAAGAAATCACATTAGGATTCTCTTTTTAACCTGTTCCTTAAAACACTAGTGCTTAGGAAATCTATTGGAGGCAGAAGCAGTCAAGGGTAGCTTAGGGTTAGGGTTAGGGTTAGGGTACGGCTTAGGGTACGGGTTCGGGTATGGGTTCGGGTACGGGTTCGGGTACGGCGTAGGGTATGGGTTAGGTTTAGGGTTAGGGTTAGTTTGAGGGTTAGGGCTCGGTTTAGGTTACGGGTTAGGATTAGGGTACGTGTTAGGGTTAGGGTAGGGGTTAGGGTTAGGGTACGCGTTAGGGTTAGGGTAGTTATTAAACCTATCCCACTCTCTAGATACCCCTTAGCACGTCAAGGAATATTATTTGGGGGTCCAGCCATGGAGAAGAGTTTAGACACTAGGAGAAGATAAGGAACACACCCATTATCCTGTAATCACATTAGGATTCTCTTTTTAACCTGTTCCTTAATACACTATTGCTTAGGAAATCTATTGGAGGCAGAAGCAGTCAAGGGTAGCTTAGGGTTAGGGTTACGGTTAGGGTTAGGGTTAGGGTATGGCTTAGGGTATGGGTTCGGGTACGGGTTCGGGTACGGCGTAGGGTATGGTTTAGGGTTAGGGTTAGGGTTAGTTTGAGGGTTAGGCCTCGGTTTAGGTTACGGGTTAGGATTAGTGTACGTGTTAGGGTTAGGGTAGGGGTTAGTGTTAGGGTACGCGTTAGGGTTAGGGTAGTTATTAAACCTAACCCACTCTCTAGATAACCCTTAGCACGTCAAGGAATATTATTTGGGGGTCCAGCCATGGAGAAGAGTTTAGACACTAGGAGAAGATAAGGAACACACCCATTATCAAGAAATCACATTAGGATTCTCTTTTTAACCTGTTCCTTAAAACACTAGTGCTCAGGAAATGTATTGGAGGCAGAAGCAGTCAAGGGTAGCTTAGGGTTAGGGTTAGGGTTAGGGTACGGCTTAGGGTACGGGTTCGGGTACGGGTTCGGGTACGGGTTCGGGTACGGCGTAGGGTATGGGTTAGGTTTAGGGTTAGGGTTAGTTTGAGGGTTAGGGCTCGGTTTATGTTACGGGTTAGGATTAGGGTACGTGTTAGGGTTAGGGTAGGGGTTAGGGTTAGGGTACGCGTTAGGGTTAGGGTAGTTATTAAACATATCCCACTCTCTAGATACCCCTTAGCACGTCAAGGAATATTATTTGGGGGTCCAGCCATGGAGAAGAGTTTAGACACTAGGAGAAGATAAGGAACACACCCATTATCAATAAATCACATTAGGATTCTCTTTTTAACCTGTTCCTTAAAACACTAGTGCTTAGGAAATCTATTGGAGGCAGAAGCAGTCAAGGGTAGCTTAGGGTTAGGGTTTGGGTTAGGGTACGGCTTAGGGTACGGTTTCAGGTACGGGTTCGGGTACGGGTTTGGGTATGGCGTAGGATATGGGTTAGGGTTAGGGTTAGGGTTAGTTTGAGGGTTAGGGCTCGGTTTAGGGTACGGGTTAGGATTAGGGTACGTGTTAGGGTTAGGGTAGGGGTTAGGGTTAGGGTACGCGTTAGGGTTAGGGTAGTTATTAAACCTATCCCACTCTCTAGATACCCCTTAGCACGTCAAGGAATATTATTTGGGGGTCCAGCCATGGAGAAGAGTTTAGACACTAGGAGAAGATAAGGAACACACCCATTATCAAGAAATCACATTAGGATTCTCTTTTTAACCTGTTCCTTAAAACACTAGTGCTTAGGAAATCTATTGGAGGCAGAAGCAGTCAAGGGTAGCTTAGGGTTAGGGTTACGGTGAGGGTTAGGGTTAGGGTATGGCTTAGGGTACGGGTTCGGGTACGGGTTCGTGTACGGTGTAGGGTATGGGTTAGGGTTAGGGTTAGGGTTAGTTTGAGGGTTAGGGCTCCGTTTCGGGTACGGGTTAGGATTAGGGTAAGTGTTAGGGTTAGGGTAGGGGTTAGGGTTAGGGTACGCGTTAGGGTTAGGGTAGTTATTAAACCTATCCCACTCTCTAGATACCCCTTGGCACGTCAAGGAATATTATTTGGGGGTCCAGCCATGGAGAAGAGTTTAGACACTAGGAGAAGATAAGGAACACACCCATTATCAAGAAATCACATTAGGATTCTCTTTTTAACCTGTTCCTTAAAACACTAGTGCTTAGGAAATCTATTGGAGGCAGAAGCAGTCAAGGGTAGCTTAGGGTTAGTGTTAGGGTTAGGGTACGGCTTAGGGTACGGGTTCGGGTACGGGTTCGGGTACGGGTTCGGGTACGGCGTAGGGTATGGGTTAGGTTTAGGGTTAGGGTTAGTTTGAGGGTTAGGGCTCGGTTTAGGTTACGGGTTAGGATTAGGGTACGTGTTAGGGTTAGGGTAGGGGTTAGGGTTAGGGTACGCGTTAGGGTGAGGGTAGTTATTAAACCTATCCCACTCTCTAGATACCCCTTAGCACGTCAAGGAATATTATTTGGGGGTCCAGCCATGGAGAAGAGTTTATACACTAGGAGAAGATAAGGAACACAACCATTATCCTGAAATCACATTAGGATTCTCTTTTTAACCTGCTCCTTAATACACTAGTGCTTAGGAAATCTATTGGAGGCAGAAGCAGTCAAGGGTAGCTTAGGGTTAGGGTTACGGTTAGGGTTAGGTTTAGGGTACGGCTTAGGGTACGGGTTCGGGTACGGGTTCGGGTACGGGTTTGGGTACGGCGTAGGGTATGGGTTAGGGTTAGGGTTAGGGTTAGTTTGAGGGTTAGGGCACGGTTTAGGGTATGAGTTAGGATTAGTGTACGTGTTAGGGTTAGGGTAGAGGTTAGGGTTAGGGTATGCGTTAGGGTTATGGTAGTTATTAAACCTATCCCACACTCTAGATACCCCTTAGCACGTCAAGGAATATTATTTGGCGGTCCAGCCATGGAGAAGAGTTTAGACACTAGGAGAAGATAAGGAACACACCCATTATCAAGAAATCACATTAGGATACTCTTTTTAACCTGTTCCTTAAAACACTAGTGCTTAGGAAATCTATTGGAGGCAGAAGCAGTCAAGGTTAGCTTAGGGTTAAGGTTAGGGTTATTGTTAGGGTAAGGATTAGGGTACGGGTTCGGGTACGGCATAGGGTATGGGTTAGGGTTAGGGTTAGGGTTAGTTTGAGGGTTAGGGCTCCGTTTAGGGTACGGGTAAGGATTAGGGTAAGTGTTAGGGTTAGGGTAGGGGTTAGGGTTAGGGTACGCGTTAGGGTTAGGGTAGTTATTAAACATATCCCACTCTCTAGATACCCCTTAGCACGTCAAGGAATATTATTTGGGGGTCCAGCCATGGAGAAGAGTTTAGACACTAGGAGAAGATAAGGAACACACCCATTATCAATAAATCACATTAGGATTCTCTTTTTAACCTGTTCCTTAAAACACTAGTGCTTAGGAAATCTATTGGAGGCAGAAGCAGTCAAGGGTAGCTTAGGGTTAGGGTTTGGGTTAGGGTACGGCTTAGGGTACGGTTTCAGGTACGGGTTCGGGTACGGGTTTGGGTATGGCGTAGGATATGGGTTAGGGTTAGGGTTAGGGTTAGTTTGAGGGTTAGGGCTCGGTTTAGGGTACGGGTGAGGATTAGGGTACGTGTTAGGGTTAGGGTAGGGGTTAGGGTTAGGGTACGCGTTAGGGTTAGGGTAGTTATTAAACCTATCCCACTCTCTAGATACCCCTTAGCACGTCAAGGAATATTATTTGGGGGTCCAGCCATGGAGAAGAGTTTAGACACTAGGAGAAGATAAGGAACACACCCATTATCAAGAAATCACATTAGCATTCTCTTTTTAACCTGTTCCTTAAAACACTAGTGCTTAGGAAATCTATTGGAGGCAGAAGCAGTCAAGGGTAGCTTAGGGTTAGGGTTACGGTGAGGGTTAGGGTTAGGGTATGGCTTAGGGTACGGGTTCGGGTACGGGTTCGTGTACGGTGTAGGGTATGGGTTAGGGTTAGGGTTAGGGTTAGTTTGAGGGTTAGAGCTCCATTTAGGGTACGGGTTAGGATTGGGGTAAGTGTTAGGATTAGGGTAGGGGTTAGGGTTAGGGTACGCGTTAGGTTTAGGGTAGTTATTAAACCTATCCCACTCTCTAGATACCCCTTAGCACGTCAAGGAATATTATTTGGGGGTCCAGCCATGGAGAAGAGTTTAGACACTAGGAGAAGATAAGGAACACACCCATTATCAAGAAATCACATTAGGATTCTCTTTTTAACCTGTTCCTTAAAACACTAGTGCTTAGGAAATCTATTGGAGGCAGAAGCAGTCAAGGGTAGCTTAGGGTTAGGGTTAGGGTTAGGGTACGGCTTAGGGTACGGGTTCGGGTATGGGTTCGGGTACGGGTTCGGGTACGGCGTAGGGTATGGGTTAGGTTTAGGGTTAGGGTTAGTTTGAGGGTTAGGGCTCGGTTTAGGTTACGGGTTAGGATTAGGGTACGTGTTAGGGTTAGGGTAGGGGTTAGGGTTAGGGTACGCGTTAGGGTTAGGGTAGTTATTAAACCTATCCCACTCTCTAGATACCCCTTAGCACGTCAAGGAATATTATTTGGGGGTCCAGCCATGGAGAAGAGTTTAGACACTAGGAGAAGATAAGGAACACACCCATTATCCTGTAATCACATTAGGATTCTCTTTTTAACCTGTTCCTTAATACACTATTGCTTAGGAAATCTATTGGAGGCAGAAGCAGTCAAGGGTAGCTTAGGGTTAGGGTTACGGTTAGGGTTAGGGTTAGGGTATGGCTTAGGGTATGGGTTCGGGTACGGGTTCGGGTACGGCGTAGGGTATGGTTTAGGGTTAGGGTTAGGGTTAGTTTGAGG
Source organism: Eschrichtius robustus (assembly GCF_028021215.1). NCBI lineage: Eukaryota > Metazoa > Chordata > Mammalia > Artiodactyla > Eschrichtiidae > Eschrichtius > Eschrichtius robustus. The sequence continues at coordinate 302,893 of NW_027175394.1, read as the reverse complement.
GTTAGGCCTCGGTTTAGGTTACGGGTTAGGATTAGTGTACGTGTTAGGGTTAGGGTAGGGGTTAGTGTTAGGGTACGCGTTAGGGTTAGGGTAGTTATTAAACCTAACCCACTCTCTAGATAACCCTTAGCACGTCAAGGAATATTATTTGGGGGTCCAGCCATGGAGAAGAGTTTAGACACTAGGAGAAGATAAGGAACACACCCATTATCAAGAAATCACATTAGGATTCTCTTTTTAACCTGTTCCTTAAAACACTAGTGCTCAGGAAATGTATTGGAGGCAGAAGCAGTCAAGGGTAGCTTAGGGTTAGGGTTAGGGTTAGGGTACGGCTTAGGGTACGGGTTCGGGTACGGGTTCGGGTACGGGTTCGGGTACGGCGTAGGGTATGGGTTAGGTTTAGGGTTAGGGTTAGTTTGAGGGTTAGGGCTCGGTTTATGTTACGGGTTAGGATTAGGGTACGTGTTAGGGTTAGGGTAGGGGTTAGGGTTAGGGTACGCGTTAGGGTTAGGGTAGTTATTAAACATATCCCACTCTCTAGATACCCCTTAGCACGTCAAGGAATATTATTTGGGGGTCCAGCCATGGAGAAGAGTTTAGACACTAGGAGAAGATAAGGAACACACCCATTATCAATAAATCACATTAGGATTCTCTTTTTAACCTGTTCCTTAAAACACTAGTGCTTAGGAAATCTATTGGAGGCAGAAGCAGTCAAGGGTAGCTTAGGGTTAGGGTTTGGGTTAGGGTACGGCTTAGGGTACGGTTTCAGGTACGGGTTCGGGTACGGGTTTGGGTATGGCGTAGGATATGGGTTAGGGTTAGGGTTAGGGTTAGTTTGAGGGTTAGGGCTCGGTTTAGGGTACGGGTTAGGATTAGGGTACGTGTTAGGGTTAGGGTAGGGGTTAGGGTTAGGGTACGCGTTAGGGTTAGGGTAGTTATTAAACCTATCCCACTCTCTAGATACCCCTTAGCACGTCAAGGAATATTATTTGGGTGTCCAGCCATGGAGAAGAGTTTAGACACTAGGAGAAGATAAGGAACACACCCATTATCAAGAAATCACATTAGGATTCTCTTTTTAACCTGTTCCTTAAAACACTAGTGCTTAGGAAATCTATTGGAGGCAGAAGCAGGCAAGGGTAGCTTAGGGTTAGGGTTAGGGTTAGGGTTAGGGTTAGGGTTAGGGTTAGGATACGGCTTAGGGTACGGGTTCGGGTACGGGTTCGCGTACAGCGTAGGGTATGGGTTAGGGTTAGTGTTAGGGTTAGTTTGAAGGTTAGGGCTCGGTTTAGGGTACGGGTTAGGATTAGGGTTCGTGTTAGGGTTAGGGTAGGGGTTAGGGTTAGGGTACACGTTAGGGTTAGGGTAGTTATTAAACCTATCCCACTCTCTAGATACCCCTTAGCACGTCAAGGAATATTATTTGGGGGTCCAGCCATGGAGAAGAGTTTAGACACTAGGAGAAGATAAGGAACACACCCATTATCAAGAAATCACATTAGGATTCTCTTTTTAACCTGTTCCTTAAAACACTAGTGCTTAGGAAATCTATTGGAGGCAGAAGCAGTCAAGGGTAGCTTAGGGTTAGGGTTAGGGTTAGGGCTAGGGTTAGGACACGGCTTAGGGTACGGGTTCGGGTACGGGTTTGTGTACGGCGTAGGGTATGGGTTTGGGTTAGTGTTAGGGTTAGTTTGAAGGTTAGGGCTCGGTTTAGGGTACGGGTTAGGATTAGGGTTCGTGTTAGGGTTAGGGTAGGGGTTAGGGTTAGGGTACGCGTTAGGGTTAGGGTAGTTATTAAACCTATCCCACTCTCTAGATACCCCTTAGCACGTCAAGGAATATTATTTGGGCGTCCAGCGATGGAGAAGAGTTTAGACACTAGGAGAAGATAAGGAACACACCCATTATCCTGAAATCACATTAGGATTCTCTTTTTAACCTGTTCCTTAATACACTAGTGCTTAGGAAATCTATTGGAGGCAGAAGCAGTCAAGGGTAGCTTAGGGTTAGGGTTACGGTGAGGGTTAGGGTTAGGGTATGGCTTAGGGTACGGGTTCGGGTACGGGTTCGGGTACGGCGTAGGGTATGGGTTAGGGTTAGGGTTAGTTTGAGGGTTAGGGCTCGGTTTAGGTTACGGGTTAGGATTAGGGTACGTGTTAGGGTTAGGGTAGGGGTTAGGGTTAGGGTACGCGTTAGGGTTAGGGTAGTTATTAAACCTATCCCACACTCTAGATACCCCTTAGCACGTCAAGGAATATTATTTGGCGGTCCAGCCATGGAGAAGAGTTTAGACACTAGGAGAAGATAAGGAACACACCCATTATCAAGAAATCACATTAGGATACTCTTTTTAACCTGTTCCTTAAAACACTAGTGCTTAGGAAATCTATTGGAGGCAGAAGCAGTCAAGGTTAGCTTAGGGTTAAGGTTAGGGTTATTGTTAGGGTAAGGATTAGGGTACGGGTTCGGGTACGGCATAGGGTATGGGTTAGGGTTAGGGTTAGGGTTAGTTTGAGGGTTAGGGCTCCGTTTAGGGTACGGGTAAGGATTAGGGTAAGTGTTAGGGTTAGGGTAGGGGTTAGGGTTAGGGTACGCGTTAGGGTTAGGGTAGTTATTAAACATATCCCACTCTCTAGATACCCCTTAGCACGTCAAGGAATATTATTTGGGGGTCCAGCCATGGAGAAGAGTTTAGACACTAGGAGAAGATAAGGAACACACCCATTATCAATAAATCACATTAGGATTCTCTTTTTAACCTGTTCCTTAAAACACTAGTGCTTAGGAAATCTATTGGAGGCAGAAGCAGTCAAGGGTAGCTTAGGGTTAGGGTTTGGGTTAGGGTACGGCTTAGGGTACGGTTTCAGGTACGGGTTCGGGTACGGGTTTGGGTATGGCGTAGGATATGGGTTAGGGTTAGGGTTAGGGTTAGTTTGAGGGTTAGGGCTCGGTTTAGGGTACGGGTGAGGATTAGGGTACGTGTTAGGGTTAGGGTAGGGGTTAGGGTTAGGGTACGCGTTAGGGTTAGGGTAGTTATTAAACCTATCCCACTCTCTAGATACCCCTTAGCACGTCAAGGAATATTATTTGGGGGTCCAGCCATGGAGAAGAGTTTAGACACTAGGAGAAGATAAGGAACACACCCATTATCAAGAAATCACATTAGCATTCTCTTTTTAACCTGTTCCTTAAAACACTAGTGCTTAGGAAATCTATTGGAGGCAGAAGCAGTCAAGGGTAGCTTAGGGTTAGGGTTACGGTGAGGGTTAGGGTTAGGGTATGGCTTAGGGTACGGGTTCGGGTACGGGTTCGTGTACGGTGTAGGGTATGGGTTAGGGTTAGGGTTAGGGTTAGTTTGAGGGTTAGAGCTCCATTTAGGGTACGGGTTAGGATTGGGGTAAGTGTTAGGATTAGGGTAGGGGTTAGGGTTAGGGTACGCGTTAGGTTTAGGGTAGTTATTAAACCTATCCCACTCTCTAGATACCCCTTAGCACGTCAAGGAATATTATTTGGGGGTCCAGCCATGGAGAAGAGTTTAGACACTAGGAGAAGATAAGGAACACACCCATTATCAAGAAATCACATTAGGATTCTCTTTTTAACCTGTTCCTTAAAACACTAGTGCTTAGGAAATCTATTGGAGGCAGAAGCAGTCAAGGGTAGCTTAGGGTTAGGGTTAGGGTTAGGGTACGGCTTAGGGTACGGGTTCGGGTATGGGTTCGGGTACGGGTTCGGGTACGGCGTAGGGTATGGGTTAGGTTTAGGGTTAGGGTTAGTTTGAGGGTTAGGGCTCGGTTTAGGTTACGGGTTAGGATTAGGGTACGTGTTAGGGTTAGGGTAGGGGTTAGGGTTAGGGTACGCGTTAGGGTTAGGGTAGTTATTAAACCTATCCCACTCTCTAGATACCCCTTAGCACGTCAAGGAATATTATTTGGGGGTCCAGCCATGGAGAAGAGTTTAGACACTAGGAGAAGATAAGGAACACACCCATTATCCTGTAATCACATTAGGATTCTCTTTTTAACCTGTTCCTTAATACACTATTGCTTAGGAAATCTATTGGAGGCAGAAGCAGTCAAGGGTAGCTTAGGGTTAGGGTTACGGTTAGGGTTAGGGTTAGGGTATGGCTTAGGGTATGGGTTCGGGTACGGGTTCGGGTACGGCGTAGGGTATGGTTTAGGGTTAGGGTTAGGGTTAGTTTGAGGGTTAGGCCTCGGTTTAGGTTACGGGTTAGGATTAGTGTACGTGTTAGGGTTAGGGTAGGGGTTAGTGTTAGGGTACGCGTTAGGGTTAGGGTAGTTATTAAACCTAACCCACTCTCTAGATAACCCTTAGCACGTCAAGGAATATTATTTGGGGGTCCAGCCATGGAGAAGAGTTTAGACACTAGGAGAAGATAAGGAACACACCCATTATCAAGAAATCACATTAGGATTCTCTTTTTAACCTGTTCCTTAAAACACTAGTGCTCAGGAAATGTATTGGAGGCAGAAGCAGTCAAGGGTAGCTTAGGGTTAGGGTTAGGGTTAGGGTACGGCTTAGGGTACGGGTTCGGGTACGGGTTCGGGTACGGGTTCGGGTACGGCGTAGGGTATGGGTTAGGTTTAGGGTTAGGGTTAGTTTGAGGGTTAGGGCTCGGTTTATGTTACGGGTTAGGATTAGGGTACGTGTTAGGGTTAGGGTAGGGGTTAGGGTTAGGGTACGCGTTAGGGTTAGGGTAGTTATTAAACATATCCCACTCTCTAGATACCCCTTAGCACGTCAAGGAATATTATTTGGGGGTCCAGCCATGGAGAAGAGTTTAGACACTAGGAGAAGATAAGGAACACACCCATTATCAATAAATCACATTAGGATTCTCTTTTTAACCTGTTCCTTAAAACACTAGTGCTTAGGAAATCTATTGGAGGCAGAAGCAGTCAAGGGTAGCTTAGGGTTAGGGTTTGGGTTAGGGTACGGCTTAGGGTACGGTTTCAGGTACGGGTTCGGGTACGGGTTTGGGTATGGCGTAGGATATGGGTTAGGGTTAGGGTTAGGGTTAGTTTGAGGGTTAGGGCTCGGTTTAGGGTACGGGTTAGGATTAGGGTACGTGTTAGGGTTAGGGTAGGGGTTAGGGTTAGGGTACGCGTTAGGGTTAGGGTAGTTATTAAACCTATCCCACTCTCTAGATACCCCTTAGCACGTCAAGGAATATTATTTGGGTGTCCAGCCATGGAGAAGAGTTTAGACACTAGGAGAAGATAAGGAACACACCCATTATCAAGAAATCACATTAGGATTCTCTTTTTAACCTGTTCCTTAAAACACTAGTGCTTAGGAAATCTATTGGAGGCAGAAGCAGGCAAGGGTAGCTTAGGGTTAGGGTTAGGGTTAGGGTTAGGGTTAGGGTTAGGGTTAGGATACGGCTTAGGGTACGGGTTCGGGTACGGGTTCGCGTACAGCGTAGGGTATGGGTTAGGGTTAGTGTTAGGGTTAGTTTGAAGGTTAGGGCTCGGTTTAGGGTACGGGTTAGGATTAGGGTTCGTGTTAGGGTTAGGGTAGGGGTTAGGGTTAGGGTACACGTTAGGGTTAGGGTAGTTATTAAACCTATCCCACTCTCTAGATACCCCTTAGCACGTCAAGGAATATTATTTGGGGGTCCAGCCATGGAGAAGAGTTTAGACACTAGGAGAAGATAAGGAACACACCCATTATCAAGAAATCACATTAGGATTCTCTTTTTAACCTGTTCCTTAAAACACTAGTGCTTAGGAAATCTATTGGAGGCAGAAGCAGTCAAGGGTAGCTTAGGGTTAGGGTTAGGGTTAGGGCTAGGGTTAGGACACGGCTTAGGGTACGGGTTCGGGTACGGGTTTGTGTACGGCGTAGGGTATGGGTTTGGGTTAGTGTTAGGGTTAGTTTGAAGGTTAGGGCTCGGTTTAGGGTACGGGTTAGGATTAGGGTTCGTGTTAGGGTTAGGGTAGGGGTTAGGGTTAGGGTACGCGTTAGGGTTAGGGTAGTTATTAAACCTATCCCACTCTCTAGATACCCCTTAGCACGTCAAGGAATATTATTTGGGCGTCCAGCGATGGAGAAGAGTTTAGACACTAGGAGAAGATAAGGAACACACCCATTATCCTGAAATCACATTAGGATTCTCTTTTTAACCTGTTCCTTAATACACTAGTGCTTAGGAAATCTATTGGAGGCAGAAGCAGTCAAGGGTAGCTTAGGGTTAGGGTTACGGTGAGGGTTAGGGTTAGGGTATGGCTTAGGGTACGGGTTCGGGTACGGGTTCGGGTACGGCGTAGGGTATGGGTTAGGGTTAGGGTTAGTTTGAGGGTTAGGGCTCGGTTTAGGTTACGGGTTAGGATTAGGGTACGTGTTAGGGTTAGGGTAGGGGTTAGGGTTAGGGTACGCGTTAGGGTTAGGGTAGTTATTAAACCTATCCCACTCTCTAGATACCCCTTAGCACGTCAAGGAATATTATTTGGGGGTCCAGCCATGGAGAAGATTTTAGACACTAGGAGAAGATAAGGAACACACCCATTATCAATAAATCACATTAGGATTCTCTTTTTAACCTGTTCCTTAAAACACTAGTGCTTAGGAAATCTATTGGAGGCAGAAGCAGTCAAGGGTAGCTTAGGGTTAGGGTTTGGGTTAGGGTACGGCTTAGGGTACGGGTTCGGGTACGGGTTCGGGTACGGGTTTGGGTATGGCGTAGGATATGGGTTAGGGTTAGGGTTAGGGTTAGTTTGAGTGTTAAGGCTCGGTTTAGGGTACGGGTTAGGATTAGGGTACGTGTTAGGGTTAGGGTAGGGGTTAGGGTTAGGGTACGCGTTAGGGTTAGGGTAGTTATTAAACCTATCCCACTCTCTAGATACCCCTTAGCACGTCAAGGAATATTATTTGGGTGTCCAGCCATGGAGAAGAGTTTAGACACTAGGAGAAGATAAGGAACACACCCATTATCAAGAAATCACATTAGGATTCTCTTTTTAACCTGTTCCTTAAAACACTAGTGCTTAGGAAATCTATTGGAGGCAGAAGCAGTCAAGGGTAGCTTAGGGTTAGTGTTAGGGTTAGGGTTAGGGTTAGGGTACGGCTTAGGGTACGGGTTCGGGTACGGGTTCGTGTACGGCGTAGGGTATGGGTTAGGGTTAGGGTTAGGGTTAGTTTGAAGGTTAGGGCTCGGTTTAGTGTACGGGTTAGGATTAGGGTTCGTGTTAGGGTTAGGGTAGGGGTTAGGGTTAGGGTACGCGTTAGGGTTAGGGTAGTTATTAAACCTATCCCACTCCCTAGATACCCCTTAGCACGTCAAGGAATATTATTTGGGGGTCCAGCCATGGAGAAGAGTTTAGACAGTAGGAGAAGATAAGGAACACACCCATTATCCTGAAATCACATTAGGATTCTCTTTTTAACCTGTTCCTTAAAACACTAGTGCTTAGGAAATCTATTGGAGGCAGAAGCAGTCAAGGGTAGCTTAGGGTTAGGGTTAGGTTTAGGGTTAGGGTTAGGGTTAGGGTTAGGGTTAGGGTACGGCTTAGTGTACGGGTTCGGGTACGGGTTCGGGTATGGCGTAGGGTATGGGTTAGGGTTAGGGTTAGGGTTAGTTTGAGGGTTAGGGCTCGGTTTAGGTTACGGGTTAGGATTAGGGTACGTCTTAGGGTTAGGGTAGGGGTTAGGCTTAGGGTACGCGTTAGGGTTAGGGTAGTTATTAAACCTATCCCACTCTCTAGATACCCCTTAGCACGTCAAGGAATATTATTTGGGGGTCCAGCCATGGAGAAGAGTTTAGACACTAGGAGAAGATAAGGAACACACCCATTATCAAGAAATCACATTAGGATTCTCTTTTTAACCTGTTCCTTAAAACACTAGTGCTTAGGAAATCTGTTGGAGGCAGAAGCAGTCAAGGGTAGCTTAGGGTTAGGGTTAGGGTTAGGGTTAGGGTTAGGGTACGGCTTAGGGTACGGGTTCGGGTACGGGTTCGTGTACGCTGTAGGGTATGGGTTAGGGTTAGGGTTAGGGTTAGTTTGAAGGTTAGGGCTCGGTTTAGGGTACGGGTTAGGATTAGGGTTCGTGTTAGGGTTAGGGTAGGGGTTAGGGTTAGGGTACGCGTTAGGGTTAGGGTAGTTATTAAACCTATCCCACTCTCTAGATACCCCTTAGCACGTCAAGGAATATTATTTGGGGGTCCAGCCATGGAGAAGAGTTTAGACACTAGGAGAAGATAAGGAACACACCCATTATCAAGAAATCACATTAGGATTCTCTTTTTAACCTGTTCCTTAAAACACTAGTGCTTAGGAAATCTATTGGAGGCAGAAGCAGTCAAGGGTAGCTTAGGGTTAAGGTTAGGGTTATTGTTAGGGTAAGGATTAGGGTACGGGTTCGGGTACGGCATAGGGTATGGGTTAGGGTTAGGGTTAGGGTTAGTTTGAGGGTTAGGGCTCGGTTTAGGGTACGGGTTAGGAGTGGGGTACGTGTTAGGGTTAGGGTAGGGGTTAGGGTTAGGGTACGCGTTAGGGTTAGGGTAGATATTAAACCTATCCCACTCCCTAGATACCCCTTAGCACGTCAAGGAATATTATTTGGGGGTCCAGCCATGGAGAAGAGTTTAGACAGTAGGAGAAGATAAGGAACACACCCATTAGCAAGAAATCACATTAGGATTCTCTTTTTAACCTGTTCCTTAAAACACTAGTGCTTAGGAAATCTATTGGAGGCAGAAGCAGTCAAGGGTAGCTTAGGGTTAGGGTTAGGGTTAGGGCTAGGGTTAGGACACGGCTTAGGGTACGGGTTCGGGTACGGGTTCGTGTACGGCGTAGGGTATGGGTTTGGGTTAGGGTTAGGGTTAGTTTGAAGGTTAGGGCTCGGTTTAGGGTACGGGTTAGGATTAGGGTTCGTGTTAGGGTTAGGGTAGGGGTTAGGGTTAGGGTACGCGTTAGGGTTAGGGTAGTTATTAAACCTATCCCACTCTCTAGATACCCCTTAGCACGTCAAGGAATATTATTTGGGGGTCCAGGCATGGAGAAGAGTTTAGACACTAGGAGAAGATAAGGAACACACCCATTATCCTGAAATCACATTAGGATTCTCTTTTTAACCTGTTCCTTAATACACTAGTGCTTAGGAAATCTATTGGAGGCAGAAGCAGTCAAGGGTAGCGTAGGGTTAGGGTTACGGTGAGGGTTAGGGTTAGGGTATGGCTTAGGGTACGGGTTCGGGTACGGGTTCGGGTACGGCGTAGGGTATGGGTTAGGGTTAGGGTTAGGGTTAGTTTGAGGGTTAGGGCTCCGTTTAGGGTACGGGTTAGGATTAGGGTAAGTGTTAGGGTTAGGGTAGGGGTTAGGGTTAGGGTACGCGTTAGGGTTAGGGTAGTTATTAAACCTATCTCACTCTCTAGATACCCCTTAGCACGTCAAGGAATATTATTTCGGGGTCCAGCCATGGAGAAGAGTTTAGACACTAGGAGAAGATAAGGAACACACCCATTTATCAAGAAATCACATTAGGATTCTCTTTTTAACCTGTTCCTTAAAACACTAGTGCTTAGGAAATCTATTGGAGGCAGAAGCAGTCAAGGGTAGCTTAGGGTTAGGGTTAGGGTTAGGGTTAGGGTACGGCTTAGGGTACGGGTTCGGGTACGGGTTCGTGTACGCTGTAGGGTATGGGTTAGGGTTAGGGTTAGGGTTAGTTTGAAGGTTAGGGCTCGGTTTAGGGTACGGGTTAGGATTAGGGTTCGTGTTAGGGTTAGGGTAGGGGTTAGGGTTAGGGTACGCGTTAGGGTTAGGGTAGTTATTAAACCTATCCCACTCTCTAGATACCCCTTAGCACGTCAAGGAATATTATTTGGGGGTCCAGCCATGGAGAAGAGTTTAGACACTAGGAGAAGATAAGGAACACACCCATTATCAAGAAATCACATTAGGATTCTCTTTTTAACCTGTTCCTTAAAACACTAGTGCTTAGGAAATCTATTGGAGGCAGAAGCAGTCAAGGGTAGCTTAGGGTTAGGGTTACGGTGAGGGTTAGGGTTAGGGTATGGCTTAGGGTACGGGTTCGGGTACGGGTTCGTGTACGGTGTAGGGTATGGGTTAGGGTTAGGGTTAGGGTTAGTTTGAGGGTTAGGGCTCCGTTTAGGGTACGGGTTAGGATTAGGGTAAGTGTTAGGGTTAGGGTAGGGGTTAGGGTTAGGGTACGCGTTAGGGTTAGGGTAGTTATTAAACCTATCCCACTCTCTAGATACCCCTTGGCACGTCAAGGAATATTATTTGGGGGTCCAGCCATGGAGAAGAGTTTAGACACTAGGAGAAGATAAGGAACACACCCATTATCAAGAAATCACATTAGGATTCTCTTTTTAACCTGTTCCTTAAAACACTAGTGCTTAGGAAATCTATTGGAGGCAGAAGCAGTCAAGGGTAGCTTAGGGTTAGTGTTAGGGTTAGGGTACGGCTTAGGGTACGGGTTCGGGTACGGGTTCGGGTACGGGTTCGGGTACGGCGTAGGGTATGGGTTAGGTTTAGGGTTAGGGTTAGTTTGAGGGTTAGGGCTCGGTTTAGGTTACGGGTTAGGATTAGGGTACGTGTTAGGGTTAGGGTAGGGGTTAGGGTTAGGGTACGCGTTAGGGTGAGGGTAGTTATTAAACCTATCCCACTCTCTAGATACCCCTTAGCACGTCAAGGAATATTATTTGGGGGTCCAGCCATGGAGAAGAGTTTATACACTAGGAGAAGATAAGGAACACACCCATTATCCTGAAATCACATTAGGATTCTCTTTTTAACCTGCTCCTTAATACACTAGTGCTTAGGAAATCTATTGGAGGCAGAAGCAGTCAAGGGTAGCTTAGGGTTAGGGTTACGGTTAGGGTTAGGTTTAGGGTACGGCTTAGGGTACGGGTTCGGGTACGGGTTCGGGTACGGGTTTGGGTACGGCGTAGGGTATGGGTTAGGGTTAGGGTTAGGGTTAGTTTGAGGGTTAGGGCACGGTTTAGGGTATGAGTTAGGATTAGTGTACGTGTTAGGGTTAGGGTAGAGGTTAGGGTTAGGGTATGCGTTAGGGTTATGGTAGTTATTAAACCTATCCCACACTCTAGATACCCCTTAGCACGTCAAGGAATATTATTTGGCGGTCCAGCCATGGAGAAGAGTTTAGACACTAGGAGAAGATAAGGAACACACCCATTATCAAGAAATCACATTAGGATACTCTTTTTAACCTGTTCCTTAAAACACTAGTGCTTAGTAAATCTATTGGAGGCAGAAGCAGTCAAGGTTAGCTTAGGGTTAAGGTTAGGGTTATTGTTAGGGTAAGGATTAGGGTACGGGTTCGGGTACGGCATAGGGTATGGTTTAGGGTTAGGGTTAGGGTTAGTTTGAGGGTTAGGGCTCCGTTTAGGGTACGGGTAAGGATTAGGGTAAGTGTTAGGGTTAGGGTAGGGGTTAGGGTTAGGGTACGCGTTAGGGTTAGGGTAGTTATTAAACCTATCCCACTCTCTAGATACCCCTTAGCACGTCAAGGAATATTATTTGGGGGTCCAGCCATGGAGAAGAGTTTAGACACTAGGAGAAGATAAGGAACACACCCATTATCCTGAAATCACATTAGGATTCTCTTTTTAACCTGTTCCTTAATACACTAGTGCTTAGGAAATCTATTGGAGGCAGAAGCAGTCAAGGATAGCTTAGGGTTAGGGTTACGGTGAGGGTTAGGGTTAGGGTATGGCTTAGGGTACGGGTTCGGGTACGGGTTCGTGTACGGCGTAGGGTATGGGTTAGGGTTAGGGTTAGGGTTAGTTTGAGGGTTAGAGCTCCATTTAGGGTACGGGTTAGGATTGGGGTAAGTGTTAGGATTAGGGTAGGGGTTAGGGTTAGGGTACGCGTTAGGTTTAGGGTAGTTATTAAACCTATCCCACTCTCTAGATACCCCTTAGCACGTCAAGGAATATTATTTGGGGGTCCAGCCATGGAGAAGAGTTTAGACACTAGGAGAAGATAAGGAACACACCCATTATCAAGAAATCACATTAGGATTCTCTTTTTAACCTGTTCCTTAAAACACTAGTGCTTAGGAAATCTATTGGAGGCAGAAGCAGTCAAGGGTAGCTTAGGGTTAGGGTTAGGGTTAGGGTACGGCTTAGGGTACGGGTTCGGGTATGGGTTCGGGTACGGGTTCGGGTACGGCGTAGGGTATGGGTTAGGTTTAGGGTTAGGGTTAGTTTGAGGGTTAGGGCTCGGTTTAGGTTACGGGTTAGGATTAGGGTACGTGTTAGGGTTAGGGTAGGGGTTAGGGTTAGGGTACGCGTTAGGGTTAGGGTAGTTATTAAACCTATCCCACTCTCTAGATACCCCTTAGCACGTCAAGGAATATTATTTGGGGGTCCAGCCATGGAGAAGAGTTTAGACACTAGGAGAAGATAAGGAACACACCCATTATCCTGTAATCACATTAGGATTCTCTTTTTAACCTGTTCCTTAATACACTATTGCTTAGGAAATCTATTGGAGGCAGAAGCAGTCAAGGGTAGCTTAGGGTTAGGGTTACGGTTAGGGTTAGGGTTAGGGTATGGCTTAGGGTATGGGTTCGGGTACGGGTTCGGGTACGGCGTAGGGTATGGTTTAGGGTTAGGGTTAGGGTTAGTTTGAGGGTTAGGCCTCGGTTTAGGTTACGGGTTAGGATTAGTGTACGTGTTAGGGTTAGGGTAGGGGTTAGTGTTAGGGTACGCGTTAGGGTTAGGGTAGTTATTAAACCTAACCCACTCTCTAGATAACCCTTAGCACGTCAAGGAATATTATTTGGGGGTCCAGCCATGGAGAAGAGTTTAGACACTAGGAGAAGATAAGGAACACACCCATTATCAAGAAATCACATTAGGATTCTCTTTTTAACCTGTTCCTTAAAACACTAGTGCTCAGGAAATGTATTGGAGGCAGAAGCAGTCAAGGGTAGCTTAGGGTTAGGGTTAGGGTTAGGGTACGGCTTAGGGTACGGGTTCGGGTACGGGTTCGGGTACGGGTTCGGGTACGGCGTAGGGTATGGGTTAGGTTTAGGGTTAGGGTTAGTTTGAGGGTTAGGGCTCGGTTTAGGGTACGGGTTAGGATTAGGGTACGTGTTAGGGTTAGGGTAGGGGTTAGTGTTAGGGTACGCGTTAGGGTTAGGGTAGATATTAAACCTATCCCACTCCCTAGATACGCCTTAGCACGTCAAGGAATATTATTTGGGGTTCCAGCCATGGAGAAGAGTTTAGACAGTAGGAGAAGATAAGGAACACACCCATTAGCAAGAAATCACATTAGGATTCTCTTTTTAACCTGTTCCTTAAAACACTAGTGCTTAGGAAATCTATTGGAGGCAGAAGCAGTCAAGGGTAGCTTAGGGTTAGGGTTAGGGTTAGGGCTAGGGTTAGGACACGGCTTAGGGTACGGGTTCGGGTACGGGTTCATGTACGGCGTAGGGTATGGGTTTGGGTTAGGGTTCGGTTTAGTTTGAAGGTTAGGGCTCGGTTTAGGGTACGGGTTAGGATTAGGGTTCGTGTTAGGGTTAGGGTAGGGGTTAGGGTTAGGGTACGCGTTAGGGTTAGGGTAGTTATTAAACCTATCCCACTCTCTAGATACCCCTTAGCACGTCAAGGAATATTATTTGGGGGTCCAGGCATGGAGAAGAGTTTAGACACTAGGAGAAGATAAGGAACACACCCATTATCCTGAAATCACATTAGGATTCTCTTTTTAACCTGTTCCTTAATACACTAGTGCTTAGGAAATCTATTGGAGGCAGAAGCAGTCAAGGGTAGCGTAGGGTTAGGGTTACGGTGAGGGTTAGGGTTAGGGTATGGCTTAGGGTACGGGTTCGGGTACGGGTTCGGGTACGGCGTAGGGTATGGGTTAGGGTTAGGGTTAGGGTTAGTTTGAGGGTTAGGGCTCCGTTTAGGGTACGGGTTAGGATTAGGGTAAGTGTTAGGGTTAGGGTAGGGGTTAGGGTTAGGGTACGCGTTAGGGTTAGGGTAGTTATTAAACCTATCTCACTCTCTAGATACCCCTTAGCACGTCAAGGAATATTATTTGGGGGTTTAGCCATGGAGAAGAGTTTAGACACTAGGAGAAGATAAGGAACACACCCATTATCAAGAAATCACATTAGGATTCTCTTTTTAACCTGTTCCTTAAAACACTAGTGCTTAGGAAATCTATTGGAGGCAGAAGCAGTCAAGGGTAGCTTAGGGTTAGGGTTAGGGTTAGGGTTAGGGTACGGCTTAGGGTACGGGTTCGGGTACGGGTTCGTGTACGCTGTAGGGTATGGGTTAGGGTTAGGGTTAGGGTTAGTTTGAAGGTTAGGGCTCGGTTTAGGGTACGGGTTAGGATTAGGGTTCGTGTTAGGGTTAGGGTAGGGGTTAGGGTTAGGGTACGCGTTAGGGTTAGGGTAGTTATTAAACCTATCCCACTCTCTAGATACCCCTTAGCACGTCAAGGAATATTATTTGGGGGTCCAGCCATGGAGAAGAGTTTAGACACTAGGAGAAGATAAGGAACACACCCATTATCAAGAAATCACATTAGGATTCTCTTTTTAACCTGTTCCTTAAAACACTAGTGCTTAGGAAATCTATTGGAGGCAGAAGCAGTCAAGGGTAGCTTAGGGTTAGGGTTACGGTGAGGGTTAGGGTTAGGGTATGGCTTAGGGTACGGGTTCGGGTACGGGTTCGTGTACGGTGTAGGGTATGGGTTAGGGTTAGGGTTAGGGTTAGTTTGAGGGTTAGGGCTCCGTTTAGGGTACGGGTTAGGATTAGGGTAAGTGTTAGGGTTAGGGTAGGGGTTAGGGTTAGGGTACGCGTTAGGGTTAGGGTAGTTATTAAACCTATCCCACTCTCTAGATACCCCTTGGCACGTCAAGGAATATTATTTGGGGGTCCAGCCATGGAGAAGAGTTTAGACACTAGGAGAAGATAAGGAACACACCCATTATCAAGAAATCACATTAGGATTCTCTTTTTAACCTGTTCCTTAAAACACTAGTGCTTAGGAAATCTATTGGAGGCAGAAGCAGTCAAGGGTAGCTTAGGGTTAGTGTTAGGGTTAGGGTACGGCTTAGGGTACGGGTTCGGGTACGGGTTCGGGTACGGGTTCGGGTACGGCGTAGGGTATGGGTTAGGTTTAGGGTTAGGGTTAGTTTGAGGGTTAGGGCTCGGTTTAGGTTACGGGTTAGGATTAGGGTACGTGTTAGGGTTAGGGTAGGGGTTAGGGTTAGGGTACGCGTTAGGGTGAGGGTAGTTATTAAACCTATCCCACTCTCTAGATACCCCTTAGCACGTCAAGGAATATTATTTGGGGGTCCAGCCATGGAGAAGAGTTTATACACTAGGAGAAGATAAGGAACACACCCATTATCCTGAAATCACATTAGGATTCTCTTTTTAACCTGCTCCTTAATACACTAGTGCTTAGGAAATCTATTGGAGGCAGAAGCAGTCAAGGGTAGCTTAGGGTTAGGGTTACGGTTAGGGTTAGGTTTAGGGTACGGCTTAGGGTACGGGTTCGGGTACGGGTTCGGGTACGGGTTTGGGTACGGCGTAGGGTATGGGTTAGGGTTAGGGTTAGGGTTAGTTTGAGGGTTAGGGCACGGTTTAGGGTATGAGTTAGGATTAGTGTACGTGTTAGGGTTAGGGTAGAGGTTAGGGTTAGGGTATGCGTTAGGGTTATGGTAGTTATTAAACCTATCCCACACTCTAGATACCCCTTAGCACGTCAAGGAATATTATTTGGCGGTCCAGCCATGGAGAAGAGTTTAGACACTAGGAGAAGATAAGGAACACACCCATTATCAAGAAATCACATTAGGATACTCTTTTTAACCTGTTCCTTAAAACACTAGTGCTTAGGAAATCTATTGGAGGCAGAAGCGGTCAAGGTTAGCTTAGGGTTAAGGTTAGGGTTATTGTTAGGGTAAGGATTAGGGTACGGGTTCGGGTACGGCATAGGGTATGGGTTAGGGTTAGGGTTAGGGTTAGTTTGAGGGTTAGGGCTCCGTTTAGGGTACGGGTAAGGATTAGGGTAAGTGTTAGGGTTAGGGTAGGGGTTAGGGTTAGGGTACGCGTTAGGGTTAGGGTAGTTATTAAACCTATCCCACTCTCTAGATACCCCTTAGCACGTCAAGGAATATTATTTGGGGGTCCAGCCATGGAGAAGAGTTTAGACACTAGGAGAAGATAAGGAACACACCCATTATCCTGAAATCACATTAGGATTCTCTTTTTAACCTGTTCCTTAATACACTAGTGCTTAGGAAATCTATTGGAGGCAGAAGCAGTCAAGGATAGCTTAGGGTTAGGGTTACGGTGAGGGTTAGGGTTAGGGTATGGCTTAGGGTACGGGTTCGGGTACGGGTTCGTGTACGGCGTAGGGTATGGGTTAGGGTTAGGGTTAGGGTTAGTTTGAGGGTTAGAGCTCCATTTAGGGTACGGGTTAGGATTGGGGTAAGTGTTAGGATTAGGGTAGGGGTTAGGGTTAGGGTACGCGTTAGGTTTAGGGTAGTTATTAAACCTATCCCACTCTCTAGATACCCCTTAGCACGTCAAGGAATATTATTTGGGGGTCCAGCCATGGAGAAGAGTTTAGACACTAGGAGAAGATAAGGAACACACCCATTATCAAGAAATCACATTAGGATTCTCTTTTTAACCTGTTCCTTAAAACACTAGTGCTTAGGAAATCTATTGGAGGCAGAAGCAGTCAAGGGTAGCTTAGGGTTAGGGTTAGGGTTAGGGTACGGCTTAGGGTACGGGTTCGGGTATGGGTTCGGGTACGGGTTCGGGTACGGCGTAGGGTATGGGTTAGGTTTAGGGTTAGGGTTAGTTTGAGGGTTAGGGCTCGGTTTAGGTTACGGGTTAGGATTAGGGTACGTGTTAGGGTTAGGGTAGGGTTTAGGGTTAGGGTACGCGTTAGGGTTAGGGTAGTTATTAAACCTATCCCACTCTCTAGATACCCCTTAGCACGTCAAGGAATATTATTTGGGGGTCCAGCCATGGAGAAAAGTTTAGACACTAGGAGAAGATAAGGAACACACCCATTATCAATAAATCACATTAGGATTCTCTTTTTAACCTGTTCCTTAAAACACTAGTGCTTAGGAAATCTATTGGAGGCAGAAGCAGTCAAGGGTAGCTTAGGGTTAGGGTTTGGGTTAGGGTACGGCTTAGGGTACGGGTTCGGGTACGGGTTCGGGTACGGGTTTGGGTATGGCGTAGGATATGGGTTAGGGTTAGGGTTAGGGTTAGTTTGAGGGTTAGGGCTCGGTTTAGGGTACGGGTTAGGATTAGGGTACGTGTTAGGGTTAGGGTAGGGGTTAGGGTTAGGGTACACGTTAGGGTTAGGGTAGTTATTAAACCTATCCCACTCTCTAGATACCCCTTAGCACGTCAAGGAATATTATTTGGGGGTCCAGCCATGGAGAAGAGTTTAGACACTAGGAGAAGATAAGGAACACACCCATTATCAAGAAATCACATTAGGATTCTCTTTTTAACCTGTTCCTTAAAACACTAGTGCTTAGGAAATCTATTGGAGGCAGAAGCAGTCAAGGGTAGCTTAGGGTTAGGGTTAGGGTTAGGGTTAGGGTTAGGGTACGGCTTAGGGTACGGGTTCGGGCACGGGTTCGTGTACGGTGTAGGGTATGGGTTAGGGTTAGGGTTAGGGTTAGTTTGAAGGTTAGGGCTCGGTTTAGGGTACGGGTTAGGATTAGGGTTCGTGTTAGGGTTAGGGTAGGGGTTAGGGTTAGGGTACGCGTTAGGGTTAGGGTAGTTATTAAACCTATCCCACTCCCTAGATACCCCTTAGCACGTCAAGGAATATTATTTGGGGGTCCAGCCATGGAGAAGAGTTTAGACAGTAGGAGAAGATAAGGAACACACCCATTATCCTGAAATCACATTAGGATTCTCTTTTTAACCTGTTCCTTAAAACACTAGTGCTTAGGAAATCTATTGGAGGCAGAAGCAGTCAAGGGTAGCTTAGGGTTAGGGTTAGGTTTAGGGTTAGGGTTAGGGTTAGGGTTAGGTTTAGGGTACGGCTTAGTGTACGGGTTCGGGTACGGGTTCGGGTATGGCGTAGGGTATGGGTTAGGGTTAGGGTTAGGGTTAGTTTGAGGGTTAGGGCTCGGTTTAGGTTACGGGTTAGGATTAGGGTACGTCTTAGGGTTAGGGTAGGGGTTAGGGTTAGGGTACGCGTTAGGGTTAGGGTAGTTATTAAACCTATCCCACTCTCTAGATAACCCTTAGAACGTCAAGGAATATTATTTGGGGGTCCAGCCATGGAGAAGAGTTTAGACACTAGGAGAAGATAAGGAACACACCCATTATCAAGAAATCACATTAGGATTCTCTTTTTAACCTGTTCCTTAAAACACTAGTGCTTAGGAAATCTATTGGAGGCAGAAGCAGTCAAGGGTAGCTTAGGGTTAGGGTTAGGGTTAGGGTTAGGGTTAGCTTTAGGGTACGGCTTAGGGTACGGGTTCGGGTAAGGCGTAGGGTATGGGTTAGGGTTAGGGTTAGTTTGAAGGTTAGGGCTCGGTTTAGGGTACGGGTTAGGATTAGGGTTCGTGTTAGGGTTAGGGTAGGGGTTAGGGTTAGGGTACGCGTTAGGGTTAGGGTAGTTATTAAACCTATCCCACTCTCTAGATACCCCTTAGCACGTCAAGGAATATTATTTGGGGGTACAGCCATGGAGAAGAGTTTAGACACTAGGAGAAGATAAGGAACACACCCATTATCAAGAAATCACATTAGGATTCTCTTTTTAACCTGTTCCTTAAAACACTAGTGCTCAGGAAATCTATTGGAGGCAGAAGCAGTCAAGGGTAGCTTAGGGTTAGGGTTAGGGTTAGGGTACGACTTAGGGTACGGGTTCGGGTACGGGTTCGGGTACGGGTTCGGGTACGGCGTAGGGTATGGGTTAGGTTTAGGGTTAGGGTTAGTTTGAGGGTTAGGGCTCGGTTTATGTTACGGGTTAGGATTAGGGTACGTGTTAGGGTTAGGGTAGGGGTTAGGGTTAGGGTACGCGTTAGGGTTAGGGTAGTTATTAAACATATCCCACTCTCTAGATACCCCTTAGCACGTCAAGGAATATTATTTGGGGGTCCAGCCATGGAGAAGAGTTTAGACACTAGGAGAAGATAAGGAACACACCCATTATCAATAAATCACATTAGGATTCTCTTTTTAACCTGTTCCTTAAAACACTAGTGCTTAGGAAATCTATTGGAGGCAGAAGCAGTCAAGGGTAGCTTAGGGTTAGGGTTTGGGTTAGGGTACGGCTTAGGGTACGGGTTCGGGTACGGGTTCGGGTACGGGTTTGGGTATGGCGTAGGATATGGGTTAGGGTTAGGGTTAGGGTTAGTTTGAGGGTTAGGGCTCGGTTTAGGGTACGGGTTAGGATTAGGGTACGTCTTAGGGTTAGGGTAGGGGTTAGGTTTAGGGTACGCGTTAGGGTTAGGGTAGTTATTAAACCTATCCCACTCTCTAGATACCCCTTAGCACGTCAAGGAATATTATTTGGGTGTCCAGCCATGGAGAAGAGTTTAGACACTAGGAGAAGATAAGGAACACACCCATTATCAAGAAATCACATTAGGATTCTCTTTTTAACCTGTTCCTTAAAACACTAGTGCTTAGGAAATCTATTGGAGGCAGAAGCAGGCAAGGGTAGCTTAGGGTTAGGGTTAGGGTTAGGGTTAGGGTTAGGGTTAGGATACGGCTTAGGGTACGGGTTCGGGTACGGGTTCGCGTACGGCGTAGGGTATGGGTTAGGGTTAGTGTTAGGGTTAGTTTGAAGGTTAGGGCTCGGTTTAGGGTACGGGTTAGGATTAGGGTTCGTGTTAGGGTTAGGGTAGGGGTTAGGGTTAGGGTACGCGTTAGGGTTAGGGTAGTTATTAAACCTATCCCACTCTCTAGATACCCCTTAGCACGTCAAGGAATATTATTTGGGGGTCCAGCCATGGAGAAGAGTTTAGACACTAGGAGAAGATAAGGAACACACCCATTATCAAGAAATCACATTAGGACTCTCTTTTTAACCTGTTCCTTAAAACACTAGTGCTTAGGAAATCTATTGGAGGCAGAAGCAGTCAAGGGTAGCTTAGGGTTAGGGTTAGGGTTAGGGCTAGGGTTAGGACACGGCTTAGGGTACGGGTTCGGGTACGGGTTTGTGTACGGCGTAGGGTATGGGTTTGGGTTAGTGTTAGGGTTAGTTTGAAGGTTAGGGCTCGGTTTAGGGTACGGGTTAGGATTAGGGTTCGTGTTAGGGTTAGGGTAGGGTTTAGGGTTAGGGTACGCGTTAGGGTTAGGGTAGTTATTAAACCTATCCCACTCTCTAGATACCCCTTAGCACGTCAAGGAATATTATTTGGGGGTCCAGCCATGGAGAAAAGTTTAGACACTAGGAGAAGATAAGGAACACACCCATTATCAATAAATCACATTAGGATTCTCTTTTTAACCTGTTCCTTAAAACACTAGTGCTTAGGAAATCTATTGGAGGCAGAAGCAGTCAAGGGTAGCTTAGGGTTAGGGTTTGGGTTAGGGTACGGCTTAGGGTACGGGTTCGGGTACGGGTTCGGGTACGGGTTTGGGTATGGCGTAGGATATGGGTTAGGGTTAGGGTTAGGGTTAGTTTGAGGGTTAGGGCTCGGTTTAGGGTACGGGTTAGGATTAGGGTACGTGTTAGGGTTAGGGTAGGGGTTAGGGTTAGGGTACACGTTAGGGTTAGGGTAGTTATTAAACCTATCCCACTCTCTAGATACCCCTTAGCACGTCAAGGAATATTATTTGGGGGTCCAGCCATGGAGAAGAGTTTAGACACTAGGAGAAGATAAGGAACACACCCATTATCAAGAAATCACATTAGGATTCTCTTTTTAACCTGTTCCTTAAAACACTAGTGCTTAGGAAATCTATTGGAGGCAGAAGCAGTCAAGGGTAGCTTAGGGTTAGGGTTAGGGTTAGGGTTAGGGTTAGGGTACGGCTTAGGGTACGGGTTCGGGCACGGGTTCGTGTACGGTGTAGGGTATGGGTTAGGGTTAGGGTTAGGGTTAGTTTGAAGGTTAGGGCTCGGTTTAGGGTACGGGTTAGGATTAGGGTTCGTGTTAGGGTTAGGGTAGGGGTTAGGGTTAGGGTACGCGTTAGGGTTAGGGTAGTTATTAAACCTATCCCACTCCCTAGATACCCCTTAGCACGTCAAGGAATATTATTTGGGGGTCCAGCCATGGAGAAGAGTTTAGACAGTAGGAGAAGATAAGGAACACACCCATTATCCTGAAATCACATTAGGATTCTCTTTTTAACCTGTTCCTTAAAACACTAGTGCTTAGGAAATCTATTGGAGGCAGAAGCAGTCAAGGGTAGCTTAGGGTTAGGGTTAGGTTTAGGGTTAGGGTTAGGGTTAGGGTTAGGTTTAGGGTACGGCTTAGTGTACGGGTTCGGGTACGGGTTCGGGTATGGCGTAGGGTATGGGTTAGGGTTAGGGTTAGGGTTAGTTTGAGGGTTAGGGCTCGGTTTAGGTTACGGGTTAGGATTAGGGTACGTCTTAGGGTTAGGGTAGGGGTTAGGGTTAGGGTACGCGTTAGGGTTAGGGTAGTTATTAAACCTATCCCACTCTCTAGATAACCCTTAGAACGTCAAGGAATATTATTTGGGGGTCCAGCCATGGAGAAGAGTTTAGACACTAGGAGAAGATAAGGAACACACCCATTATCAAGAAATCACATTAGGATTCTCTTTTTAACCTGTTCCTTAAAACACTAGTGCTTAGGAAATCTATTGGAGGCAGAAGCAGTCAAGGGTAGCTTAGGGTTAGGGTTAGGGTTAGGGTTAGGGTTAGCTTTAGGGTACGGCTTAGGGTACGGGTTCGGGTAAGGCGTAGGGTATGGGTTAGGGTTAGGGTTAGTTTGAAGGTTAGGGCTCGGTTTAGGGTACGGGTTAGGATTAGGGTTCGTGTTAGGGTTAGGGTAGGGGTTAGGGTTAGGGTACGCGTTAGGGTTAGGGTAGTTATTAAACCTATCCCACTCTCTAGATACCCCTTAGCACGTCAAGGAATATTATTTGGGGGTACAGCCATGGAGAAGAGTTTAGACACTAGGAGAAGATAAGGAACACACCCATTATCAAGAAATCACATTAGGATTCTCTTTTTAACCTGTTCCTTAAAACACTAGTGCTCAGGAAATCTATTGGAGGCAGAAGCAGTCAAGGGTAGCTTAGGGTTAGGGTTAGGGTTAGGGTACGACTTAGGGTACGGGTTCGGGTACGGGTTCGGGTACGGGTTCGGGTACGGCGTAGGGTATGGGTTAGGTTTAGGGTTAGGGTTAGTTTGAGGGTTAGGGCTCGGTTTATGTTACGGGTTAGGATTAGGGTACGTGTTAGGGTTAGGGTAGGGGTTAGGGTTAGGGTACGCGTTAGGGTTAGGGTAGTTATTAAACATATCCCACTCTCTAGATACCCCTTAGCACGTCAAGGAATATTATTTGGGGGTCCAGCCATGGAGAAGAGTTTAGACACTAGGAGAAGATAAGGAACACACCCATTATCAATAAATCACATTAGGATTCTCTTTTTAACCTGTTCCTTAAAACACTAGTGCTTAGGAAATCTATTGGAGGCAGAAGCAGTCAAGGGTAGCTTAGGGTTAGGGTTTGGGTTAGGGTACGGCTTAGGGTACGGGTTCGGGTACGGGTTCGGGTACGGGTTTGGGTATGGCGTAGGATATGGGTTAGGGTTAGGGTTAGGGTTAGTTTGAGGGTTAGGGCTCGGTTTAGGGTACGGGTTAGGATTAGGGTACGTCTTAGGGTTAGGGTAGGGGTTAGGTTTAGGGTACGCGTTAGGGTTAGGGTAGTTATTAAACCTATCCCACTCTCTAGATACCCCTTAGCACGTCAAGGAATATTATTTGGGTGTCCAGCCATGGAGAAGAGTTTAGACACTAGGAGAAGATAAGGAACACACCCATTATCAAGAAATCACATTAGGATTCTCTTTTTAACCTGTTCCTTAAAACACTAGTGCTTAGGAAATCTATTGGAGGCAGAAGCAGGCAAGGGTAGCTTAGGGTTAGGGTTAGGGTTAGGGTTAGGGTTAGGGTTAGGATACGGCTTAGGGTACGGGTTCGGGTACGGGTTCGCGTACGGCGTAGGGTATGGGTTAGGGTTAGTGTTAGGGTTAGTTTGAAGGTTAGGGCTCGGTTTAGGGTACGGGTTAGGATTAGGGTTCGTGTTAGGGTTAGGGTAGGGGTTAGGGTTAGGGTACGCGTTAGGGTTAGGGTAGTTATTAAACCTATCCCACTCTCTAGATACCCCTTAGCACGTCAAGGAATATTATTTGGGGGTCCAGCCATGGAGAAGAGTTTAGACACTAGGAGAAGATAAGGAACACACCCATTATCAAGAAATCACATTAGGACTCTCTTTTTAACCTGTTCCTTAAAACACTAGTGCTTAGGAAATCTATTGGAGGCAGAAGCAGTCAAGGGTAGCTTAGGGTTAGGGTTAGGGTTAGGGCTAGGGTTAGGACACGGCTTAGGGTACGGGTTCGGATACGGGTTTGTGTACGGCGTAGGGTATGGGTTTGGGTTAGTGTTAGGGTTAGTTTGAAGGTTAGGGCTCGGTTTAGGGTACGGGTTAGGATTAGGGTTCGTGTTAGGGTTAGGGTAGGTGTTAGGGTTAGGGTACGCGTTAGGGTTAGGGTAGTTATTAAACCTATCCCACTCTCTAGATACCCCTTAGCACGTCAAGGAATATTATTTGGGGGTCCAGCCATGGAGAAAAGTTTAGACACTAGGAGAAGATAAGGAACACACCCATTATCAAGAAATCACATTAGGATTCTCTTTTTAACCTGTTCCTTAAAACACTAGTGCTTAGGAAATCTATTGGAGGCAGAAGCAGTCAAGGGTAGCTTAGGGTTAGGGTTTGGGTTAGGGTACGGCTTAGGGTACGGGTTCGGGTACGGGTTCGGGTACGGGTTTGGGTATGGCGTAGGATATGGGTTAGGGTTAGGGTTAGGGTTAGTTTGAGGGTTAGGGCTCGGTTTAGGGTACGGGTTAGGATTAGGGTACGTGTTAGGGTTAGGGTAGGGGTTAGGGTTAGGGTACGCGTTAGGGTTAGGGTAGTTATTAAACCTATCCCACTCTCTAGATACCCCTTAGCACGTCAAGGAATATTATTTGGGGGTCCAGCCATGGAGAAGAGTTTAGACACTAGGAGAAGATAAGGAACACACCCATTATCAAGAAATCACATTAGGATTCTCTTTTTAACCTGTTCTTTAAAACACTAGTGCTTAGGAAATCTATTGGAGGCAGAAGCAGTCAAGGGTAGCTTAGGGTTAGGGTTAGGGTTAGGGTTAGGGTTAGGGTTAGGGTACGGCTTAGGGTACGGGTTCGGGCACGGGTTCGTGTACGGCGTAGGGTATGGGTTAGGGTTAGGGTTAGGGTTAGTTTGAAGGTTAGGGCTCGGTTTAGGGTACGGGTTAGGATTAGGGTTCGTGTTAGGGTTAGGGTAGTGGTTAGGGTTAGGTTACGCGTTAGGGTTAGGGTAGTTATTAAACCTATCCCACTCCCTAGATACCCCTTAGCACGTCAAGGAATATTATTTGGGGGTCCAGCCATGGAGAAGAGTTTAGACAGTAGGAGAAGATAAGGAACACACCCATTATCCTGAAATCACATTAGGATTCTCTTTTTAACCTGTTCCTTAAAACACTAGTGCTTAGGAAATCTATTGGAGGCAGAAGCAGTCAAGGGTAGCTTAGGGTTAGGGTTAGGTTTAGGGTTAGGGTTAGGGTTAGGGTTAGGTTTAGGGTACGGCTTAGTGTACGGGTTCGGGTACGGGTTCGGGTATGGCGTAGGGTATGGGTTAGGGTTAGGGTTAGGGTTAGTTTGAGGGTTAGGGCTCGGTTTAGGTTACGGGTTAGAATTAGGGTACGTCTTAGGGTTAGGGTAGGGGTTAGGGTTAGGGTACGCGTTAGGGTTAGGGTAGTTATTAAACCTATCCCACTCTCTAGATAACCCTTAGCACGTCAAGGAATATTATTTGGGGGTCCAGCCATGGAGAAGAGTTTAGACACTAGGAGAAGATAAGGAACACACCCATTATCAAGAAATCACATTAGGATTCTCTTTTTAACCTGTTCCTTAAAACACTAGTGCTTAGGAAATCTATTGGAGGCAGAAGCAGTCAAGGGTAGCTTAGGGTTAGGGTTAGGGTTAGGGCTAGGGTTAGGACACGGCTTAGGGTACGGGTTCGGGTACGGGTTTGTGTACGGCGTAGGGTATGGGTTTGGGTTAGTGTTAGGGTTAGTTTGAAGGTTAGGGCTCGGTTTAGGGTACGGGTTAGGATTAGGGTTCGTGTTAGGGTTAGGGTAGGGGTTAGGGTTAGGGTACGCGTTAGGGTTAGGGTAGTTATTAAACCTATCCCACTCTCTAGATACCCCTTAGCACGTCAAGGAATATTATTTGGGGGTCCAGCCATGGAGAAAAGTTTAGACACTAGGAGAAGATAAGGAACACACCCATTATCAAGAAATCACATTAGGATTCTCTTTTTAACCTGTTCCTTAAAACACTAGTGCTTAGGAAATCTATTGGAGGCAGAAGCAGTCAAGGGTAGCTTAGGGTTAGGGTTTGGGTTAGGGTACGGCTTAGGGTACGGGTTCGGGTACGGGTTCGGGTACGGGTTTGGGTATGGCGTAGGATATGGGTGAGGGTTAGGGTTAGGGTTAGTTTGAGGGTTAGGGCTCGGTTTAGGGTACGGGTTAGGATTAGGGTACGTGTTAGGGTTAGGGTAGGGGTTAGGGTTAGGGTACGCGTTAGGGTTAGGGTAGTTATTAAACCTATCCCACTCTCTAGATACCCCTTAGCACGTCAAGGAATATTATTTGGGGGTCCAGCCATGGAGAAGAGTTTAGACACTAGGAGAAGATAAGGAACACACCCATTATCAAGAAATCACATTAGGATTCTCTTTTTAACCTGTTCTTTAAAACACTAGTGCTTAGGAAATCTATTGGAGGCAGAAGCAGTCAAGGGTAGCTTAGGGTTAGGGTTAGGGTTAGGGTTAGGGTTAGGGTACGGCTTAGGGTACGGGTTCGGGTACGGGTTCGTGTACGGCGTAGGGTGTGGGTTAGGGTTAGGGTTAGGGTTAGTTTGAAGGTTAGGGCTCGGTTTAGGGTACGGGTTAGGATTAGGGTTCGTGTTAGGGTTAGGGTAGTGGTTAGGGTTAGGGTACGCGTTAGGGTTAGGGTAGTTATTAAACCTATCCCACTCCCTAGATACCCCTTAGCACGTCAAGGAATATTATTTGGGGGTCCAGCCATGGAGAAGAGTTTAGACAGTAGGAGAAGATAAGGAACACACCCATTATCCTGAAATCACATTAGGATTCTCTTTTTAACCTGTTCCTTAAAACACTAGTGCTTAGGAAATCTATTGGAGGCAGAAGCAGTCAAGGGTAGCTTAGGGTTAGGGTTAGGTTTAGGGTTAGGGTTAGGGTTAGGGTTAGGTTTAGGGTACGGCTTAGTGTACGGGTTCGGGTACGGGTTCGGGTATGGCGTAGGGTATGGGTTAGGGTTAGGGTTAGGGTTAGTTTGAGGGTTAGGGCTCGGTTTAGGTTACGGGTTAGGATTAGGGTACGTCTTAGGGTTAGGGTAGGGGTTAGGGTTAGGGTACGCGTTAGGGTTAGGGTAGTTATTAAACCTATCCCACTCTCTAGATACCCCTTAGCACGTCAAGGAATATTATTTGGGGGTCCAGCCATGGAGAAGAGTTTAGACGCTAGGAGAAGATAAGGAACACACCCATTATCAAGAAATCACATTAGGATTCTCTTTTTAACCTGTTCCTTAAAACACTAGTGCTTAGGAAATCTATTGGACGCAGAAGCAGTCAAGGGTAGCTTAGGGTTAGGGTTAGGGTTAGGGTTAGGGTTAGCTTTAGGGTACGGCTTAGGGTACGGGTTCGGGTACGTGTTCGTGTACGGCGTAGGGTATGGGTTAGGGTTAGGGTTAGTTTGAAGGTTAGGGCTCGGTTTAGGGTACGGGTTAGGATTAGGGTTCGTGTTAGGGTTAGGGTAGGGGTTAGGGTTAGGGTACGCGTTAGGGTTAGGGTAGTTATTAAACCTATCCCACTCTCTAGATACCCCTTAGCACGTCAAGGAATATTATTTGGGGGTCCAGCCATGGAGAAGAGTTTAGACACTAGGAGAAGATAAGGAACACACCCATTATCAAGAAATCACATTAGGATTCTCTTTTTAACCTGTTCCTTAAAACACTAGTGCTCAGGAAATCTATTGGAGGCAGAAGCAGTCAAGGGTAGCTTAGGGTTAGGGTTAGGGTTAGGGTACGACTTAGGGTACGGGTTCGGGTACGGGTTCGGGTACGGGTTCGGGTACGGCGTAGGGTATGGGTTAGGTTTAGGGTTAGGGTTAGTTTGAGGGTTAGGGCTCGGTTTATGTTACGGGTTAGGATTAGGGTACGTGTTAGGGTTAGGGTAGGGGTTAGGGTTAGGGTACGCGTTAGGGTTAGGGTAGTTATTAAACATATCCCACTCTCTAGATACCCCTTAGCACGTCAAGGAATATTATTTGGGGGTCCAGCCATGGAGAAGAGTTTAGACACTAGGAGAAGATAAGGAACACACCCATTATCAATAAATCACATTAGGATTCTCTTTTTAACCTGTTCCTTAAAACACTAGTGCTTAGGAAATCTATTGGAGGCAGAAGCAGTCAAGGGTAGCTTAGGGTTAGGGTTTGGGTTAGGGTACGGCTTAGGGTACGGGTTCGGGTACGGGATCGGGTACGGGTTTGGGTATGGCGTAGGATATGGGTTAGGGTTAGGGTTAGGGTTAGTTTGAGGGTTAGGGCTCGGTTTAGGGTACGGGTTAGGATTAGGGTACGTGTTAGGGTTAGGGTAGGGGTTAGGGTTAGGGTACGCGTTAGGGTTAGGGTAGTTATTAAACCTATCGCACTCTCTAGATACCCCTTAGCACGTCAAGGAATATTATTTGGGTCTCCAGCCATGGAGAAGAGTTTAGACACTAGGAGAAGATAAGGAACACACCCATTATCAAGAAATCACATTAGGATTCTCTTTTTAACCTGTTCCTTAAAACACTAGTGCTTAGGAAATCTATTGGAGGCAGAAGCAGGCAAGGGTAGCTTAGGGTTAGGGTTAGGGTTAGGGTTAGGGTTAGGGTTAGGATACGGCTTAGGGTACGGGTTCGGGTTCGGGTTCGCGTACGGCGTAGGGTATGGGTTAGGGTTAGTGTTAGGGTTAGTTTGAAGGTTAGGGCTCGGTTTAGGGTACGGGTTAGGATTAGGGTTCGTGTTAGGGTTAGGGTAGGGGTTAGGGTTAGGGTACGCGTTAGGGTTAGGGTAGTTATTAAACCTATCCCACTCCCTAGATACCCCTTAGCACGTCAAGGAATATTATTTGGGGGTCCAGCCATGGAGAAGAGTTTAGACAGTAGGAGAAGATAAGGAACACACCCATTATCCTGAAATCACATTAGGATTCTCTTTTTAACCTGTTCCTTAAAACACTAGTGCTTAGGAAATCTATTGGAGGCAGAAGCAGTCAAGGGTAGCTTAGGGTTAGGGTTAGGTTTAGGGTTAGGGTTAGGTTAGGGTTAGGTTTAGGGTACGGCTTAGTGTACGGGTTCGGGTACGGGTTCGGGTATGGCGTAGGGTATGGGTTAGGGTTAGGGTTAGGGTTAGTTTGAGGGTTAGGGCTCGGTTTAGGTTACGGGTTAGGATTAGGGTACGTCTTAGGGTTAGGGTAGGGGTTAGGGTTAGGGTACGCGTTAGGGTTAGGGTAGTTATTAAACCTAAACCACTCTCTAGATAACCCTTAGCACGTCAAGGAATATTATTTGGGGGTCCAGCCATGGAGAATAGTTTAGACACTAGGAGAAGATAAGGAACACACCCATTATCAAGAAATCACATTAGGATTCTCTTTTTAACCTGTTCCTTAAAACACTAGTGCTTAGGAAATCTATTGGAGGCAGAAGCAGTCAAGGGTAGCTTAGGGTTAGGGTTAGGGTTAGGGTTAGCTTTAGGGTACGGCTTAGGGTAAGGGTTCGGGTACGTGTTCGGGTACGGCGTAGGGTATGGGTTAGGGTTAGGGTTAGTTTGAAGGTTAGGGCTCGGTTTAGGGTACGGGTTAGGATTAGGGTTCGTGGTAGGGTTAGGGTAGGGGTTAGGGTTAGGGTACGCGTTAGGGTTAGGGTAGTTATTAAACCTATCCCACTCTCTAGATACCCCTTAGCACGTCAAGGAATATTATTTGGGGGTCCAGCCATGGAGAAGAGTTTAGACACTAGGAGAAGATAAGGAACACACCCATTATCAAGAAATCACATTAGGATTCTCTTTTTAACCTGTTCCTTAAAACACTAGTGCTTAGGAAATCTATTGGAGGCAGAAGCAGTCAAGGGTAGCTTAGGGTTAGGGTTAGGGTTAGGGTACGGCTTAGTGTACGGGTTCGGGTACGGGTTCGGGTACGGGTTCGTGTACGGCGTAGGGTATGGGTTTGGGTTAGGGTTAGGGTTAGTTTGAAGGTTAGGGCTCGGTTTAGGGTACGGGTTAGGATTAGGGTTCGTGTTAGGGTTAGGGTAGGGGTTAGGGTTAGGGTATGCGTTAGGGTTAGGGTAGTTATTAAACCTATCCCACTCTCTAGATACCCCTTAGCACGTCAAGGAATATTATTTGGGGGTCCAGCCATGGAGAAGAGTTTAGACACTAGGAGAAGATAAGGAACACACCCATTATCCTGAAATCACATTAGGATTCTCTTTTTAACCTGTTCCTTAATACACTAGTGCTTAGGAAATCTATTGGAGGCAGAAGCAGTCAAGGGTAGCTTAGGGTTAGGGTTACGGTGAGGGTTAGGGTTAGGGTATGGCTTAGGGTACGGGTTCGGGTACGGGTTCGGGTACGGCGTAGGGTATGGGTTAGGGTTAGGGTTAGGGTTAGTTTGAGGGTTAGGGCTCCGTTTAGGGTACGGGTTAGGATTAGGGTAAGTGTTAGGGTTAGGGTAGGGGTTAGGGTTAGGGTACGCGTTAGGGTTAGGGTAGTTATTAAACCTATCTCACTCTCTAGATACCCCTTAGCACGTCAAGGAGTATTATTTGGGGGTCCAGCCATGGAGAAGAGTTTAGACACTAGGAGAAGATAAGGAACACACCAATTATCAAGAAATCACATTAGGATTCTCTTTTTAACCTGTTCCTTAAAACACTAGTGCTTAGGAAATCTATTGGAGGCAGAAGCAGTCAAGGGTAGCTTAGGGTTAGGGTTAGGGTTAGGGTTAGGGTTAGGGTACGGCTTAGGGTACGGGTTCGGGTACGGGTTCGTGTACGCTGTAGGGTATGGGTTAGGGTTAGGGTTAGGGTTAGTTTGAAGGTTAGGGCTCGGTTTAGGGTACGGGTTAGGATTAGGGTTCGTGTTAGGGTTAGGGTAGGGGTTAGGGTTAGGGTACGCGTTAGGGTTAGGGTAGTTATTAAACCTATCCCACTCTCTAGATACCCCTTAGCACGTCAAGGAATATTATTTGGGGGTCCAGCCATGGAGAAGAGTTTAGACACTAGGAGAAGATAAGGAACACACCCATTATCAAGAAATCACATTAGGATTCTCTTTTTAACCTGTTCCTTAAAACACTAGTGCTTAGGAAATCTATTGGAGGCAGAAGCAGTCAAGGGTAGCTTAGGGTTAGGGTTACGGTGAGGGTTAGGGTTAGGGTATGGCTTAGGGTACGGGTTCGGGTACGGGTTCGTGTACGGCGTAGGGTATGGGTTAGGGTTAGGGTTAGGGTTAGTTTGAGGGTTAGGGCTCCGTTTAGGGTACGGGTTAGGATTAGGGTAAGTGTTAGGGTTAGGGTAGGGGTTAGGGTTAGGGTACGCGTTAGGGTTAGGGTAGTTATTAAACCTATCCCACTCTCTAGATACCCCTTAGCACGTCAAGGAATATTATTTGGGGGTCCAGCCATGGAGAAGAGTTTAGACACTAGGAGAAGATAAGGAACACACCCATTATCAAGAAATCACATTAGGATTCTCTTTTTAACCTGTTCCTTAAAACACTAGTGCTTAGGAAATCTATTGGAGGCAGAAGCAGTCAAGGTTAGCTTAGGGTTAAGTTTAGGGTTATTGTTAGGGTAAGGATTAGGGTACGCGTTCGGGTACGGCATAGGGTATGGGTTAGGGTTAGGGTTAGGGTTAGTTTGAGGGTTAGGGCTCCGTTTAGGGTACGGGTTAGGATTAGGGTAAGTGTTAGGGTTAGGGTAGGGGTTAGGGTTAGGGTACGCGTTAGGGTTAGGGTAGTTATTAAACCTATCCCACTCTCTAGATACCCCTTAGCACGTCAAGGAATATTATTTGGGGGTCCAGCCATGGAGAAGAGTTTAGACACTAGGAGAAGATAAGGAACACACCCATTATCCTGAAATCACATTAGGATTCTCTTTTTAACCTGTTCCTTAATACACTAGTGCTTAGGAAATCTATTGGAGGCAGAAGCAGTCAAGGATAGCTTAGGGTTAGGGTTACGGTGAGGGTTAGGGTTAGGGTATGGCTTAGGGTACGGGTTCGGATACGGGTTCGTGTACGGCGTAGCGTATGGGTTAGGGTTAGGGTTAGGGTTAGTTTGAGGGTTAGGGCTCCATTTAGGGTACGGGTTAGGATTGGGGTAAGTGTTAGGATTAGGGTAGGGGTTAGGGTTAGGGTACGCGTTAGGGTTAGGGTAGTTATTAAACCTATCCCACTCTCTAGATACCCCTTAGCACGTCAAGGAATATTATTTGGGGGTCCAGCCATGGAGAAGAGTTTAGACACTAGGAGAAGATAAGGAACACACCCATTATCAAGAAATCACATTAGGATTCTCTTTTTAACCTGTTCCTTAAAACACTAGTGCTTAGGAAATCTATTGGAGGCAGAAGCAGTCAAGGGTAGCTTAGGGTTAGGGTTAGGGTTAGGGTACGGCTTAGGGTACGGGTTCGGGTACGGGTTCGGATACGGCGTAGGGTATGGGTTAGGTTTAGGTTTAGGGTTAGTTTGAGGGTTAGGGCTCGGTTTAGGTTACGGGTTAGGATTAGGGTACGTGTTAGGGTTAGGGTAGGGGTTAGGGTTAGGGTACGCGTTAGGGTTAGGGTAGTTATTAAACCTATCCCACTCTCTAGATACCCCTTAGCACGTCAAGGCATATTATTTGGGGGTCCAGCCATGGAGAAGAGTTTATACACTAGGAGAAGATAAGGAACACACCCATTATCCTGAAATCACATTAGGATTCTCTTTTTAACCTGTTCCTTAATACACTAGTGCTTAGGAAATCTATTGGAGGCAGAAGCAGTCAAGGGTAGCTTAGGGTTAGGGTTAGGGTTAGGGTTAGGGTTAGGGTATGGCTTAGGGTATGGGTTCGGGTACGGGTTCGGGTACGGCGTAGGGTATGGGTTAGGGTTAGGGTTAGGGTTAGTTTGAGGGTTAGGGCTCGGTTTAGGGTACGGGTTAGGATTAGGGTACGTGTTAGGGTTAGGGTAGGGGTTAGGGTTAGGGTACGCGTTAGTGTTAGGGTAGTTATTAAACCTATCCCACTCTCTAGATACCCCTTAGCACGTCAAGGAATATTATTTGGGGGTCCAGCCATGGAGAAGAGTTTAGACACTAGGAGAAGATAAGGAACACACCCATTATCAAGAAATCACATTAGGATTCTCTTTTTAACCTGTTCCTTAAAACACTAGTGCTCAGGAAATCTATTGGAGGCAGAAGCAGTCAAGGGTAGCTTAGGGTTAGGGTTAGGGTTAGGGTACGGCTTAGGGTACGGGTTCGGGTACGGGTTCGGGTACGGGTTCGGGTACGGCGTAGGGTATGGGTTAGGTTTAGGGTTAGGGTTAGTTTGAGGGTTAGGGCTCGGTTTATGTTACGGGTTAGGATTAGGGTACGTGTTAGGGTTAGGGTAGGGGTTAGGGTTAGGGTACGCGTTAGGGTTAGGGTAGTTATTAAACATATCCCACTCTCTAGATACCCCTTAGCACGTCAAGGAATATTATTTGGGGGTCCAGCCATGGAGAAGAGTTTAGACACTAGGAGAAGATAAGGAACACACCCATTATCAATAAATCACATTAGGATTCTCTTTTTAACCTGTTCCTTAAAACACTAGTTGTTAGGAAATCTATTGGAGGCAGAAGCAGTCAAGGGTAGCTTAGGGTTAGGGTTTGGGTTAGGGTACGGCTTAGGGTACGGGTTCGGGTACGGGTTCGGGTACGGGTTTGGGTATGGCGTAGGATATGGGTTAGGGTTAGGGTTAGGGTTAGTTTGAGGGTTAGGGCTCGGTTTAGGGTACGGGTTAGGATTAGGGTACGTGTTAGGGTTAGGGTAGGGGTTAGGGTTAGGGTACGCGTTAGGGTTAGGGTAGTTATTAAACCTATCCCACTCTCTAGATACCCCTTAGCACGTCAAGGAATATTATTTGGGTGTCCAGCCATGGAGAAGAGTTTAGACACTAGGAGAAGATAAGGAACACACCCATTATGAAGAAATCACATTAGGATTCTCTTTTTAACCTGTTCCTTAAAACACTAGTGCTTAGGAAATCTATTGGAGGCAGAAGCAGGCAAGGGTAGCTTAGGGTTAGGGTTAGGGTTAGGGTTAGGGTTAGGGTTAGGATACGGCTTAGGGTACGGGTTCGGGTACGGGTTCGCGTACGGCGTAGGGTATGGGTTAGGGTTAGTGTTAGGGTTAGTTTGAAGGTTAGGGCTCGGTTTAGGGTACGGGTTAGGATTAGGGTTCGTGTTAGGGTTAGGGTAGGGGTTAGGGTTAGGGTACGCGTTAGGGTTAGGGTAGTTATTAAACCTATCCCACTCCCTAGATACCCCTTAGCACGTCAAGGAATATTATTTGGGGGTCCAGCCATGGAGAAGAGTTTAGACAGTAGGAGAAGATAAGGAACACACCCATTATCCTGAAATCACATTAGGATTCTCTTTTTAACCTGTTCCTTAAAACACTAGTGCTTAGGAAATCTATTGGAGGCAGAAGCAGTCAAGGGTAGCTTAGGGTTAGGGTTAGGTTTAGGGTTAGGGTTAGGGTTAGGGTTAGGTTTAGGGTACGGCTTAGTGTACGGGTTCGGGTACGGGTTCGGGTATGGCGTAGGGTATGGGTTAGGTTTAGGGTTAGGGTTAGTTTGAGGGTTAGGGCTCGGTTTATGTTACGGGTTAGGATTAGGGTACGTCTTAGGGTTAGGGTAGGGGTTAGGGTTAGGGTACGCGTTAGGGTTAGGGTAGTTATTAAACCTATCCCACTCTCTAGATAACCCTTAGCACGTCAAGGAATATTATTTGGGGGTCCAGCCATGGAGAAGAGTTTAGACACTAGGAGAAGATAAGGAACACACCCATTATCAAGAAATCACATTAGGATTCTCTTTTTAACCTGTTCCTTAAAACACTAGTGCTTAGGAAATCTATTGGAGGCAGAAGCAGTCAAGGGTAGCTTAGGGTTAGGGTTAGGGTTAGGGCTAGGGTTAGGACACGGCTTAGGGTACGGGTTCGGGTACGGGTTTGTGTACGGCGTAGGGTATGGGTTTGGGTTAGTGTTAGGGTTAGTTTGAAGGTTAGGGCTCGGTTTAGGGTACGGGTTAGGATTAGGGTTCGTGTTAGGGTTAGGGTAGGGGTTAGGGTTAGGGTACGCGTTAGGGTTAGGGTAGTTATTAAACCTATCCCACTCTCTAGATACCCCTTAGCACGTCAAGGAATATTATTTGGGGGTCCAGCCATGGAGAAAAGTTTAGACACTAGGAGAAGATAAGGAAAACACCCATTATCAAGAAATCACATTAGGATTCTCTTTTTAACCTGTTCCTTAAAACACTAGTGCTTAGGAAATCTATTGGAGGCAGAAGCAGTCAAGGGTAGCTTAGTGTTAGGGTTTGGGTTAGGGTACGGCTTAGGGTACGGGTTCGGGTACGGGTTCGGGTACGGGTTTGTGTATGGCGTAGGATATGGGTTAGGGTTAGGGTTAGGGTTAGTTTGAGGGTTAGGGCTCGGTTTAGGGTACGGGTTAGGATTAGGGTACGTGTTAGGGATAGGGTAGGGGTTAGGGTTAGGGTACGCGTTAGGGTTAGGGTAGTTATTAAACCTATCCCACTCTCTAGATACCCCTTAGCACGTCAAGGAATATTATTTGGGGGTCCAGCCATGGAGAAGAGTTTAGACACTAGGAGAAGATAAGGAACACACCCATTATCAAGAAATCACATTAGGATTCTCTTTTTAACCTGTTCTTTAAAACACTAGTGCTTAGGAAATCTATTGGAGGCAGAAGCAGTCAAGGGTAGCTTAGGGTTAGGGTTAGGGTTAGGGTACGGCTTAGGGTACGGGTTCGGGCACGGGTTCGTGTACGGCGTAGGGTATGGGTTAGGGTTAGGGTTAGGGTTAGTTTGAAGGTTAGGGCTCGGTTTAGGGTACGGGTTAGGATTAGGGTTCGTGTTAGGGTTAGGGTAGTGGTTAGGGTTAGGGTACGCGTTAGGGTTAGGGTAGTTATTAAACCTATCCCACTCCCTAGATACCCCTTAGCACGTCAAGGAATATTATTTGGGGGTCCAGCCATGGAGAAGAGTTTAGACAGTAGGAGAAGATAAGGAACACACCCATTATCCTGAAATCACATTAGGATTCTCTTTTTAACCTGTTCCTTAAAACACTAGTGCTTAGGAAATCTATTGGAGGCAGAAGCAGTCAAGGGTAGCTTAGGGTTAGGGTTAGGTTTAGGGTTAGGGTTAGGGTTAGGGTTAGGTTTAGGGTACGGCTTAGTGTACGGGTTCGGGTACGGGTTCGGGTATGGCGTAGGGTATGGGTTAGGGTTAGGGTTAGGGTTAGTTTGAGGGTTAGGGCTCGGTTTAGGTTACGGGTTAGGATTAGGGTACGTCTTAGGGTTAGGGTAGGGGTTAGGGTTAGGGTACGCGTTAGGGTTAGGGTAGTTATTAAACCTATCCCACTCTCTAGATACCCCTTAGCACGTCAAGGAATATTATTTAGGGGTCCAGCCATGGAGAAGAGTTTAGACGCTAGGAGAAGATAAGGAACACACCCATTATCAAGAAATCACATTAGGATTCTCTTTTTAACCTGTTCCTTAAAACACTAGTGCTTAGGAAATCTAATGGACGCAGAAGCAGTCAAGGGTAGCTTAGGGTTAGGGTTAGGGTTAGGGTTAGGGTTAGCTTTAGGGTACGGCTTAGGGTACGGGTTCGGGTACGTGTTCGTGTACGGCGTAGGGTATGGGTTAGGGTTAGGGTTAGTTTGAAGGTTAGGGCTCGGTTTAGGGTACGGGTTAGGATTAGGGTTCGTGTTAGGGTTAGGGTAGGGGTTAGGGTTAGGGTACGCGTTAGGGTTAGGGTAGTTATTAAACCTATCCCACTCTCTAGATACCCCTTAGCACGTCAAGGAATATTATTTGGGGGTCCAGCCATGGAGAAGAGTTTAGACACTAGGAGAAGATAAGGAACACACCCATTATCAAGAAATCACATTAGGATTCTCTTTTTAACCTGTTCCTTAAAACACTAGTGCTCAGGAAATCTATTGGAGGCAGAAGCAGTCAAGGGTAGCTTAGGGTAAGGGTTAGGGTTAGGGTACGACTTAGGGTACGGGTTCGGGTACGGGTTCGGGTACGGGTTCGGGTACGGCGTAGGGTATGGGTTAGGTTTAGGGTTAGGGTTAGTTTGAGGGTTAGGGCTCGGTTTATGTTACGGGTTAGGATTAGGGTACGTGTTAGGGTTAGGGTAGGGGTTAGGGTTAGGGTACGCGTTAGGGTTAGGGTAGTTATTAAACATATCCCACTCTCTAGATACCCCTTAGCACGTCAAGGAATATTATTTGGGGGTCCAGCCATGGAGAAGAGTTTAGACACTAGGAGAAGATAAGGAACACACCCATTATCAATAAATCACATTAGGATTCTCTTTTTAACCTGTTCCTTAAAACACTAGTACTTAGGAAATCTATTGGAGGCAGAAGCAGTCAAGGGTAGCTTAGGGTTAGGGTTTGGGTTAGGGTACGGCTTAGGGTACGGGTTCGGGTACGGGATCGGGTACGGGTTTGGGTATGGCGTAGGATATGGGTTAGGGTTAGGGTTAGGGTTAGTTTGAGGGTTAGGGCTCGGTTTAGGGTACGGGTTAGGATTAGGGTACGTGTTAGGGTTAGGGTAGGGGTTAGGGTTAGGGTACGCGTTAGGGTTAGGGTAGTTATTAAACCTATCCCACTCTCTAGATACCCCTTAGCACGTCAAGGAATATTATTTGGGTGTCCAGCCATGGAGAAGAGTTTAGCCACTAGGAGAAGATAAGGAACACACCCATTATCAAGAAATCACATTAGGATTCTCTTTTTAACCTGTTCCTTAAAACACTAGTGCTTAGGAAATCTATTGGAGGCAGAAGCAGGCAAGGGTAGCTTAGGGTTA
This sequence comes from Eschrichtius robustus, assembly GCF_028021215.1. Lineage (NCBI taxonomy): Eukaryota > Metazoa > Chordata > Mammalia > Artiodactyla > Eschrichtiidae > Eschrichtius > Eschrichtius robustus. The sequence goes on along the minus strand of NW_027175394.1, from coordinate 265,391 downwards.
GGGTTAGGGTTAGGGTTAGGGTTAGGGTTAGGATACGGCTTAGGGTACGGGTTCGGGTACGGGTTCGCGTACGGCGTAGGGTATGGGTTAGGGTTAGTGTTAGGGTTAGTTTGAAGGTTAGGGCTCGGTTTAGGGTACGGGTTAGGATTAGGGTTCGTGTTAGGGTTAGGGTAGGGGTTAGGGTTAGGGTACGCGTTAGGGTTAGGGTAGTTATTAAACCTATCCCACTCCCTAGATACCCCTTAGCACGTCAAGGAATATTATTTGGGGGTCCAGCCATGGAGAAGAGTTTAGACACTAGGAGAAGATAAGGAACACACCCATTATCAAGAAATCACATTAGGATTCTCTTTTTAACCTGTTCCTTAAAACACTAGTGCTTAGGAAATCTATTGGAGGCAGAAGCAGTCAAGGGTAGCTTAGGGTTAGGGTTAGGGTTAGGGTTAGGGTTAGCTTTAGGGTACGGCTTAGGGTACGGGTTCGGGTACGTGTTCGGGTACGGCGTAGGGTATGGGTTAGGGTTAGGGTTAGTTTGAAGGTTAGGGCTCGGTTTAGGGTACGGGTTAGGATTAGGGTTCGTGGTAGGGTTAGGGTAGGGGTTAGGGTTAGGGTACGCGTTAGGGTTAGGGTAGTTATTAAACCTATCCCACTCTCTAGATACCCCTTAGCACGTCAAGGAATATTATTTGGGGGTCCAGCCATGGAGAAGAGTTTAGACACTAGGAGAAGATAAGGAACACACCCATTATCAAGAAATCACATTAGGATTCTCTTTTTAACCTGTTCCTTAAAACACTAGTGCTTAGGAAATCTATTGGAGGCAGAAGCAGTCAAGGGTAGCTTAGGGTTAGGGTTAGGGTTAGGGTTAGGGTTAGGGTACGGCTTAGGGTACGGGTTCGGGTACGGGATCGGGTACGGGTTTGGGTATGGCGTAGGATATGGGTTAGGGTTAGGGTTAGGGTTAGTTTGAGGGTTAGGGCTCGGTTTAGGGTACGGGTTAGGATTAGGGTACGTGTTAGGGTTAGGGTAGGGGTTAGGGTTAGGGTACGCGTTAGGGTTAGGGTAGTTATTAAACCTATCCCACTCTCTAGATACCCCTTAGCACGTCAAGGAATATTATTTGGGTGTCCAGCCATGGAGAAGAGTTTAGACACTAGGAGAAGATAAGGAACACACCCATTATCAAGAAATCACATTAGGATTCTCTTTTTAACCTGTTCCTTAAAACACTAGTGCTTAGGAAATCTATTGGAGGCAGAAGCAGGCAAGGGTAGCTTAGGGTTAGGGTTAGGGTTAGGGTTAGGGTTAGGGTTAGGATACGGCTTAGGGTACGGGTTCGGGTACGGGTTCGCGTACGGCGTAGGGTATGGGTTTGGGTTAGTGTTAGGGTTAGTTTGAAGGTTAGGGCTCGGTTTAGGGTACGGGTTAGGATTAGGGTACGTGTTAGGGTTAGGGTAGGGGTTAGGGTTAGGGTACGCGTTAGGGTTAGGGTAGTTATTAAACCTATCCCACTCTCTAGATACCCCTTAGCACGTCAAGGAATATTATTTGGGGGTCCAGCCATGGAGAAGAGTTTAGACACTAGGAGAAGATAAGGAACACACCCATTATCAAGAAATCACATTAGGATTCTCTTTTTAACCTGTTCTTTAAAACACTAGTGCTTAGGAAATCTATTGGAGGCAGAAGCAGTCAAGGGTAGCTTAGGGTTAGGGTTAGGGTTAGGGTTAGGGTTAGGGTACGGCTTAGGGTACGGGTTCGGGCACGGGTTCGTGTACGGCGTAGGGTATGGGTTAGGGTTAGGGTTAGGGTTAGTTTGAAGGTTAGGGCTCGGTTTAGGGTACGGGTTAGGATTAGGGTTCGTGTTAGGGTTAGGGTAGTGGTTAGGGTTAGGGTACGCGTTAGGTTTAGGGTAGTTATTAAACCTATCCCACTCCCTAGATACCCCTTAGCACGTCAAGGAATATTATTTGGGGGTCCAGCCATGGAGAAGAGTTTAGACAGTAGGAGAAGATAAGGAACACACCCATTATCCTGAAATCACATTAGGATTCTCTTTTTAACCTGTTCCTTAAAACACTAGTGCTTAGGAAATCTATTGGAGGCAGAAGCAGTCAAGGGTAGCTTAGGGTTAGGGTTAGGTTTAGGGTTAGGGTTAGGGTTAGGGTTAGGTTTAGGGTACGGCTTAGTGTACGGGTTCGGGTACGGGTTCGGGTATGGCGTAGGGTATGGGTTAGGGTTAGGGTTAGGGTTAGTTTGAGGGTTAGGGCTCGGTTTAGGTTACGGGTTAGGATTAGGGTACGTCTTAGGGTTAGGGTAGGGGTTAGGGTTAGGGTACGCGTTAGGGTTAGGGTAGTTATTAAACCTATCCCACTCTCTAGATACCCCTTAGCACGTCAAGGAATATTATTTAGGGGTCCAGCCATGGAGAAGAGTTTAGACGCTAGGAGAAGATAAGGAACACACCCATTATCAAGAAATCACATTAGGATTCTCTTTTTAACCTGTTCCTTAAAACACTAGTGCTTAGGAAATCTATTGGACGCAGAAGCAGTCAAGGGTAGCTTAGGGTTAGGGTTAGGGTTAGGGTTAGGGTTAGCTTTAGGGTACGGCTTAGGGTACAGGTTCGGGTACGTGTTCGTGTACGGCGTAGGGTATGGGTTAGGGTTAGGGTTAGTTTGAAGGTTAGGGCTCGGTTTAGGGTACGGGTTAGGATTAGGGTTCGTGTTAGGGTTAGGGTAGGGGTTAGGGTTAGGGTACGCGTTAGGGTTAGGGTAGTTATTAAACCTATCCCACTCTCTAGATACCCCTTAGCACGTCAAGGAATATTATTTGGGGGTCCAGCCATGGAGAAGAGTTTAGACACTAGGAGAAGATAAGGAACACACCCATTATCAAGAAATCACATTAGGATTCTCTTTTTAACCTGTTCCTTAAAACACTAGTGCACAGGAAATCTATTGGAGGCAGAAGCAGTCAAGGGTAGCTTAGGGTAAGGGTTAGGGTTAGGGTACGACTTAGGGTACGGGTTCGGGTACGGGTTCGGGTACGGGTTCGGGTACGGCGTAGGGTATGGGTTAGGTTTAGGGTTAGGGTTAGTTTGAGGGTTAGGGCTCGGTTTATGTTACGGGTTAGGATTAGGGTACGTGTTAGGGTTAGGGTAGGGGTTAGGGTTAGGGTACGCGTTAGGGTTAGGGTAGTTATTAAACATATCCCACTCTCTAGATACCCCTTAGCACGTCAAGGAATATTATTTGGGGGTCCAGCCATGGAGAAGAGTTTAGACACTAGGAGAAGATAAGGAACACACCCATTATCAATAAATCACATTAGGATTCTCTTTTTAACCTGTTCCTTAAAACACTAGTGCTTAGGAAATCTATTGGAGGCAGAAGCAGTCAAGGGTAGCTTAGGGTTAGGGTTTGGGTTAGGGTACGGCTTAGGGTACGGGTTCGGGTACGGGATCGGGTACGGGTTTGGGTATGGCGTAGGATATGGGTTAGGGTTAGGGTTAGGGTTAGTTTGAGGGTTAGGGCTCGGTTTAGGGTACGGGTTAGTATTAGGGTACGTGTTAGGGTTAGGGTAGGGGTTAGGGTTAGGGTACGCGTTAGGGTTAGGGTAGTTATTAAACCTATCCCACTCTCTAGATACCCCTTAGCACGTCAAGGAATATTATTTGGGTGTCCAGCCATGGAGAAGAGTTTAGACACTAGGAGAAGATAAGGAACACACCCATTATCAAGAAATCACATTAGGATTCTCTTTTTAACCTGTTCCTTAAAACACTAGTGCTTAGGAAATCTATTGGAGGCAGAAGCAGGCAAGGGTAGCTTAGGGTTAGGGTTAGGGTTAGGGTTAGGGTTAGGGTTAGGATACGGCTTAGGGTACGGGTTCGGGTACGGGTTCGCGTACGGCGTAGGGTATGGGTTAGGGTTAGTGTTAGGGTTAGTTTGAAGGTTAGGGCTCGGTTTAGGGTACGGGTTAGGATTAGGGTTCGTGTTAGGGTTAGGGTAGGGGTTAGGGTTAGGGTACGCGTTAGGGTTAGGGTAGTTATTAAACCTATCCCACTCCCTAGATACCCCTTAGCACGTCAAGGAATATTATTTGGGGGTCCAGCCATGGAGAAGAGTTTAGACAGTAGGAGAAGATAAGGAACACACCCATTATCCTGAAATCACATTAGGATTCTCTTTTTAACCTGTTCCTTAAAACACTAGTGCTTAGGAAATCTATTGGAGGCAGAAGCAGTCAAGGGTAGCTTAGGGTTAGGGTTAGGTTTAGGGTTAGGGTTAGGTTAGGGTTAGGTTTAGGGTACGGCTTAGTGTACGGGTTCGGGTACGGGTTCGGGTATGGCGTAGGGTATGGGTTAGGGTTAGGGTTAGGGTTAGTTTGAGGGTTAGGGCTCGGTTTAGGTTACGGGTTAGGATTAGGGTACGTCTTAGGGTTAGGGTAGGGGTTAGGGTTAGGGTACGCGTTAGGGTTAGGGTAGTTATTAAACCTATCCCACTCTCTAGATAACCCTTAGCACGTCAAGGAATATTATTTGGGGGTCCAGCCATGGAGAATAGTTTAGACACTAGGAGAAGATAAGGAACACACCCATTATCAAGAAATCACATTAGGATTCTCTTTTTAACCTGTTCCTTAAAACACTAGTGCTTAGGAAATCTATTGGAGGCAGAAGCAGTCAAGGGTAGCTTAGGGTTAGGGTTAGGGTTAGGGTTAGGGTTAGCTTTAGGGTACGGCTTAGGGTACGGGTTCGGGTACGTGTTCGGGTACGGCGTAGGGTATGGGTTAGGGTTAGGGTTAGTTTGAAGGTTAGGGCTCGGTTTAGGGTACGGGTTAGGATTAGGGTTCGTGGTAGGGTTAGGGTAGGGGTTAGGGTTAGGGTACGCGTTAGGGTTAGGGTAGTTATTAAACCTATCCCACTCTCTAGATACCCCTTAGCACGTCAAGGAATATTATTTGGGGGTCCAGCCATGGAGAAGAGTTTAGACACTAGGAGAAGATAAGGAACACACCCATTATCAAGAAATCACATTAGGATTCTCTTTTTAACCTGTTCCTTAAAACACTAGTGCTTAGGAAATCTATTGGAGGCAGAAGCAGTCAAGGGTAGCTTAGGGTTAGGGTTAGGGTTAGGGTTAGGGTTAGGGTACGGCTTAGGGTACGGGTTCGGGTACGGGATCGGGTACGGGTTTGGGTATGGCGTAGGATATGGGTTAGGGTTAGGGTTAGGGTTAGTTTGAGGGTTAGGGCTCGGTTTAGGGTACGGGTTAGGATTAGGGTACGTGTTAGGGTTAGGGTAGGGGTTAGGGTTAGGGTACGCGTTAGGGTTAGGGTAGTTATTAAACCTATCCCACTCTCTAGATACCCCTTAGCACGTCAAGGAATATTATTTGGGTGTCCAGCCATGGAGAAGAGTTTAGACACTAGGAGAAGATAAGGAACACACCCATTATCAAGAAATCACATTAGGATTCTCTTTTTAACCTGTTCCTTAAAACACTAGTGCTTAGGAAATCTATTGGAGGCAGAAGCAGGCAAGGGTAGCTTAGGGTTAGGGTTAGGGTTAGGGTTAGGGTTAGGGTTAGGATACGGCTTAGGGTACGGGTTCGGGTACGGGTTCGCGTACGGCGTAGGGTATGGGTTTGGGTTAGTGTTAGGGTTAGTTTGAAGGTTAGGGCTCGGTTTAGGGTACGGGTTAGGATTAGGGTACGTGTTAGGGTTAGGGTAGGGGTTAGGGTTAGGGTACGCGTTAGGGTTAGGGTAGTTATTAAACCTATCCCACTCTCTAGATACCCCTTAGCACGTCAAGGAATATTATTTGGGGGTCCAGCCATGGAGAAGAGTTTAGACACTAGGAGAAGATAAGGAACACACCCATTATCAAGAAATCACATTAGGATTCTCTTTTTAACCTGTTCTTTAAAACACTAGTGCTTAGGAAATCTATTGGAGGCAGAAGCAGTCAAGGGTAGCTTAGGGTTAGGGTTAGGGTTAGGGTTAGGGTTAGGGTACGGCTTAGGGTACGGGTTCGGGCACGGGTTCGTGTACGGCGTAGGGTATGGGTTAGGGTTAGGGTTAGGGTTAGTTTGAAGGTTAGGGCTCGGTTTAGGGTACGGGTTAGGATTAGGGTTCGTGTTAGGGTTAGGGTAGTGGTTAGGGTTAGGGTACGCGTTAGGGTTAGGGTAGTTATTAAACCTATCCCACTCCCTAGATACCCCTTAGCACGTCAAGGAATATTATTTGGGGGTCCAGCCATGGAGAAGAGTTTAGACAGTAGGAGAAGATAAGGAACACACCCATTATCCTGAAATCACATTAGGATTCTCTTTTTAACCTGTTCCTTAAAACACTAGTGCTTAGGAAATCTATTGGAGGCAGAAGCAGTCAAGGGTAGCTTAGGGTTAGGGTTAGGTTTAGGGTTAGGGTTAGGGTTAGGGTTAGGTTTAGGGTACGGCTTAGTGTACGGGTTCGGGTACGGGTTCGGGTATGGCGTAGGGTATGGGTTAGGGTTAGGGTTAGGGTTAGTTTGAGGGTTAGGGCTCGGTTTAGGTTACGGGTTAGGATTAGGGTACGTCTTAGGGTTAGGGTAGGGGTTAGGGTTAGGGTACGCGTTAGGGTTAGGGTAGTTATTAAACCTATCCCACTCTCTAGATACCCCTTAGCACGTCAAGGAATATTATTTAGGGGTCCAGCCATGGAGAAGAGTTTAGACGCTAGGAGAAGATAAGGAACACACCCATTATCAAGAAATCACATTAGGATTCTCTTTTTAACCTGTTCCTTAAAACACTAGTGCTTAGGAAATCTATTGGACGCAGAAGCAGTCAAGGGTAGCTTAGGGTTAGGGTTAGGGTTAGGGTTAGGGTTAGCTTTAGGGTACGGCTTAGGGTACGGGTTCGGGTATGTGTTCGTGTACGGCGTAGGGTATGGGTTAGGGTTAGGGTTAGTTTGAAGGTTAGGGCTCGGTTTAGGGTACGGGTTAGGATTAGGGTTCGTGTTAGGGTTAGGGTAGGGGTTAGGGTTAGGGTACGCGTTAGGGTTAGGGTAGTTATTAAACCTATCCCACTCTCTAGATACCCCTTAGCACGTCAAGGAATATTATTTGGGGGTCCAGCCATGGAGAAGAGTTTAGACACTAGGAGAAGATAAGGAACACACCCATTATCAAGAAATCACATTAGGATTCTCTTTTTAACCTGTTCCTTAAAACACTAGTGCACAGGAAATCTATTGGAGGCAGAAGCAGTCAAGGGTAGCTTAGGGTAAGGGTTAGGGTTAGGGTACGACTTAGGGTACGGGTTCGGGTACGGGTTCGGGTACGGGTTCGGGTACGGCGTAGGGTATGGGTTAGGTTTAGGGTTAGGGTTAGTTTGAGGGTTAGGGCTCGGTTTATGTTACGGGTTAGGATTAGGGTACGTGTTAGGGTTAGGGTAGGGGTTAGGGTTAGGGTACGCGTTAGGGTTAGGGTAGTTATTAAACATATCCCACTCTCTAGATACCCCTTAGCACGTCAAGGAATATTATTTGGGGGTCCAGCCATGGAGAAGAGTTTAGACACTAGGAGAAGATAAGGAACACACCCATTATCAAGAAATCACATTAGGATTCTCTTTTTAACCTGTTCCTTAAAACACTAGTGCTTAGGAAATCTATTGGAGGCAGAAGCAGTCAAGGGTAGCTTAGGGTTAGGGTTTGGGTTAGGGTACGGCTTAGGGTACGGGTTCGGGTACGGGATCGGGTACGGGTTTGGGTATGGCGTAGGATATGGGTTAGGGTTAGGGTTAGGGTTAGTTTGAGGGTTAGGGCTCGGTTTAGGGTACGGGTTAGTATTAGGGTACGTGTTAGGGTTAGGGTAGGGGTTAGGGTTAGGGTACGCGTTAGGGTTAGGGTAGTTATTAAACCTATCCCACTCTCTAGATACCCCTTAGCACGTCAAGGAATATTATTTGGGTGTCCAGCCATGGAGAAGAGTTTAGACACTAGGAGAAGATAAGGAACACACCCATTATCAAGAAATCACATTAGGATTCTCTTTTTAACCTGTTCCTTAAAACACTAGTGCTTAGGAAATCTATTGGAGGCAGAAGCAGGCAAGGGTAGCTTAGGGTTAGGGTTAGGGTTAGGGTTAGGGTTAGGGTTAGGGTTAGGATACGGCTTAGGGTACGGGTTCGGGTACGGGTTCGCGTACGGCGTAGGGTATGGGTTAGGGTTAGTGTTAGGGTTAGTTTGAAGGTTAGGGCTCGGTTTAGGGTACGGGTTAGGATTAGGGTTCGTGTTAGGGTTAGGGTAGGGGTTAGGGTTAGGGTACGCGTTAGGGTTAGGGTAGTTATTAAACCTATCCCACTCCCTAGATACCCCTTAGCACGTCAAGGAATATTATTTGGGGGTCCAGCCATGGAGAAGAGTTTAGACAGTAGGAGAAGATAAGGAACACACCCATTATCCTGAAATCACATTAGGATTCTCTTTTTAACCTGTTCCTTAAAACACTAGTGCTTAGGAAATCTATTGGAGGCAGAAGCAGTCAAGGGTAGCTTAGGGTTAGGGTTAGGTTTAGGGTTAGGGTTAGGTTAGGGTTAGGTTTAGGGTACGGCTTAGTGTACGGGTTCGGGTACGGGTTCGGGTATGGCGTAGGGTATGGGTTAGGGTTAGGGTTAGGGTTAGTTTGAGGGTTAGGGCTCGGTTTAGGTTACGGGTTAGGATTAGGGTACGTCTTAGGGTTAGGGTAGGGGTTAGGGTTAGGGTACGCGTTAGGGTTAGGGTAGTTATTAAACCTATCCCACTCTCTAGATAACCCTTAGCACGTCAAGGAATATTATTTGGGGGTCCAGCCATGGAGAATAGTTTAGACACTAGGAGAAGATAAGGAACACACCCATTATCAAGAAATCACATTAGGATTCTCTTTTTAACCTGTTCCTTAAAACACTAGTGCTTAGGAAATCTATTGGAGGCAGAAGCAGTCAAGGGTAGCTTAGGGTTAGGGTTAGGGTTAGGGTTAGGGTTAGCTTTAGGGTACGGCTTAGGGTACGGGTTCGGGTACGTGTTCGGGTACGGCGTAGGGTATGGGTTAGGGTTAGGGTTAGTTTGAAGGTTAGGGCTCGGTTTAGGGTACGGGTTAGGATTAGGGTTCGTGGTAGGGTTAGGGTAGGGGTTAGGGTTAGGGTACGCGTTAGGGTTAGGGTAGTTATTAAACCTATCCCACTCTCTAGATACCCCTTAGCACGTCAAGGAATATTATTTGGGGGTCCAGCCATGGAGAAGAGTTTAGACACTAGGAGAAGATAAGGAACACACCCATTATCAAGAAATCACATTAGGATTCTCTTTTTAACCTGTTCCTTAAAACACTAGTGCTTAGGAAATCTATTGGAGGCAGAAGCAGTCAAGGGTAGCTTAGGGTTAGGGTTAGGGTTAGGGTACGGCTTAGTGTACGGGTTCGGGTACGGGTTCGGGTACGGGTTCGTGTACGGCGTAGGGTATAGTTTTGGGTTAGGGTTAGGGTTAGTTTGAAGGTTAGGGCTCGGTTTAGGGTACGGGTTAGGATTAGGGTTCGTGTTAGGGTTAGGGTAGGGGTTAGGGTTAGGGTACGCGTTAGGGTTAGGGTAGTTATTAAACCTATCCCACTCTCTAGATACCCCTTAGCACGTCAAGGAATATTATTTGGGGGTCCAGCCATGGAGAAGAGTTTAGACACTAGGAGAAGATAAGGAACACACCCATTATCCTGAAATCACATTAGGATTCTCTTTTTAACCTGTTCCTTAATACACTAGTGCTTAGGAAATCTATTGGAGGCAGAAGCAGTCAAGGGTAGCTTAGGGTTAGGTTTACGGTGAGGGTTAGGGTTAGGGTATGGCTTAGGGTACGGGTTCGGGTACGGGTTCGGGTACGGCGTAGGGTATGGGTTAGGGTTAGGGTTAGGGTTAGTTTGAGGGTTAGGGCTCCGTATAGGGTACGGGTTAGGATTAGGGTAAGTGTTAGGGTTAGGGTAGGGGTTAGGGTTAGGGTACGCGTTAGGGTTAGGGTAGTTATTAAACCTATCTCACTCTCTAGATACCCCTTAGCACGTCAAGGAATATTATTTGGGGGTCCAGCCATGGAGAAGAGTTTAGACACTAGGAGAAGATAAGGAACACACCAATTATCAAGAAATCACATTAGGATTCTCTTTTTAACCTGTTCCTTAAAACACTAGTGCTTAGGAAATCTATTGGAGGCAGAAGCAGTCAAGGGTAGCTTAGGGTTAGGGTTAGGGTTAGGGTTAGGGTTAGGGTACGGCTTAGGGTACGGGTTCGTGTACGGGTTCGTGTACGCTGTAGGGTATGGGTTAGGGTTAGGGTTAGGGTTAGTTTGAAGGTTAGGGCTCGGTTTAGGGTACGGGTTACGATTAGGGTTCGTGTTAGGGTTAGGGTAGGGGTTAGGGTTAGGGTACGCGTTAGGGTTAGGGTAGTTTTTAAACCTATCCCACTCTCTAGATACCCCTTAGCACGTCAAGGAATATTATTTGGGGGTCCAGCCATGGAGAAGAGTTTAGACACTAGGAGAAGATAAGGAACACACCCATTATCAAGAAATCACATTAGGATTCTCTTTTTAACCTGTTCCTTAAAACACTAGTGCTTAGGAAATCTATTGGAGGCAGAAGCAGTCAAGGGTAGCTTAGGGTTAGGGTTACGGTGAGGGTTAGGGTTAGGGTATGGCTTAGGGTACGGGTTCGGGTACGGGTTCGTGTACGGCGTAGGGTATGGGTTAGGGTTAGGGTTAGGGTTAGTTTGAGGGTTAGGGCTCCGTTTAGGGTACGGGTTAGGATTAGGGTAAGTGTTAGGGTTAGGGTAGGGGTTAGGGTTAGGGTAAGCGTTAGGGTTAGGGTAGTTATTAAACCTATCCCACTCTCTAGATACCCCTTAGCACGTCAAGGAATATTATTTGGGGGTCCAGCCATGGAGAAGAGTTTAGACACTAGGAGAAGATAAGGAACACACCCATTATCAAGAAATCACATTAGGATTCTCTTTTTAACCTGTTCCTTAAAACACTAGTGCTTAGGAAATCTATTTGAGGCAGAAGCAGTCAAGGTTAGCTTAGGGTTAAGTTTAGGGTTATTGTTAGGGTAAGGATTAGGGTACGCGTTCGGGTACGGCATAGGGTATGGGTTAGGGTTAGGGTTAGGGTTAGTTTGAGGGTTAGGGTTCCGTTTAGGGTACGGGTTAGGATTAGGGTAAGTGTTAGGGTTAGGGTAGGGGTTAGGGTTAGGGTACGCGTTAGGGTTAGGGTAGTTATTAAACCTATCCCACTCTCTAGATACCCCTTAGCACGTCAAGGAATATTATTTGGGGGTCCAGCCATGGAGAAGAGTTTAGACACTAGGAGAAGATAAGGAACACACCCATTATCCTGAAATCACATTAGGATTCTCTTTTTAACCTGTTCCTTAATACACTAGTGCTTAGGAAATCTATTGGAGGCAGAAGCAGTCAAGGATAGCTTAGGGTTAGGGTTACAGTGAGGGTTAGGGTTAGGGTATGGCTTAGGGTACGGGTTCGGGTACGGGTTCGTGTACGGCGTAGCGTATGGGTTAGGGTTAGGGTTAGGGTTAGTTTGAGGGTTAGGGCTCCATTTAGGGTACGGGTTAGGATTGGGGTAAGTGTTAGGATTATGGTAGGGGTTAGGGTTAGGGTACGCGTTAGGGTTAGGGTAGTTATTAAACCTATCCCACTCTCTAGATACCCCTTAGCACGTCAAGGAATATTATTTGGGGGTCCAGCCATGGAGAAGAGTTTAGACACTAGGAGAAGATAAGGAACACACCCATTATCAAGAAATCACATTAGGATTCTCTTTTTAACCTGTTCCTTAAAACACTAGTGCTTAGGAAATCTATTGGAGGCAGAAGCAGTCAAGGGTAGCTTAGGGTTAGGGTTAGGGTTAGGGTACGGCTTAGGGTACGGGTTCGGGTACGGGTTCGGGTACGGGTTCGGATACGGCGTAGGGTATGGGTTAGGTTTAGGGTTAGGGTTAGTTTGAGGGTTAGGGCTCGGTTTAGGTTACGGGTTAGGATTAGGGTACGTGTTAGGGTTAGGGTAGGGGTTAGGGTTAGGGTACGCGTTAGGGTTAGGGTAGTTATTAAACCTATCCCACTCTCTAGATACCCCTTAGCACGTCAAGGCATATTATTTGGGGGTCCAGCCATGGAGAAGAGTTTATACACTAGGAGAAGATAAGGAACACACCCATTATCCTGAAATCACATTAGTATTCTTTTTTAACCTGTTCCTTAATACACTAGTGCTTAGGAAATCTATTGGAGGCAGAAGCAGTCAAGGGTAGCTTAGGGTTAGGGTTACGGTTAGGGTTAGGGTTAGGGTATGGCTTAGGGTATGGGTTCGGGTACGGGTTCGGGTACGGCGTAGGGTATGGGTTAGGGTTAGGGTTAGGGTTAGTTTGAGGGTTAGGGCTCGGTTTAGGCTACGGGTTAGGATTAGGGTACGTGTTAGGGTTAGGGTAGGGGTTAGGGTTAGGGTACGCGTTAGGGTTAGGGTAGTTATTAAACCTAACCCACTCTCTAGATACCCCTTAGCACGTCAAGGAATATTATTTGGGGGTCCAGCCATGGAGAAGAGTTTAGACACTAGGAGAAGATAAGGAACACACCCATTATCAAGAAATCACATTAGGATTCTCTTTTTAACCTGTTCCTTAAAACACTAGTGCTCAGGAAATCTATTGGAGGCAGAAGCAGTCAAGGGTAGCTTAGGGTTAGGGTTAGGGTTAGGGTACGGCTTAGGGTACGGGTTCGGGTACGGGTTGGGGTACGGGTTCGGGTACGGCGTAGGGTATGGGTTAGGTTTAGGGTTAGGGTTAGTTTGAGGGTTAGGGCTCGGTTTATGTTACGGGTTAGGATTAGGGTACGTGTTAGGGTTAGGGTAGGGGTTAGGGTTAGGGTACGCGTTAGGGTTAGGGTAGTTATTAAACATATCCCACTCTCTAGATACCCCTTAGCACGTCAAGGAATATTATTTGGGTGTCCAGCCATGGAGAAGAGTTTAGACACTAGGAGAAGATAAGGAACACACCCATTATCAAGAAATCACATTAGGATTCTCTTTTTAACCTGTTTCTTAAAACACTAGTGCTTAGGAAATCTATTGGAGGCAGAAGCAGGCAAGGGTAGCTTAGGGTTAGGGTTAGGGTTAGGGTTAGGGTTAGGGTTAGGATACGGCTTAGGGTACGGGTTCGGGTACGGGTTCGCGTACGGCGTAGGGTATGGGTTAGGGTTAGTGTTAGGGATAGTTTGAAGGTTAGGGCTCGGTTTAGGGTACGGGTTAGGATTAGTGTTCGTGTTAGGGTTAGGGTAGGGGTTAGGGATAGGGTACGCGTTAGGGTTAGGGTAGTTATTAAACCTATCCCACTCTCTAGATACCCCTTAGCACGTCAAGGAATATTATTTGGGGGTCCAGCCATGGAGAAGAGTTTAGACACTAGGAGAAGATAAGGAACACACCCATTATCAAGAAATCACATTAGGATTCTCTTTTTAACCTGTTCCTTAAAACACTAGTGCTTAGGAAATCTATTGGAGGCAGAAGCAGTCAAGGGTAGCTTAGGGTTAGGGTTAGGGTTAGGGTTAGGGTTAGGGTACGGCTTAGGGTACGGGTTCGGGTACGGGTTCGTGTACGGCGTAGGGTATGGGTTAGGGTTAGGGTTAGGGTTAGTTTGAAGGTTAGGGCTCGGTTTACGGTACGGGTTAGGATTAGGGTTCGTGTTAGGGTTAGGGTAGGGGTTAGGGTTAGGGTACGCGTTAGGGTTAGGGTAGTTATTAAACCTATCCCACTCCCTAGATACCCCTTAGCACGTCAAGGAATATTATTTGGGGGTCCAGCCATGGAGAAGAGTTTAGACAGTAGGAGAAGATAAGGAACACACCCATTATCCTGAAATCACATTAGGATTCTCTTTTTAACCTGTTCCTTAAAACACTAGTGCTTAGGAAATCTATTGGAGGCAGAAGCAGTCAAGGGTAGCTTAGGGTTAGGGTTAGGTTTAGGGTTAGGGTTAGGGTTAGGGTTAGGCTTAGGGTACGGCTTAGTGTACGGGTTCGGGTACGGGTTCGGGTATGGCGTAGGGTATGGGATAGGGTTAGGGTTAGGGTTAGTTTGAGGGTTAGGGCTCGGTTTAGGTTACGGGTTAGGATTAGGGTACGTCTTAGGGTTAGGGTAGGGGTTAGGGTTAGGGTACGCGTTAGGGTTAGGGTAGTTATTAAACCTATCCCACTCTCTAGATAACCCTTAGCACGTCAAGGAATATTATTTGGGGGTCCAGCCATGGAGAAGAGTTTAGACACTAGGAGAAGATAAGGAACACACCCATTATCAAGAAATCACATTAGGATTCTCTTTTTAACCTGTTCCTTAAAACACTAGTGCTTAGGAAATCTATTGGAGGCAGAAGCAGTCAAGGGTAGCTTAGGGTTAGGGTTAGGGTTAGGGTTAGGGTTAGCTTTAGGGTACGGCTTAGGGTACGGTTTCGGGTACGTGTTCGGGTACGGCGTAGGGTATGGGTTAGGGTTAGGGTTAGTTTGAAGGTTAGGGCTCGGTTTAGGGTACGGGTTAGGATTAGGGTTCGTGTTAGGGTTAGGGTAGGGGTTAGGGTTAGGGTACGCGTTAGGGTTAGGGTAGTTATTAAACCTATCCCACTCTCTAGATACCCCTTAGCACGTCAAGGAATATTATTTGGGGGTCCAGCCATGGAGAAGAGTTTAGACACTAGGAGAAGATAAGGAACACACCCATTATCAAGAAATCACATTAGGATTCTCTTTTTAACCTGTTCCTTAATACACTAGTGCTTAGGAAATCTATTGGAGGCAGAAGCAGTCAAGGGTAGCTTAGGGTTAGGGTTAGGGTTAGGGTTAGGTTTAGGGTACGGCTTAGGGTACGTGTTCGGGTACGGGTTCGGGTACGGGTTCGGGTACGGCGTAGGGTATGGGTTAGGGTTAGGGTTAGGGTTAGTTTGAGGGTTAGGGCTCGGTTTAGGGTATGGGTTAGGATTAGTGTACGTGTTAGGGTTAGGGTAGAGGTTAGGGTTAGGGTATGCGTTAGGGTTATGGTAGTTATTAAACCTATCCCACTCTCTAGATACCCCTTAGCACGTCAAGGAATGTTATTTGGCGGTCCAGCCATGGAGAAGAGTTTAGACACTAGGAGAAGATAAGGAACACACCCATTATCAAGAAATCACATTAGGATTCTCTTTTTAACCTGTTCCTTAAAACACTAGTGCTTAGGAAATCTATTGGAGGCAAAGCAGTCAAGGGTAGCTTAGGGATAGGGTTAGGGTTATTGTTAGGGTAAGGCTTAGGGTACGGGTTCGGGTACGGCATAGGGTATGGGTTAGGGTTAGGGTTAGGGTTAGTTTGAGGGTTAGGGCTCGGTTTAGGGTACGGGTTAGGATTAGGGTACGTGTTAGGTTTAGAGTAGTGGTTAGGGTTAGGGTACGCGTTAGGGTTAGGGTAGTTATTAAACCTATCCCACTCCCTAGATGCCCCTTAGCACGTCAAGGAATATTATTTGGGGGACCAGCCATGGAGAAGAGTTTAGACACTAGGAGAAGATAAGGAACACACCCATTATCAAGAAATCACATTAGGATTCTCTTTTTAACCTGTTCCTTAAAACACTAGTGCTTAGGAAATCTATTGGAGGCAGAAGCACTCAAGGGTAGCTTAGGGTTAGGGTTAGGGTTAGGGTTAGGGTTAGGGTTAGGGTACGGGTTCGGGTACGGGTTCGTGTACGGCGTAGGTTATGGGTTAGGGTTAGGGTTAGGGTTAGTTTGAAGGTTAGGGCTCGGTTTAGGGTACGGGTTAGGATTAGGGTTCGTGTTAGGGTTAGGGTAGGGGTTAGGGTTAGGGTACGCGTTAGGGTTAGGGTAGTTATTAAACCTATCCCACTCTCTAGATACCCCTTAGCACGTCAAGGAATATTATTTGGGCGTCCAGCCATGGAGAAGAGTTTAGACACTAGGAGAAGATAAGGAACACACCCATTATCAAGAAATCACATTAGGATTCTCTTTTTAACCTTTTCCTTAAAACACTAGTGCTTAGGAAATCTATTGGAGGCAGGAGCAGTCAAGGGTAGCTTAGGGTTAGGGTTAGGGTTAGGGCTAGGGTTAGGACACGGCTTAGGGTACGGGTTCGGGTACGGGTTCGTGTACGGCGTAGGGTATGGGTTTGGGTTAGTGTTAGGGTTAGTTTGAAAGTTAGGGCTCGGTTTAGGGTACGGGTTAGGATTAGGGTTCGTGTTAGGGTTAGGGTAGGGGTTAGGGTTAGGGTACGCGTTAGGGTTAGGGTAGTTATTAAACCTATCCCACTCTCTAGATACCCCTTAGCACGTCAAGGAATATTATTTGGGGGTCCAGCCATGGAGAAGAGTTTAGACACTAGGAGAAGATAAGGAACACACCCATTATCAAGAAATCACATTAGGATTCTCTTTTTAACCTGTTCCTTAAAACACTAGTGCTTAGGAAATCTATTGGAGGCAGAAGCAGTCAAGGGTAGCTTAGGGTTAGGGTTAGGGTTAGGGTACGGCTTAGGGTACGGGTTCGGGAACGGGTTCGGTTACGGGTTCGGGTACGGCGTAGGGTATGGGTTAGGTTTAGGGTTAGGGTTAGTTTGAGGGTTAGGGCTCAGTTTAGGTTACGGGTTAGGATTAGGGTACGTGTTAGGGTTAGGGTAGGGGTTAGGGTTAGGGTACGCGTTAGGGTTAGGGTAGTTATTAAACCTATCCCACTCTCTAGATACCCCTTAGCACGTCAAGGAATATTATTTGGGGGTCCAGCCATGGAGAAGAGTTTAGACACTAGGAGAAGATAAGGAACACACCCATTATCAAGAAATCACATTAGGATTCTCTTTTTAACCTGTTCCTTAAAACACTAGTGCTTAGGAAATCTATTGGAGGCAAAGCAGTCAAGGGTAGCTTAGGGTTAGGGTTAGGGTTATTGTTAGGGTAAGGCTTAGGGTACGGGTTCGGGTACGGAATAGGGTATGGGTTAGGGTTAGGGTTAGGGTTAGTTTGAGGGTTAGGGCTCGGTTTAGGGTACGGGTTAGGATTAGGGTACGTGTTAGGTTTAGGGTAGGGGTTAGGGTTAGGGTACGCGTTAGGGTTAGGGTAGTTATTAAACCTATCCCACTCCCTAGATGCCCCGTAGCACGTCAAGGAATATTATTTGGGGGACCAGCCATGGAGAAGAGTTTAGACACTAGGAGAAGATGAGGAACACACCCATTATCAAGAAATCACATTAGGATTCTCTTTTTAACCTGTTCCTTAAAACACTAGTGCTTAGGAAATCTATTGGAGGCAGAAGCAGTCAAGGGTAGCTTAGGGTTAGGGTTAGGGTTAGGGTTAGGGTTAGGGTTAGGGTACGGGTTCGGGTACGGGTTCGTGTACGGCGTAGGTTATGGGTTAGGGTTAGGGTTAGGGTTAGTTTGAAGGTTAGGGCTCGGTTTAGGGTACGGGTTAGGATTAGGGTTCGTGTTAGGGTTAGGGTAGGGGTTAGGGTTAGGGTACGCGTTAGGGTTAGGGTAGTTATTAAACCTATCCCACTCTCTAGATACCCCTTAGCACGTCAAGGAATATTATTTGGGGGTCCAGCCATGGAGAAGAGTTTAGACACTAGGAGAAGATAAGGAACACACCCATTATCAAGAAATCACATTAGGATTCTCTTTTTAACCTGTTCCTTAAAACACTAGTGCTTAGGAAATCTATTGGAGGCAGAAGCAGTCAAGGGTAGCTTAGGGTTAGGGTTAGGGTTAGGGCTAGGGTTAGGACACGGCTTAGGGTACGGGTTCGGGTACGGGTTCGTGTACGGCGTAGGTTATCGGTTTGGGTTAGTGTTAGGGTTAGTTTGAAGGTTAGGGCTCGGTTTAGGGTACGGGTTAGGATTAGGGTTCGTGTTAGGGTTAGGGTAGGGGTTAGGGTTAGGGTACGCGTTAGGGTTAGGGTAGTTATTAAACCTATCCCACTCTCTAGATACCCCTTAGCACGTCAAGGAATATTATTTGGGTGTCCAGCCATGGAGAAGAGTTTAGACACTAGGAGAAGATAAAGAACACACCCATTATCCTGAAATCACATTAGGATTCTCTTTTTAACCTGTTCCTTAATACACTAGTGCTTAGGAAATCTATTGGAGGCAGAAGTAGTCAAGGGTAGCTTAGGGTTAGGGTTACGGTTAGGGTTAGGGTTAGGGTACGGCTTAGGGTACGGGTTCGGGTACGGGTTCGGGTACGGCGTAGGGTATGGGTTAGGGTTAGGGTTAGGGTTAGTTTGAGGGTTAGGGCTCTGTTTAGGGTACGGGTTAGGATTAGGGTACGTGTTAGGTTTAGGGTAGGGGTTAGGGTTAGGGTACGCGTTAGGGTTAGGGTAGTTATTAAACCTATCCCACTCCCTAGATGCCCCTTAGCACGTCAAGGAATATTATTTGGGGGACCAGCCATGGAGAAGAGTTTAGACACTAGGAGAAGATAAGGAACACACCCATTATCAAGAAATCACATTAGGATTCTCTTTTTAACCTGTTCCTTAAAACACTAGTGCTTAGGAAATCTATTGGAGGCAGAAGCAGTCAAGGGTAGCTTAGGGTTAGGGTTAGGGTTAGCGTTAGGGTTAGGGTTAGGGTACGGGTTCGGGTACGGTTTCGTGTACGGCGTAGGTTATGGGTTAGGGTTAGGGTTAGGGTTAGTTTGAAGGTTAGGGCTCGGTTTAGGGTACGGGTTAGGATTAGGGTTCGTGTTAGGGTTAGGGTAGGGGTTAGGGTTAGGGTACGCGTTAGGGTTAGGGTAGTTATTAAACCTATCCCACTCTCTAGATACCCCTTAGCACGTCAAGGAATATTATTTGGGGGTCCAGCCATGGAGAAGAGTTTAGACACTAGGAGAAGATAAGTAACACACCCATTATCAAGAAATCACATTAGGATTCTCTTTTTAACCTGTTCCTTAAAACACTAGTGCTTAGGAAATCTATTGGAGGCAGAAGCAGTCAAGGGTAGCTTAGGGTTAGGGTTAGGGTTAGGTCTAGGGTTAGGACACGGCTTAGGGTACGGGTTCGGGTACGGGTTCGTGTACGGCGTAGGGTATGGGTTTGGGTTAGGGTTAGGGTTAGTTTGAAGGTTAGGGCTCGGTTTAGGGTACGGGTTAGGATTAGGGTTCGTGTTAGGGTTAGGGTAGGGGTTAGGGTTAGGGTACGCGTTAGGGTTAGGGTAGTTATTAAACCTATCCCACTCTCTAGATACCCCTTAGCACGTCAAGGAATATTATTTGGGGGTCGAGCCATGGAGAAGAGTTTAGACACTAGGAGAAGATAAGGAACACACCCATTATCAAGAAATCACATTAGGATTCTCTTTTTAACCTGTTCCTTAAAACACTAGTGCTTAGGAAATCTATTGGAGGCAGAAGCAGTCAAGGGTAGCTTAGGGTTAGGGTTAGGGTTAGGGCTAGGGTTAGGACACGGCGTAGGGTACGGGTTCGGGTACGGGTTCGTGTACGGCGTAGGGTATGGGTTTGGGTTAGTGTTAGGGTTAGTTTGAAGGTTAGGGCTCGGTTTAGGGTACGGGTTAGGATTAGGGTTCGTGTTAGGGTTAGGGTAGGGGTTAGGGTTAGGGTACGCGTTAGGGTTAGGGTAGTTATTAAACCTATCCCACTCTCTAGATACCCCTTAGCACGTCAAGGAATATTATTTGGGGGTCCAGCCATGGAGAAGAGTTTAGACACTAGGAGAAGATAAAGAACACACCCATTATCCTGAAATCACATTAGGATTCTCTTTTAAACCTGTTCCTTAATACACTAGTGCTTAGGAAATCTATTGGAGGCAGAAGTAGTCAAGGGTAGCTTAGGGTTAGGGTTACGGTTAGGGTTAGGGTTAGGGTACGGCTTAGGGTACGGGTTCGGGTACAGGTTCGGGTACGGCGTAGGGTATGGGTTAGGGTTAGGGTTAGGGTTAGTTTGAGGTTTAGGGCTCGGTTTAGGGTACGGGTTAGGATTAGGGTACGTGTTAGGGTTAGGGTAGGGGATAGGGTTAGGGTACGCGTTAGGGTTAGGGTAGTTATTAAACCTATCCCACTCTCTAGATACCCCTTAGCACGTCAAGGAATATTATTTGGGGGTCCAGCCATGGAGAAGAGTTTAGACACTAGGAGAAGATAAGGAACACACCCATTATCAAGAAATCACATTAGGATTCTCTTTTTAACCTGTTCCTTAAAACACTAGTGCTTAGGAAATCTATTGGAGGCAGAAGCAGTCAAGGGTAGCTTAGGGTTAGGGTTAGGGTTAGGGTACGGCTTAGGGTACGGGTTCGGGAACGGGTTCGGGTACGGGTTCGTGTACGACGTAGGGTATGGGTTAGGTTTAGGGTTAGGGTTAGTTTGAGGGTTAGGGCTCGGTTTAGGTTACGGGTTAGGATTAGGGTACGTGTTAGGGTTAGGGTAGGGGTTAGGGTTAGGGTACGCGTTAGGGTTAGGGTAGTTATTATACCTATCCCACTCTCTAGATACCCCTTAGCACGTCAAGGAATATTATTTGGGGGTCCAGCCATGGAGAAGAGTTTAGACACTAGGAGAAGATAAGGAACACACCCATTATCAAGAAATCACATTAGGATTCTCTTTTTAACCTGTTCCTTAAAACACTAGTGCTTAGGAAATCTATTGGAGGCAGAAGCAGTCAAGGGTAGCTTAGTGTTAGGGTTAGGGTTAGGTCTAGGGTTAGGACACGGCTTAGGGTACGGGTTCGGGTACGGGTTCGTGTACGGCGTAGGGTATGAGTTTGGGTTAGGGTTAGGGTTAGTTTGAAGGTTAGGGCTCGGTTTAGGCTACGGGTTAGGATTAGGGTTCGTGTTAGGGTTAGGGTAGGGGTTAGGGTTAGGGTACGCGTTAGGGTTAGGGTAGTTATTAAACCTATCCCACTCTCTAGATACCCCTTAGCACGTCAAGGAATATTATTTGGGGGTCCAGCCATGGAGAAGAGTTTAGACACTAGGAGAAGATAAGGAACACACCCATTATCAAGAAATCACATTAGGATTCTCTTTTTAACCTGTTCCTTAAAACACTAGTGCTTAGGAAATCTATTGGAGGCAGAAGCAGTCAAGGGTAGCTTAGGGTTAGGGTTAGGGTTAGGGTTAGGGTTAGGGTACGGCTTAGGGTACGGGTTCGGGTACGGGTTCGGGTACGGCGTAGGGTATGGGTTAGGGTTAGGGTTAGGGTTAGTTTGAGGTTTAGGGCTCGGTTTAGGGTACGGGTTAGGATTAGGGTACGTGTTAGGGTTAGGGTAGGGGATAGGGTTAGGGTACGCGTTAGGGTTAGGGTAGTTATTAAACCTATCCCACTCTCTAGATACCCCTTAGCACGTCAAGGAATATTATTTGGGGGTCCAGCCATGGAGAAGAGTTTAGACACTAGGAGAAGATAAGGAACACACCCATTATCAAGAAATCACATTAGGATTCTCTTTTTAACCTGTTCCTTAAAACACTAGTGCTTAGGAAATCTATTGGAGGCAGAAGCAGTCAAGGGTAGCTTAGGGTTAGGGTTAGGGTTAGGGTACGGCTTAGGGTACGGGTTCGGGAACGGGTTCGGGTACGGGTTCGGGTACGGCGTAGGGTATGGGTTAGGTTTAGGGTTAGGGTTAGTTTGAGGGTTAGGGCTCGGTTTAGGTTACGGGTTAGGATTAGGGTACGTGTTAGTGTTAGGGTAGGGGTTAGGGTTAGGGTACGCGTTAGGGTTAGGGTAGTTATTAAACCTATCCCACTCTCTTGATACCCCTTAGCACGTCAAGGAATATTATTTGGGGGTCCAGCCATGGAGAAGAGTTTAGACACTAGGAGAAGATAAGGAACACACCCATTATCAAGAAATCACATTAGGATTCTCTTTTTAACCTGTTCCTTAAAACACTAGTGCTTAGGAAATCTATTGGAGGCAAAGAAGTCAAGGGTAGCTTAGGGTTAGGGTTAGGGTTATTGTTAGGGTAAGGCTTAGGGTACGGGTTCGGGTACGGCATAGGGTATGGGTTAGGGTTAGGGTTAGGGTTAGTTTGAGGGTTAGGGCTCGGTTTAGGGTACGGGTTAGGATTAGGGTACGTGTTAGGTTTAGGGTAGGGGTTAGGGTTAGGGTACGTGTTAGGGTTAGGGTAGTTATTAAACCTATCCCACTCCCTAGATGCCCCTTAGCACGTCAAGGAATATTATTTGGGGGACCAGCCATGGAGAAGAGTTTAGACACTAGGAGAAGATAAGGAACACACCCATTATCAAGAAATCACATTAGGATTCTCTTTTTAACCTGTTCCTTAAAACACTAGTGCTTAGGAAATCTATTGGAGGCAGAAGCAGTCAAGGGTAGCTTAGGGTTAGGGTTAGGGTTAGGGCTAGGGTTAGGACACGGCTTAGGGTATGGGTTCGGGTACGGGTTCGTGTACGGCGTAGGGTATGGGTTTGGGTTAGGGTTAGGGTTAGTTTGAAGGTTAGGGCTCGGTTTAGGGTACGGGTTAGGATTAGGGTTCGTGTTAGGGTTAGGGTAGGGGTTAGGGTTAGGGTACGCGTTAGGGTTAGGGTAGTTATTAAACCTATCCCACTCTCTAGATACCCCTTAGCACGTCAAGGAATATTATTTGGGGGTCCAGCCATGGAGAAGAGTTTAGACACTAGGAGAAGATAAGGAACACACCCATTATCAAGAAATCACATTAGGATTCTCTTTTTAACCTGTTCCTTAAAACACTAGTGCTTAGGAAATCTATTGGAGGCAGAAGCAGTCAAGGGTAGCTTAGGGTTAGGGTTAGGGTTAGGTCTAGGGTTAGGACACGGCTTAGGGTACGGGTTCGGGTACGGGTTCGTGTACGGCGTAGGGTATGGGTTTGGGTTAGGGTTAGGGTTAGTTTGAAGGTTAGGGCTCGGTTTAGGGTACGGGTTAGGATTAGGGTTCATGTTAGGGTTAGGGTAGGGGTTAGGGTTAGGGTACGCGTTAGGGTTAGGGTAGTTATTAAACCTATCCCACTCTCTAGATACCCCTTAGCACGTCAAGGAATATTATTTGGGGGTCCAGCCATGGAGAAGAGTTTAGACACTAGGAGAAGATAAGGAACACACCCATTATCAAGAAATCACATTAGGATTCTCTTTTTAACCTGTTCCTTAAAAAACTAGTGCTTAGGAAATCTATTGGAGGCAGAAGCAGTCAAGGGTAGCTTAGGGTTAGGGTTAGGGTTAGGGCTAGGGTTAGGACACGGCGTAGGGTACGGGTTCGGGTACGGGTTCGTGTACGGCGTAGGGTATGGGTTTGGGTTAGTGTTAGGGTTAGTTTGAAGGTTAGGGCTCGGTTTAGGGTACGGGTTAGGATTAGGGTTCGTGTTAGGGTTAGGGTAGGGGTTAGGGTTAGGGTACGCGTTAGGGTTAGGGTAGTTATTAAACCTATCCCACTCTCTAGATACCCCTTAGCACGTCAAGGAATATTATTTGGGGGTCCAGCCATGGAGAAGAGTTTAGACACTAGGAGAAGATAAAGAACACACCCATTATCCTGAAATCACATTAGGATTCTCTTTTAAACCTGTTCCTTAATACACTAGTGCTTAGGAAATCTATTGGAGGCAGAAGTAGTCAAGGGTAGCTTAGGGTTAGGGTTACGGTTAGGGTTAGGGTTAGGGTACGGCTTAGGGTACGGGTTCGGGTACAGGTTCGGGTACGGCGTAGGGTATGGGTTAGGGTTAGGGTTAGGGTTAGTTTGAGGTTTAGGGCTCGGTTTAGGGTACGGGTTAGGATTAGGGTACGTGTTAGGGTTAGGGTAGGGGATAGGGTTAGGGTACGCGTTAGGGTTAGGGTAGTTATTAAACCTATCCCACTCTCTAGATACCCCTTAGCACGTCAAGGAATATTATTTGGGGGTCCAGCCATGGAGAAGAGTTTAGACACTAGGAGAAGATAAGGAACACACCCATTATCAAGAAATCACATTAGGATTCTCTTTTTAACCTGTTCCTTAAAACACTAGTGCTTAGGAAATCTATTGGAGGCAGAAGCAGTCAAGGGTAGCTTAGGGTTAGGGTTAGGGTTAGGGTACGGCTTAGGGTACGGGTTCGGGAACGGGTTCGGGTACGGGTTCGTGTACGGCGTAGGGTATGGGTTAGGTTTAGGGTTAGGGTTAGTTTGAGGGTTAGGGCTCGGTTTAGGTTACGGGTTAGGATTAGGGTACGTGTTAGGGTTAGGGTAGGGGTTAGGGTTAGGGTACGCGTTAGGGTTAGGGTAGTTATTATACCTATCCCACTCTCTAGATACCCCTTAGCACGTCAAGGAATATTATTTGGGGGTCCAGCCATGGAGAAGAGTTTAGACACTAGGAGAAGATAAGGAACACACCCATTATCAAGAAATCACATTAGGATTCTCTTTTTAACCTGTTCCTTAAAACACTAGTGCTTAGGAAATCTATTGGAGGCAGAAGCAGTCAAGGGTAGCTTAGTGTTAGGGTTAGGGTTAGGTCTAGGGTTAGGACACGGCTTAGGGTACGGGTTCGGGTACGGGTTCGTGTACGGCGTAGGGTATGAGTTTGGGTTAGGGTTAGGGTTAGTTTGAAGGTTAGGGCTCGGTTTAGGCTACGGGTTAGGATTAGGGTTCGTGTTAGGGTTAGGGTAGGGGTTAGGGTTAGGGTACGCGTTAGGGTTAGGGTAGTTATTAAACCTATCCCACTCTCTAGATACCCCTTAGCACGTCAAGGAATATTATTTGGGGGTCCAGCCATGGAGAAGAGTTTAGACACTAGGAGAAGATAAGGAACACACCCATTATCAAGAAATCACATTAGGATTCTCTTTTTAACCTGTTCCTTAAAACACTAGTGCTTAGGAAATCTATTGGAGGCAGAAGCAGTCAAGGGTAGCTTAGGGTTAGGGTTAGGGTTAGGGTTAGGGTTAGGGTACGGCTTAGGGTACGGGTTCGGGTACGGGTTCGGGTACGGCGTAGGGTATGGGTTAGGGTTAGGGTTAGGGTTAGTTTGAGGTTTAGGGCTCGGTTTAGGGTACGGGTTAGGATTAGGGTACGTGTTAGGGTTAGGGTAGGGGATAGGGTTAGGGTACGCGTTAGGGTTAGGGTAGTTATTAAACCTATCCCACTCTCTAGATACCCCTTAGCACGTCAAGGAATATTATTTGGGGGTCCAGCCATGGAGAAGAGTTTAGACACTAGGAGAAGATAAGGAACACACCCATTATCAAGAAATCACATTAGGATTCTCTTTTTAACCTGTTCCTTAAAACACTAGTGCTTAGGAAATCTATTGGAGGCAGAAGCAGTCAAGGGTAGCTTAGGGTTAGGGTTAGGGTTAGGGTACGGCTTAGGGTACGGGTTCGGGAACGGGTTCGGGTACGGGTTCGGGTACGGCGTAGGGTATGGGTTAGGTTTAGGGTTAGGGTTAGTTTGAGGGTTAGGGCTCGGTTTAGGTTACGGGTTAGGATTAGGGTACGTGTTAGGGTTAGGGTAGGGGTTAGGGTTAGGGTACGCGTTAGGGTTAGGGTAGTTATTAAACCTATCCCACTCTCTTGATACCCCTTAGCACGTCAAGGAATATTATTTGGGGGTCCAGCCATGGAGAAGAGTTTAGACACTAGGAGAAGATAAGGAACACACCCATTATCAAGAAATCACATTAGGATTCTCTTTTTAACCTGTTCCTTAAAACACTAGTGCTTAGGAAATCTATTGGAGGCAAAGAAGTCAAGGGTAGCTTAGGGTTAGGGTTAGGGTTATTGTTAGGGTAAGGCTTAGGGTACGGGTTCGGGTACGGCATAGGGTATGGGTTAGGGTTAGGGTTAGGGTTAGTTTGAGGGTCAGGGCTCGGTTTAGGGTACGGGTTAGGATTAGGGTACGTGTTAGGTTTAGGGTAGGGGTTAGGGTTAGGGTACGTGTTAGGGTTAGGGTAGTTATTAAACCTATCCCACTCCCTAGATGCCCCTTAGCACGTCAAGGAATATTATTTGGGGGACCAGCCATGGAGAAGAGTTTAGACACTAGGAGAAGATAAGGAACACACCCATTATCAAGAAATCACATTAGGATTCTCTTTTTAACCTGTTCCTTAAAACACTAGTGCTTAGGAAATCTATTGGAGGCAGAAGCAGTCAAGGGTAGCTTAGGGTTAGGGTTAGGGTTAGGGCTAGGGTTAGGACACGGCTTAGGGTATGGGTTCGGGTACGGGTTCGTGTACGGCGTAGGGTATGGGTTTGGGTTAGGGTTAGGGTTAGTTTGAAGGTTAGGGCTCGGTTTAGGGTACGGGTTAGGATTAGGGTTCGTGTTAGGGTTAGGGTAGGGGTTAGGGTTAGGGTACGCGTTAGGGTTAGGGTAGTTATTAAACCTATCCCACTCTCTAGATACCCCTTAGCACGTCAAGGAATATTATTTGGGGGTCCAGCCATGGAGAAGAGTTTAGACACTAGGAGAAGATAAGGAACACACCCATTATCAAGAAATCACATTAGGATTCTCTTTTTAACCTGTTCCTTAAAACACTAGTGCTTAGGAAATCTATTGGAGGCAGAAGCAGTCAAGGGTAGCTTAGGGTTAGGGTTAGGGTTAGGTCTAGGGTTAGGACACGGCTTAGGGTACGGGTTCGGGTACGGGTTCGTGTACGGCGTAGGGTATGGGTTTGGGTTAGGGTTAGGGTTAGTTTGAAGGTTAGGGCTCGGTTTAGGGTACAGGTTAGGATTAGGGTTCATGTTAGGGTTAGGGTAGGGGTTAGGGTTAGGGTACGCGTTAGGGTTAGGGTAGTTATTAAACCTATCCCACTCTCTAGATACCCCTTAGCACGTCAAGGAATATTATTTGGGGGTCCAGCCATGGAGAAGAGTTTAGACACTAGGAGAATATAAGGAACACACCCATTATCAAGAAATCACATTAGGATTCTCTTTTTAACCTGTTCCTTAAAACACTAGTGCTTAGGAAATCTATTGGAGGCAGAAGCAGTCAAGGGTAGCTTAGGGTTAGGGTTAGGGTTAGGGCTAGGTTTAGGACACGGCGTAGGGTACGGGTTCGGGTACGGGTTCGTGTACGGCGTAGGGTATGGGTTTGGGTTAGTGTTAGGGTTAGTTTGAAGGTTAGGGCTCGGTTTAGGGTACGGGTTAGGATTAGGGTTCGTGTTAGGGTTAGGGTAGGGGTTAGGGTTAGGGTACGCGTTAGGGTTAGGGTAGTTATTAAACCTATCCCACTCTCTAGATACCCCTTAGCACGTCAAGGAATATTATTTGGGGGTCCAGCCATGGAGAAGAGTTTAGACACTAGGAGAAGATAAGGAACACACCCATTATCAAGAAATCACATTAGGATTCTCTTTTTAACCTGTTCCTTAAAACACTAGTGCTTAGGAAATCTATTGGAGGCAGAAGCAGTCAAGGGTAGCTTAGGGTTAGGGTTAGGGTTAGGTCTAGGGTTAGGACACGGCTTAGGGTACGGGTTCGGGTACGGGTTCGTGTACGGCGTAGGGTATGGGTTTGGGTTAGGGTTAGGGTTAGTTTGAAGGTTAGGGCTCGGTTTAGGGTACGGGTTAGGATTAGGGTTCGTGTTAGGGTTAGGGTAGGGGTTAGGGTTAGGGTACGCGTTAGGGTTAGGGTAGTTATTAAACCTATCCCACTCTCTAGATACCCCATAGCACGTCAAGGAATATTATTTGGGGGTCCAGCAATGGAGAAGAGTTTAGACACTAGGAGAAGATAAGGAACACACCCATTATCAAGAAATCACATTAGGATTCTCTTTTTAACCTGTTCCTTAAAACACTAGTGCTTAGGAAATCTATTGGAGGCAGAAGCAGTCAAGGGTAGCTTAGGGTTAGGGTTAGGGTTAGGGCTAGGGTTAGGACACGGCGTAGGGTACGGGTTCGGGTACGGGTTCGTGTACGGCGTAGGGTATGGGTTTGGGTTAGTGTTAGGGTTAGTTTGAAGGTTAGGGCTCGGTTTAGGGTACGGGTTAGGATTAGGGTTCGTGTTAGGGTTAGGGTAGGGGTTAGGGTTAGGGTACGCGTTAGGGTTAGGGTAGTTATTAAACCTATCCCACTCTCTAGATACCCCTTAGCACGTCAAGGAATATTATTTGGGGGTCCAGCCATGGAGAAGAGTTTAGACACTAGGAGAAGATAAAGAACACACCCATTATCCTGAAATCACATTAGGATTCTCTTTTAAACCTGTTCCTTAATACACTAGTGCTTAGGAAATCTATTGGAGGCAGAAGTAGTCAAGGGTAGCTTAGGGTTAGGGTTACGGTTAGGGTTAGGGTTAGGGTACGGCTTAGGGTACGGGTTCGGGTACGGGTTCGGGTACGGCGTAGGGTATGGGTTAGGGTTAGGGTTAGGGTTAGTTTGAGGTTTAGGGCTCGGTTTAGGGTACGGGTTAGGATTAGGGTACGTGTTAGTGTTAGGGTAGGGGATAGGGTTAGGGTACGCGTTAGGGTTAGGGTAGTTATTAAACCTATCCCACTCTCTAGATACCCCTTAGCACGTCAAGGAATATTATTTGGGGGTCCAGCCATGGAGAAGAGTTTAGACACTAGGAGAAGATAAGGAACACACCCATTATCAAGAAATCACATTAGGATTCTCTTTTTAACCTGTTCCTTAAAACACTAGTGCTTAGGAAATCTATTGGAGGCAGAAGCAGTCAAGGGTAGCTTAGGGTTAGGGTTAGGGTTAGGGTACGGCTTAGGGTACGGGTTCGGGTACGGGTTCGGGTACGGGTTCGGGTACGGCGTAGGGTATGGGTTAGGTTTAGGGTTAGGGTTAGTTTGAGGGTTAGGGCTCGGTTTAGGTTACGGGTTAGGATTAGGGTACGTGTTAGGGTTAGGGTAGGGGTTAGGGTTAGGGTACGCGTTAGGGTTAGGGTAGTTATTATACCTATCCCACTCTCTAGATACCCCTTAGCACGTCAAGGAATATTATTTGGGGGTCCAGCCATGGAGAAGAGTTTAGACACTAGGAGAAGATAAGGAACACACCCATTATCAAGAAATCACATTAGGATTCTCTTTTTAACCTGTTCCTTAAAACACTAGTGCTTAGGAAATCTATTGGAGGCAGAAGCAGTCAAGGGTAGCTTAGTGTTAGGGTTAGGGTTAGGTCTAGGGTTAGGACACGGCTTAGGGTACGGGTTCGGGTACGGGTTCGTGTACGGCGTAGGGTATGAGTTTGGGTTAGGGTTAGGGTTAGTTTGAAGGTTAGGGCTCGGTTTAGGCTACGGGTTAGGATTAGGGTTCGTGTTAGGGTTAGGGTAGGGGTTAGGGTTAGGGTACGCGTTAGGGTTAGGGTAGTTATTAAACCTATCCCACTCTCTAGATACCCCTTAGCACGTCAAGGAATATTATTTGGGGGTCCAGCCATGGAGAAGAGTTTAGACACTAGGAGAAGATAAGGAACACACCCATTATCAAGAAATCACATTAGGATTCTCTTTTTAACCTGTTCCTTAAAACACTAGTGCTTAGGAAATCTATTGGAGGCAGAAGCAGTCAAGGGTAGCTTAGGGTTAGGGTTAGGGTTAGGGCTAGGGTTAGACACGGCTTAGGGTACGGGTTCGGGTACGGGTTCGGGTACGGCGTAGGGTATGGGTAAGGGTTAGGGTTAGGGTTAGTTTGAGGGTTAGGGCTCGGTTAAGGTTACGGGTTAGGATTAGGGTACGTGTTAGCGTTAGGGTCGGGGTTAGGGTTAGGGTACGCGTTAGGGTTAGGGTAGTTATTAAACCTATCCCACTCTCTAGATACCCCTTAGCACGTCAAGGAATATTATTTGGGGGTCCAGCCATGGAGAAGAGTTTAGACACTAGGAGAAGGTAAGGAACACACCCATTATCAATAAATCACATTAGGATACTCTTTTTAACCTGTTCCTTAAAACACTAGTGCTTAGGAAATCTATTGGAGGCAGAAGCAGTCAAGGGTAGCTTAGGGTTAGGGTTAGGGTTAGGGTTAGGGTTAGGGTACGGCTTAGGGTACGGGTTCGGGTACGGGTTCGTGTACGGCGTAGGGTATGGGTTAGGGTGAAGGTTAGGGTTAGTTTGAAGGTTAGGGCTCGGTTTAGGGTACGGGTTAGGATTAGGGTACGTGTTAGGGTTAGGGTAGGGGTTAGGGTTAGGGTACGCGTTAGGGTTAGGGTAGTTATTAAACCTATCCCACTCGCTAGATACCCCTTAGCACGTCAAGGAATATTATTTGGAGGACCAGCCATGGAGAAGAGTTTAGACACTAGGAGAAGAAAAGGAACACACCCATTATCAAGAAATCACATTAGGATTCTCTTTTTAACCTGTTCCTTAAAACACTAGTGCTTAGGAAATCTATTGGAGGCAGAAGCAGTCAAGGGTAGCTTAGGGTTAGGGTTAGGGTTAGGGCTAGGGTTAGACACGGCTTAGGGTACGGGTTCGGGTACGGGTTCGGGTACGGCGTAGGGTATGGGTTAGGGTTAGGGTTAGGGTTAGTTTGAGGGTTAGGGCTCGGTTTAGGGTACGGGTTAGGATTAGGGTACGTGTTAGGGTTAGGGTAGGGGTTAGGGTTAGGGTACGCGTTAGGGTTAGGGTAGTTATTAAACCTATCCCACTCGCTAGATACCCCTTAGCACGTCAAGGAATATTATTTGGAGGACCAGCCATGGAGAAGAGTTTAGACACTAGGAGAAGATAAGGAACACACCCATTATCAAGAAATCACATTAGGATTCTCTTTTTAACCTGTTCCTTAAAACACTAGTGCTTAGGAAATCTATTGGAGGCAGAAGCAGTCAAGGGTAGCTTAGGGTTAGGGTTAGGGTTAGGGTACGGCTTAGGGTACGGGTTCGGGTACGGGTTCGGGTACGGGTTCGGGTACGGCGTAGGGTATGGGTTAGGTTTAGGGTTAGGGTTAGTTTGAGGGTTAGGGCTCGGTTTAGGTTACGGGTTAGGATTAGGGTACGTGTTAGCGTTAGGGTAGGGGTTAGGGTTAGGGTACGCGTTAGGGTTAGGGTAGTTATTAAACCTATCCCACTCTCTAGATACCCCTTAGCACGTCAAGGAATATTATTTGGGGGTCCAGCCATGGAGAAGAGTTTAGACACTAGGAGAAGGTAAGGAACACACCCATTATCAATAAATCACATTAGGATACTCTTTTTAACCTGTTCCTTAAAAAACTAGTGCTTAGGAAATCTATTGGAGGCAGAAGCAGTCAAGGGTAGCTTAGGGTTAGGGTTAGGGTTAGGGTTAGGGTTAGGGTACGGCTTAGGGTACGGGTTCGGGTACGGGTTGGTGTACGGCGTAGGGTATGGGTTAGGGTGAGGGTTAGGGTTAGTTTGAAGGTTAGGGCTCGGTTTAGGGTACGGGTTAGGATTAGGGTACGTGTTAGGGTTAGGGTAGGGGTTAGGGTTAGGGTACGCGTTAGGGTTAGGGTAGTTATTAAACCTATCCCACTCGCTAGATACCCCTTAGCACGTCAAGGAATATTATTTGGAGGACCAGCCATGGAGAAGAGTTTAGACACTAGGAGAAGATAAGGAACACACCCATTATCAAGAAATCACATTAGGATACTCTTTTTAACCTGTTCCTTAAAACACTAGTGCTTAGGAAATCTATTGGAGGCAGAAGCAGTCAAGGGTAGCTTAGGGTTAGGGTTAGGGTTAGGGTACGGCTTAGGGTACGGGTTCGGGTACGGGTTCGGGTACGGGTTCGGGTACGGCGTAGGGTATGGGTTAGGTTTAGGGTTAGGGTTAGTTTGAGGGTTAGGGCTCGGTTTAGGTTACGGGTTAGGATTAGGGTACGTGTTAGGGTTAGGGTAGGGGTTAGGGTTAGGGTACGCGTAAGGGTTAGGGTAGTTATTAAACCTATCCCACTCTCTAGATACCCCTTAGCAGGTCAAGGAATATTATTTGGGGGTCCAGCCATGGAGAAGAGTTTAGACACTAGGAGAAGGTAAGGAACACACCCATTATCAATAAATCACATTAGGATACTCTTTTTAACCTGTTCCTTAAAACACTAGTGCTTAGGAAATCTATTGGAGGCAGAAGCAGTCAAGGGTAGCTTAGGGTTAGGGTTAGGGTTAGGGTTAGGGTTAGGGTACGGCTTAGGGTACGGGTTCGGGTACGGGTTCGTGTACGGCGTAGGGTATGGGTTAGGGTTAGGGTTAGGGTTACTTTGAAGGTTAGGGCTCGGTTTAGGGTACGGGTTAGGATTAGGGTTCGTGTTAGGGTTAGGGTAGGGGTTAGGGTTAGGGTACGCGTTAGGGTTAGGGTAGTTATTAAACCTATCCCACTCTCTAGATACCCCTTAGCACGTCAAGGAATATTATTTGGGGGTCCAGCCATGGAGAAGAGTTTAGACACTAGGAGAAGGTAAGGAACACACCCATTATCAAGAAATCACATTAGGATTCTCTTTTTAACCTGTTCCTTAAAACACTAGTGCTTAGGAAATCTATTGGAGGCAGAAGCAGTCAAGGGTAGCTTAGGGTTAGGGTTAGGGTTAGGGCTAGGGTTAGGACACGGCTTAGGGTACGGGTTCGGGTACGGGTTCGTGTACGGCGTAGGGTATGGGTTTGGGTTAGTGTTAGGGTTAGTTTGAGGTTTAGGGCTCGGTTTAGGGTACGGGTTAGGATTAGGGTACGTGTTAGGGTTAGGGTAGGGGTTAGGGTTAGGGTACGCGTTAGGGTTAGGGTAGTTATTAAACCTATCCCACTCTCTAGATACCCCTTAGCACGTCAAGGAATATTATTTGGGGGTCCAGCCATGGAGAAGAGTTTAGACACTAGGAGAAGATAAAGAACACACCCATTATCCTGAAATCACATTAGGATTCTCTTTTAAACCTGTTCCTTAATACACTAGTGCTTAGGAAATCTATTGGAGGCAGAAGTAGTCAAGGGTAGCTTAGGGTTAGGTTTACGGTTAGGGTTAGGGTTAGGGTACGGCTTAGGGTACGGGTTCGGGTACGGGTTCGGGTACGGCGTAGGGTATGGGTTAGGGTTAGGGTTAGGGTTAGTTTGAGGTTTAGGGCTCGGTTTAGGGTACGGGTTAGGATTAGGGTACGTGTTAGGGTTAGGGTAGGGGATAGGGTTAGGGTACGCGTTAGGGTTAGGGTAGTTATTAAACCTATCCCACTCTCTAGATACCCCTTAGCACGTCAAGGAATATTATTTGGGGGTCCAGCCATGGAGAAGAGTTTAGACACTAGGAGAAGATAAGGAACACACCCATTATCAAGAAATCACATTAGGATTCTCTTTTTAACCTGTTCCTTAAAACACTAGTGCTTAGGAAATCTATTGGAGGCAGAAGCAGTCAAGGGTAGCTTAGGGTTAGGGTTAGGGTTAGGGTACGGCTTAGGGTACGGGTTCGGGAACGGGTTCGGGTACGGGTTCGGGTACGGCGTAGGGTATGGGTTAGGTTTAGGGTTAGGGTTAGTTTGAGGGTTAGGGCTCGGTTTAGGTTACGGGTTAGGATTAGGGTACGTGTTAGGGTTAGGGTAGGGGTTAGGGTTAGGGTACGCGTTAGGGTTAGGGTAGTTATTAAACCTATCCCACTCTCTTGATACCCCTTAGCACGTCAAGGAATATTATTTGGGGGTCCAGCCATGGAGAAGAGTTTAGACACTAGGAGAAGATAAGGAACACACCCATTATCAAGAAATCACATTAGGATTCTCTTTTTAACCTGTTCCTTAAAACACTAGTGCTTAGGAAATCTATTGGAGGCAAAGAAGTCAAGGGTAGCTTAGGGTTAGGGTTAGGGTTATTGTTAGGGTAAGGCTTAGGGTACGGCATAGGGTATGGGTTAGGGTTAGGGTTAGGGTTAGTTTGAGGGTTAGGGCTCGGTTTAGGGTACGGGTTAGGATTAGGGTACGTGTTAGGTTTAGGGTAGGGGTTAGGGTTAGGGTACGTGTTAGGGTTAGGGTAGTTATTAAACCTATCCCACTCCCTAGATGCCCCTTAGCACGTCAAGGAATATTATTTGGGGGACCAGCCATGGAGAAGAGTTTAGACACTAGGAGAAGATAAGGAACACACCCATTATCAAGAAATCACATTAGGATTCTCTTTTTAACCTGTTCCTTAAAACACTAGTGCTTAGGAAATCTATTGGAGGCAGAAGCAGTCAAGGGTAGCTTAGGGTTAGGGTTAGGGTTAGGGCTAGGTTTAGGACACGGCTTAGGGTACGGGTTCGGGTACGGGTTCGTGTACGGCGTAGGGTATGGGTTTGGGTTAGGGTTAGGGTTAGTTTGAAGGTTAGGGCTCGGTTTAGGGTACGGGTTAGGATTAGGGTTCGTGTTAGGGTTAGGGTAGGGGTTAGGGTTAGGGTACGCGTTAGGGTTAGGGTAGTTATTAAACCTATCCCTCTCTCTAGATACCCCTTAGCACGTCAAGGAATATTATTTGGGTGTCCAGCCATGGAGAAGAGTTTAGACACTAGGAGAAGATAAGGAACACACCCATTATCAAGAAATCACATTAGGATTCTCTTTTTAACCTGTTCCTTAAAACACTAGTGCTTAGGAAATCTATTGGAGGCAGAAGCAGTCAAGGGTAGCTTAGGGTTAGGGTTAGGGTTAGGGCTAGGGTTAGACACGGCTTAGGGTACGGGTTCGGGTACGGGTTCGGGTACGGCGTAGGGTATGGGTAAGGGTTAGGGTTAGGGTTAGTTTGAGGGTTAGGGCTCGGTTTAGGTTACGGGTTAGGATTAGGGTACGTGTTAGCGTTAGGGTCGGGGTTAGGGTTAGGGTACGCGTTAGGGTTAGGGTAGTTATTAAACCTATCCCACTCTCTAGATACCCCTTAGCACGTCAAGGAATATTATTTGGGGGTCCAGCCATGGAGAAGAGTTTAGACACTAGGAGAAGGTAAGGAACACACCCATTATCAATAAATCACATTAGGATACTCTTTTTAACCTGTTCCTTAAAACACTAGTGCTTAGGAAATCTATTGGAGGCAGAAGCAGTCAAGGGTAGCTTAGGGTTAGGGTTAGGGTTAGGGTTAGGGTTAGGGTACGGCTTAGGGTACGGGTTCGGGTACGGGTTCGTGTACGGCGTAGGGTATGGGTTAGGGTGAGGGTTAGGGTTAGTTTGAAGGTTAGGGCTCGGTTTAGGGTACGGGTTAGGATTAGGGTACGTGTTAGGGTTAGGGTAGGGGTTAGGGTTAGGGTACGCGTTAGGGTTAGGGTAGTTATTAAACCTATCCCACTCGCTAGATACCCCTTAGCACGTCAAGGAATATTATTTGGAGGACCAGCCATGGAGAAGAGTTTAGACACTAGGAGAAGAAAAGGAACACACCCATTATCAAGAAATCACATTAGGATTCTCTTTTTAACCTGTTCCTTAAAACACTAGTGCTTAGGAAATCTATTGGAGGCAGAAGCAGTCAAGGGTAGCTTAGGGTTAGGGTTAGGGTTAGGGCTAGGGTTAGACACGGCTTAGGGTACGGGTTCGGGTACGGGTTCGGGTACGGCGTAGGGTATGGGTTAGGGTTAGGGTTAGGGTTAGTTTGAGGGTTAGGGCTCGGTTTAGGGTACGGGTTAGGATTAGGGTACGTGTTAGGGTTAGGGTAGGGGTTAGGGTTAGGGTACGCGTTAGGGTTAGGGTAGTTATTAAACCTATCCCACTCGCTAGATACCCCTTAGCACGTCAAGGAATATTATTTGGAGGACCAGCCATGGAGAAGAGTTTAGACACTAGGAGAAGATAAGGAACACACCCATTATCAAGAAATCACATTAGGATTCTCTTTTTAACCTGTTCCTTAAAACACTAGTGCTTAGGAAATCTATTGGAGGCAGAAGCAGTCAAGGGTAGCTTAGGGTTAGGGTTAGGGTTAGGGTACGGCTTAGGGTACGGGTTCGGGTACGGGTTCGGGTACGGGTTCGGGTACGGCGTAGGGTATGGGTTAGGTTTAGGGTTAGGGTTAGTTTGAGGGTTAGGGCTCGGTTTAGGTTACGGGTTAGGATTAGGGTACGTGTTAGCGTTAGGGTAGGGGTTAGGGTTAGGGTACGCGTTAGGGTTAGGGTAGTTATTAAACCTATCCCACTCTCTAGATACCCCTTAGCACGTCAAGGAATATTATTTGGGGGTCCAGCCATGGAGAAGAGTTTAGACACTAGGAGAAGGTAAGGAACACACCCATTATCAATAAATCACATTAGGATACTCTTTTTAACCTGTTCCTTAAAAAACTAGTGCTTAGGAAATCTATTGGAGGCAGAAGCAGTCAAGGGTAGCTTAGGGTTAGGGTTAGGGTTAGGGTTAGGGTACGGCTTAGGGTACGGGTTCGGGTACGGGTTCGTGTACGGCGTAGGGTATGGGTTAGGGTGAGGGTTAGGGTTAGTTTGAAGGTTAGGGCTCGGTTTAGGGTACGGGTTAGGATTAGGGTACGTGTTAGGGTTAGGGTAGGGGTTAGGGTTAGGGTACGCGTTAGGGTTAGGGTAGTTATTAAACCTATCCCACTCGCTAGATACCCCTTAGCACGTCAAGGAATATTATTTGGAGGACCAGCCATGGAGAAGAGTTTAGACACTAGGAGAAGATAAGGAACACACCCATTATCAAGAAATCACATTAGGATTCTCTTTTTAACCTGTTCCTTAAAACACTAGTGCTTAGGAAATCTATTGGAGGCAGAAGCAGTCAAGGGTAGCTTAGGGTTAGGGTTAGGGTTAGGGTACGGCTTAGGGTACGGGTTCGGGTACGGGTTCGGGTACGGGTTCGGGTACGGCGTAGGGTATGGGTTAGGTTTAGGGTTAGGGTTAGTTTGAGGGTTAGGGCTCGGTTTAGGTTACGGGTTAGGATTAGGGTACGTGTTAGGGTTAGGGTAGGGGTTAGGGTTAGGGTACGCGTTAGGGTTAGGGTAGTTATTAAACCTATCCCACTCTCTAGATACCCCTTAGCAGGTCAAGGAATATTATTTGGGGGTCCAGCCATGGAGAAGAGTTTAGACACTAGGAGAAGGTAAGGAACACACCCATTATCAATAAATCACATTAGGATACTCTTTTTAACCTGTTCCTTAAAACACTAGTGCTTAGGAAATCTATTGGAGGCAGAAGCAGTCAAGGGTAGCTTAGGGTTAGGGTTAGGGTTAGGGTTAGGGTTAGGGTACGGCTTAGGGTACGGGTTCGGGTACGGGTTCGTGTACGGCGTAGGGTATGGGTTAGGGTGAGGGTTAGGGTTAGTTTGAAGGTTAGGGCTCGGTTTAGGGTACGGGTTAGGATTAGGGTTCGTGTTAGGGTTAGGGTAGGGGTTAGGATTAGGGTACGCGTTAGGGTTAGGGTAGTTATTAAACCTATCCCACTCTCTAGATACCCCTTAGCACGTCAAGGAATATTATTTGGGGGTCCAGCCATGGAGAAGAGTTTAGACACTAGGAGAAGATAAGGAACACACCCATTATCAAGAAATCACATTAGGATTCTCTTTTTAACCTGTTCCTTAAAACACTAGTGCTTAGGAAATCTATTGGAGGCAGAAGTAGTCAAGGGTAGCTTAGGGTTAGGGTTACGGTTAGGGTTAGGGTTAGGGTACGGCTAAGGGTACGGGTTCGGGTACGGGTTCGGGTACGGCGTAGGGTATGGGTTATGGTTAGGGTTAGGGTTAGTTTGAGGGTTAGGGATCGGTTTAGGGTACGGGTTAGGATTAGGGTACGTGTTAGGGTTAGGGTAGGGGTTAGGGTTAGGGTACGCGTTAGGGTTAGGGTAGTTATTAAACCTATCCCACTCTCTAGATACCCCTTAGCACGTCAAGGAATATTATTTGGGGGTCCAGCCATGGAGAAGAGTTTATACACTAGGAGAAGATAAGGAACACACCCATTATCAAGAAATCACATTAGGATTCTCTTTTTAACCTGTTCCTTAAAACACTAGTGCTTAGGAAATCTATTGGAGGCAGAAGCACTCAAGGGTAGCTTAGGGTTAGGGTTAGGGTTAGGGTACGGCTTAGGGTACGGGTTCGGGAACGGGTTCGGGTACGGGTTCGGGTACGGCGTAGGGTATGGGTTAGGTTTAGGCTTAGGGTTAGTTTGAGGGTTAGGGCTCGGTTTAGGTTACGGGTTAGGATTAGTGTACGTGTTAGGGTTAGGGTAGGGGTTAGGGTTAGGGTACGCGTTAGGGTTAGGGTAGTTATTAAACCTATCCCACTCTCTAGATACCCCTTAGCACGTCAAGGAATATTATTTGGGGGTCCAGCCATGGAGAATAGTTTAGACACTAGGAGAAGATAAGGAACACACCCATTATCAAGAAATCACATTAGGATTCTCTTTTTAACCTGTTCCTTAAAACACTAGTGCTTAGGAAATCTACTGGAGGCAAAGCAGTCAAGGGTAGCTTAGGGTTAGGGTTAGGGTTATTGTTAGGGTAAGGCTTAGGGTACGGGTTCGGGTACGGGTTCGTGTACGGCGTAGGGTATGGGTTAGGGTTAGGGTTAGGGTTACTTTGAAGGTTAGGGCTCGGTTTAGGGTACGGGTTAGGATTAGGGTTCGTGTTAGGGTTAGGGTAGGGGTTAGGGTTAGGGTACGCGTTAGGGTTAGGGTAGTTATTAAACCTATCCCACTCTCTAGATACCCCTTAGCACGTCAAGGAATATTATTTGGGGGTCCAGCCATGGAGAAGAGTTTAGACACTAGGAGAAGGTAAGGAACACACCCATTATCAAGAAATCACATTAGGATTCTCTTTTTAACCTGTTCCTTAAAACACTAGTGCTTAGGAAATCTATTGGAGGCAGAAGCAGTCAAGGGTAGCTTAGGGTTAGGGTTAGGGTTAGGGCTAGGGTTAGGACACGGCTTAGGGTACGGGTTCGGGTACGGGTTCGTGTACGGCGTAGGGTATGGGTTTGGGTTAGTGTTAGGGTTAGTTTGAGGTTTAGGGCTCGGTTTAGGGTACGGGTTAGGATTAGGGTACGTGTTAGGGTTAGGGTAGGGGTTAGGGTTAGGGTACGCGTTAGGGTTAGGGTAGTTATTAAACCTATCCCACTCTCTAGATACCCCTTAGCACGTCAAGGAATATTATTTGGGGGTCCAGCCATGGAGAAGAGTTTAGACACTAGGAGAAGATAAAGAACACACCCATTATCCTGAAATCACATTAGGATTCTCTTTTAAACCTGTTCCTTAATACACTAGTGCTTAGGAAATCTATTGGAGGCAGAAGTAGTCAAGGGTAGCTTAGGGTTAGGTTTACGGTTAGGGTTAGGTTTAGGGTACGGCTTAGGGTACGGGTTCGGGTACGGGTTCGGGTACGGCGTAGGGTATGGGTTAGGGTTAGGGTTAGGGTTAGTTTGAGGTTTAGGGCTCGGTTTAGGGTACGGGTTAGGATTAGGGTACGTGTTAGGGTTAGGGTAGGGGATAGGGTTAGGGTACGCGTTAGGGTTAGGGTAGTTATTAAACCTATCCCACTCTCTAGATACCCCTTAGCACGTCAAGGAATATTATTTGGGGGTCCAGCCATGGAGAAGAGTTTAGACACTAGGAGAAGATAAGGAACACACCCATTATCAAGAAATCACATTAGGATTCTCTTTTTAACCTGTTCCTTAAAACACTAGTGCTTAGGAAATCTATTGGAGGCAGAAGCAGTCAAGGGTAGCTTAGGGTTAGGGTTAGGGTTAGGGTACGGCTTAGGGTACGGGTTCGGGAACGGGTTCGGGTACGGGTTCGGGTACGGCGTAGGGTATGGGTTAGGTTTAGGGTTAGGGTTAGTTTGAGGGTTAGGGCTCGGTTTAGGTTACGGGTTAGGATTAGGGTACGTGTTAGGGTTAGGGTAGGGGTTAGGGTTAGGGTACGCGTTAGGGTTAGGGTAGTTATTAAACCTATCCCACTCTCTTGATACCCCTTAGCACGTCAAGGAATATTATTTGGGGGTCCAGCCATGGAGAAGAGTTTAGACACTAGGAGAAGATAAGGAACACACCCATTATCAAGAAATCACATTAGGATTCTCTTTTTAACCTGTTCCTTAAAACACTAGTGCTTAGGAAATCTATTGGAGGCAAAGAAGTCAAGGGTAGCTTAGGGTTAGGGTTAGGGTTATTGTTAGGGTAAGGCTTAGGGTACGGCATAGGGTATGGGTTAGGGTTAGGGTTAGGGTTAGTTTGAGGGTTAGGGCTCGGTTTAGGGTACGGGTTAGGATTAGGGTACGTGTTAGGTTTAGGGTAGGGGTTAGGGTTAGGGTACGTGTTAGGGTTAGGGTAGTTATTAAACCTATCCCACTCCCTAGATGCCCCTTAGCACGTCAAGGAATATTATTTGGGGGACCAGCCATGGAGAAGAGTTTAGACACTAGGAGAAGATAAGGAACACACCCATTATCAAGAAATCACATTAGGATTCTCTTTTTAACCTGTTCCTTAAAACACTAGTGCTTAGGAAATCTATTGGAGGCAGAAGCAGTCAAGGGTAGCTTAGGGTTAGGGTTAGGGTTAGGGCTAGGTTTAGGACACGGCTTAGGGTACGGGTTCGGGTACGGGTTCGTGTACGGCGTAGGGTATGGGTTTGGGTTAGGGTTAGGGTTAGTTTGAAGGTTAGGGCTCGGTTTAGGGTACGGGTTAGGATTAGGGTTCGTGTTAGGGTTAGGGTAGGGGTTAGGGTTAGGGTACGCGTTAGGGTTAGGGTAGTTATTAAACCTATCCCTCTCTCTAGATACCCCTTAGCACGTCAAGGAATATTATTTGGGTGTCCAGCCATGGAGAAGAGTTTAGACACTAGGAGAAGATAAGGAACACACCCATTATCAAGAAATCACATTAGGATTCTCTTTTTAACCTGTTCCTTAAAACACTAGTGCTTAGGAAATCTATTGGAGGCAGAAGCAGTCAAGGGTAGCTTAGGGTTAGGGTTAGGGTTAGGGCTAGGGTTAGACACGGCTTAGGGTACGGGTTCGGGTACGGGTTCGGGTACGGCGTAGGGTATGGGTAAGGGTTAGGGTTAGGGTTAGTTTGAGGGTTAGGGCTCGGTTTAGGTTACGGGTTAGGATTAGGGTACGTGTTAGCGTTAGGGTCGGGGTTAGGGTTAGGGTACGCGTTAGGGTTAGGGTAGTTATTAAACCTATCCCACTCTCTAGATACCCCTTAGCACGTCAAGGAATATTATTTGGGGGTCCAGCCATGGAGAAGAGTTTAGACACTAGGAGAAGGTAAGGAACACACCCATTATCAATAAATCACATTAGGATACTCTTTTTAACCTGTTCCTTAAAACACTAGTGCTTAGGAAATCTATTGGAGGCAGAAGCAGTCAAGGGTAGCTTAGGGTTAGGGTTAGGGTTAGGGTTAGGGTTAGGGTACGGCTTAGGGTACGGGTTCGGGTACGGGTTCGTGTACGGCGTAGGGTATGGGTTAGGGTGAGGGTTAGGGTTAGTTTGAAGGTTAGGGCTCGGTTTAGGGTACGGGTTAGGATTAGGGTACGTGTTAGGGTTAGGGTAGGGGTTAGGGTTAGGGTACGCGTTAGGGTTAGGGTAGTTATTAAACCTATCCCACTCGCTAGATACCCCTTAGCACGTCAAGGAATATTATTTGGAGGACCAGCCATGGAGAAGAGTTTAGACACTAGGAGAAGAAAAGGAACACACCCATTATCAAGAAATCACATTAGGATTCTCTTTTTAACCTGTTCCTTAAAACACTAGTGCTTAGGAAATCTATTGGAGGCAGAAGCAGTCAAGGGTAGCTTAGGGTTAGGGTTAGGGTTAGGGCTAGGGTTAGACACGGCTTAGGGTACGGGTTCGGGTACGGGTTCGGGTACGGCGTAGGGTATGGGTTAGGGTTAGGGTTAGGGTTAGTTTGAGGGTTAGGGCTCGGTTTAGGGTACGGGTTAGGATTAGGGTACGTGTTAGGGTTAGGGTAGGGGTTAGGGTTAGGGTACGCGTTAGGGTTAGGGTAGTTATTAAACCTATCCCACTCGCTAGATACCCCTTAGCACGTCAAGGAATATTATTTGGAGGACCAGCCATGGAGAAGAGTTTAGACACTAGGAGAAGATAAGGAACACACCCATTATCAAGAAATCACATTAGGATTCTCTTTTTAACCTGTTCCTTAAAACACTAGTGCTTAGGAAATCTATTGGAGGCAGAAGCAGTCAAGGGTAGCTTAGGGTTAGGGTTAGGGTTAGGGTACGGCTTAGGTTACGGGTTCGGGTACGGGTTCGGGTACGGGTTCGGGTACGGCGTAGGGTATGGGTTAGGTTTAGGGTTAGGGTTAGTTTGAGGGTTAGGGCTCGGTTTAGGTTACGGGTTAGGATTAGGGTACGTGTTAGCGTTAGGGTAGGGGTTAGGGTTAGGGTACGCGTTAGGGTTAGGGTAGTTATTAAACCTATCCCACTCTCTAGATACCCCTTAGCACGTCAAGGAATATTATTTGGGGGTCCAGCCATGGAGAAGAGTTTAGACACTAGGAGAAGGTAAGGAACACACCCATTATCAATAAATCACATTAGGATACTCTTTTTAACCTGTTCCTTAAAAAACTAGTGCTTAGGAAATCTATTGGAGGCAGAAGCAGTCAAGGGTAGCTTAGGGTTAGGGTTAGGGTTAGGGTTAGGGTACGGCTTAGGGTACGGGTTCGGGTACGGGTTCGTGTACGGCGTAGGGTATGGGTTAGGGTGAGGGTTAGGGTTAGTTTGAAGGTTAGGGCTCGGTTTAGGGTACGGGTTAGGATTAGGGTACGTGTTAGGGTTAGGGTAGGGGTTAGGGTTAGGGTACGCGTTAGGGTTAGGGTAGTTATTAAACCTATCCCACTCGCTAGATACCCCTTAGCACGTCAAGGAATATTATTTGGAGGACCAGCCATGGAGAAGAGTTTAGACACTAGGAGAAGATAAGGAACACACCCATTATCAAGAAATCACATTAGGATTCTCTTTTTAACCTGTTCCTTAAAACACTAGTGCTTAGGAAATCTATTGGAGGCAGAAGCAGTCAAGGGTAGCTTAGGGTTAGGGTTAGGGTTAGGGTACGGCTTAGGGTACGGGTTCGGGTACGGGTTCGGGTACGGGTTCGGGTACGGCGTAGGGTATGGGTTAGGTTTAGGGTTAGGGTTAGTTTGAGGGTTAGGGCTCGGTTTAGGTTACGGGTTAGGATTAGGGTACGTGTTAGGGTTAGGGTAGGGGTTAGGGTTAGGGTACGCGTTAGGGTTAGGGTAGTTATTAAACCTATCCCACTCTCTAGATACCCCTTAGCAGGTCAAGGAATATTATTTGGGGGTCCAGCCATGGAGAAGAGTTTAGACACTAGGAGAAGGTAAGGAACACACCCATTATCAATAAATCACATTAGGATACTCTTTTTAACCTGTTCCTTAAAACACTAGTGCTTAGGAAATCTATTGGAGGCAGAAGCAGTCAAGGGTAGCTTAGGGTTAGGGTTAGGGTTAGGGTTAGGGTTAGGGTACGGCTTAGGGTACGGGTTCGGGTACGGGTTCGTGTACGGCGTAGGGTATGGGTTAGGGTGAGGGTTAGGGTTAGTTTGAAGGTTAGGGCTCGGTTTAGGGTACGGGTTAGGATTAGGGTTCGTGTTAGGGTTAGGGTAGGGGTTAGGATTAGGGTACGCGTTAGGGTTAGGGTAGTTATTAAACCTATCCCACTCTCTAGATACCCCTTAGCACGTCAAGGAATATTATTTGGGGGTCCAGCCATGGAGAAGAGTTTAGACACTAGGAGAAGATAAGGAACACACCCATTATCAAGAAATCACATTAGGATTCTCTTTTTAACCTGTTCCTTAAAACACTAGTGCTTAGGAAATCTATTGGAGGCAGAAGTAGTCAAGGGTAGCTTAGGGTTAGGGTTACGGTTAGGGTTAGGGTTAGGGTACGGCTAAGGGTACGGGTTCGGGTACGGGTTCGGGTAC
This sequence comes from Eschrichtius robustus, assembly GCF_028021215.1. Classification (NCBI taxonomy): domain Eukaryota; kingdom Metazoa; phylum Chordata; class Mammalia; order Artiodactyla; family Eschrichtiidae; genus Eschrichtius; species Eschrichtius robustus. The sequence goes on along the minus strand of NW_027175394.1, from coordinate 221,471 downwards.
GGCGTAGGGTATGGGTTATGGTTAGGGTTAGGGTTAGTTTGAGGGTTAGGGATCGGTTTAGGGTACGGGTTAGGATTAGGGTACGTGTTAGGGTTAGGGTAGGGGTTAGGGTTAGGGTACGCGTTAGGGTTAGGGTAGTTATTAAACCTATCCCACTCTCTAGATACCCCTTAGCACGTCAAGGAATATTATTTGGGGGTCCAGCCATGGAGAAGAGTTTAGACACTAGGAGAAGATAAGGAACACACCCATTATCAAGAAATCACATTAGGATTCTCTTTTTAACCTGTTCCTTAAAACACTAGTGCTTAGGAAATCTATTGGAGGCAGAAGCACTCAAGGGTAGCTTAGGGTTAGGGTTAGGGTTAGGGTACGGCTTAGGGTACGGGTTCGGGAACGGGTTCGGGTACGGGTTCGGGTACGGCGTAGGGTATGGGTTAGGTTTAGGCTTAGGGTTAGTTTGAGGGTTAGGGCTCGGTTTAGGTTACGTGTTAGGATTAGTGTACGTGTTAGGGTTAGGGTAGGGGTTAGGGTTAGGGTACGCGTTAGGGTTAGGGTAGTTATTAAACCTATCCCACTCTCTAGATACCCCTTAGCACGTCAAGGAATATTATTTGGGGGTCCAGCCATGGAGAATAGTTTAGACACTAGGAGAAGATAAGGAACACACCCATTATCAAGAAATCACATTAGGATTCTCTTTTTAACCTGTTCCTTAAAACACTAGTGCTTAGGAAATCTACTGGAGGCAAAGCAGTCAAGGGTAGCTTAGGGTTAGGGTTAGGGTTATTGTTAGGGTAAGGCTTAGGGTACGGGTTCGGGTACGGGTTCGTGTACGGCGTAGGGTATGGGTTAGGGTTAGGGTTAGGGTTACTTTGAAGGTTAGGGCTCGGTTTAGGGTACGGGTTAGGATTAGGGTTCGTGTTAGGGTTAGGGTAGGGGTTAGGGTTAGGGTACGCGTTAGGGTTAGGGTAGTTATTAAACCTATCCCACTCTCTAGATACCCCTTAGCACGTCAAGGAATATTATTTGGGGGTCCAGCCATGGAGAAGAGTTTAGACACTAGGAGAAGATAAGGAACACACCCATTATCAAGAAATCACACTAGGATTCTCTTTTTAACCTGTTCCTTAAAACACTAGTGCTTAGGAAATCTATTGGAGGCAGAAGCAGTCAAGGGTAGCTTAGGGTTAGGGTTAGGGTTAGGGCTAGGGTTAGGACACGGCTTAGGGTACGGGTTCGGGTACGGGTTCGTGTACGGCGTAGGGTATGGGTTTGGGTTAGGGTTAGGGTTAGTTTGAAGGTTAGGGCTCGGTTTAGGGTACGGGTTAGGATTAGGGTTCGTGTTAGGGTTAGGGTAGGGGTTAGGGTTAGGTTACGCGTTAGGGTTAGGGTAGTTATTAAACCTATCCCACTCTCTAGATACCCCTTAGCACGTCAAGGAATATTATTTGGGGGTCCAGCCATGGAGAAGAGTTTAGACACTAGGAGAAGATAAGGAACACACCCATTATCCTGAAATCACATTAGGATTCTCTTTTTAACCTGTTCCTTAATACACTAGTGCTTAGGAAATCTATTGGAGGCAGAAGCAGTCAAGGGTAGCTTAGGGTTAGGGTTACGGTTAGGGTTAGTGTTAGGGTATGGCTTAGGGTACGGGTTCGGGTACGGGTTCGGGTACGGCGTAGGGTATGGGTTAGGGTTAGGGTTAGGGTTAGTTTGAGGGTTAGGGCTCGGTTCAGGGTACGGGTTAGGATTAGGGTACGTGTTAGGGTTAGGGTAGGGGTTAGGGTTAGGGTACGCGTTAGGGTTAGGGTAGTTATTAAACCTATCCCACTCTCTAGATACCCCTTAGCACGTCAAGGAATATTATTTGGGGATCCAGCCATGGAGAAGAGTTTAGACACTAGGAGAAGATAAGGAACACACCCATTATCAAGAAATCACATTAGGATTCTCTTTTTAACCTGTTCCTTAAAACACTAGAGCTTAGGAAATCTATTGGAGGCAGAAGCACTCAAGGGTAGCTTAGGGTTAGGGTTAGGGTTAGGGTACGGCTTAGGGTACGGGTTCGGGAACGGGTTCGGTTACGGGTTCGGGTACGGCGTAGGGTATGGGTTAGGTTTAGGGTTAGGGTTAGTTTGAGGGTTAGGGCTCGGTTTAGGTTACGGGTTAGGATTAGGGTACGTGTTAGGGTTAGGGTAGGGGTTAGGGTTAGGGTACGCGTTAGGGTTAGGGTAGTTATTAAACCTATCCCACTCTCTAGATACCCCTTAGCACGTCAAGGAATATTATTTGGGGGTCCAGCCATGGAGAAGAGTTTAGACACTAGGAGAAGGTAAGGAACACACCCATTATCAATAAATCACATTAGGATACTCTTTTTAACCTGTTCCTTAAAACACTAGTGCTTAGGAAATCTATTGGAGGCAGAAGCAGTCAAGGGTAGCTTAGGGTTAGGGTTAGGGTTAGGGTTAGGGTTAGGGTACGGCTTAGGGTACGGGTTCGGGTACGGGTTCGTGTACGGCGTAGGGTATGGGTTAGGGTGAGGGTTAGGGTTAGTTTGAAGGTTAGGGCTCGGTTTAGGGTACGGGTTAGGATTAGGGTACGTGTTAGGGTTAGGGTAGGGGTTAGGGTTAGGGTACGCGTTAGGGTTAGGGTAGTTATTAAACCTATCCCACTCGCTAGATACCCCTTAGCACGTCAAGGAATATTATTTGGAGGACCAGCCATGGAGAAGAGTTTAGACACTAGGAGAAGAAAAGGAACACACCCATTATCAAGAAATCACATTAGGATTCTCTTTTTAACCTGTTCCTTAAAACACTAGTGCTTAGGAAATCTATTGGAGGCAGAAGCAGTCAAGGGTAGCTTAGGGTTAGGGTTAGGGTTAGGGCTAGGGTTAGACACGGCTTAGGGTACGGGTTCGGGTACGGGTTCGGGTACGGCGTAGGGTATGGGTTAGGGTTAGGGTTAGGGTTAGTTTGAGGGTTAGGGCTCGGTTTAGGGTACGGGTTAGGATTAGGGTACGTGTTAGGGTTAGGGTAGGGGTTAGGGTTAGGGTACGCGTTAGGGTTAGGGTAGTTATTAAACCTATCCCACTCGCTAGATACCCCTTAGCACGTCAAGGAATATTATTTGGAGGACCAGCCATGGAGAAGAGTTTAGACACTAGGAGAAGATAAGGAACACACCCATTATCAAGAAATCACATTAGGATTCTCTTTTTAACCTGTTCCTTAAAACACTAGTGCTTAGGAAATCTATTGGAGGCAGAAGCAGTCAAGGGTAGCTTAGGGTTAGGGTTAGGGTTAGGGTACGGCTTAGGGTACGGGTTCGGGTACGGGTTCGGGTACGGGTTCGGGTACGGCGTAGGGTATGGGTTAGGTTTAGGGTTAGGGTTAGTTTGAGGGTTAGGGCTCGGTTTAGGTTACGGGTTAGGATTAGGGTACGTGTTAGCGTTAGGGTAGGGGTTAGGGTTAGGGTACGCGTTAGGGTTAGGGTAGTTATTAAACCTATCCCACTCTCTAGATACCCCTTAGCACGTCAAGGAATATTATTTGGGGGTCCAGCCATGGAGAAGAGTTTAGACACTAGGAGAAGGTAAGGAACACACCCATTATCAATAAATCACATTAGGATACTCTTTTTAACCTGTTCCTTAAAAAACTAGTGCTTAGGAAATCTATTGGAGGCAGAAGCAGTCAAGGGTAGCTTAGGGTTAGGGTTAGGGTTAGGGTTAGGGTTAGGGTACGGCTTAGGGTACGGGTTCGGGTACGGGTTCGTGTACGGCGTAGGGTATGGGTTAGGGTGAGGGTTAGGGTTAGTTTGAAGGTTAGGGCTCGGTTTAGGGTACGGGTTAGGATTAGGGTACGTGTTAGGGTTAGGGTAGGGGTTAGGGTTAGGGTACGCATTAGGGTTAGGGTAGTTATTAAACCTATCCCACTCGCTAGATACCCCTTAGCACGTCAAGGAATATTATTTGGAGGACCAGCCATGGAGAAGAGTTTAGACACTAGGAGAAGATAAGGAACACACCCATTATCAAGAAATCACATTAGGATTCTCTTTTTAACCTGTTCCTTAAAACACTAGTGCTTAGGAAATCTATTGGAGGCAGAAGCAGTCAAGGGTAGCTTAGGGTTAGGGTTAGGGTTAGGGTACGGCTTAGGGTACGGGTTCGGGTACGGGTTCGGGTACGGGTTCGGGTACGGCGTAGGGTATGGGTTAGGTTTAGGGTTAGGGTTAGTTTGAGGGTTAGGGCTCGGTTTAGGTTACGGGTTAGGATTAGGGTACGTGTTAGGGTTAGGGTAGGGGTTAGGGTTAGGGTACGCGTTAGGGTTAGGGTAGTTATTAAACCTATCCCACTCTCTAGATACCCCTTAGCAGGTCAAGGAATATTATTTAGGGGTCCAGCCATGGAGAAGAGTTTAGACACTAGGAGAAGGTAAGGAACACACCCATTATCAATAAATCACATTAGGATACTCTTTTTAACCTGTTCCTTAAAACACTAGTGCTTAGGAAATCTATTGGAGGCAGAAGCAGTCAAGGGTAGCTTAGGGTTAGGGTTAGGGTTAGGGTTAGGGTTAGGGTACGGCTTAGGGTACGGGTTCGGGTACGGGTTCGTGTACGGCGTAGGGTATGGGTTAGGGTGAGGGTTAGGGTTAGTTTGAAGGTTAGGGCTCGGTTTAGGGTACGGGTTAGGATTAGGGTTCGTGTTAGGGTTAGGGTAGGGGTTAGGGTTAGGGTACACGTTAGGGTTAGGGTAGTTATTAAACCTATCCCACTCTCTAGATACCCCTTAGCACGTCAAGGAATATTATTTGGGGGTCCAGCCATGGAGAAGAGTTTAGACACTAGGAGAAGATAAGGAACACACCCATTATCAAGAAATCACATTAGGATTCTCTTTTTAACCTGTTCCTTAAAACACTAGTGCTTAGGAAATCTATTGGAGGCAGAAGTAGTCAAGGGTAGCTTAGGGTTAGGGTTACGGTTAGGGTTAGGGTTAGGGTACGGCTAAGGGTACGGGTTCGGGTACGGGTTCGGGTACGGCGTAGGGTATGGGTTATGGTTAGGGTTAGGGTTAGTTTGAGGGTTAGGGATCGGTTTAGGGTACGGGTTAGGATTAGGGTACGTGTTAGGGTTAGGGTAGGGGTTAGGGTTAGGGTACGCGTTAGGGTTAGGGTAGTTATTAAACCTATCCCACTCTCTAGATACCCCTTAGCACGTCAAGGAATATTATTTGGGGGTCCAGCCATGGAGAAGAGTTTAGACACTAGGAGAAGATAAGGAACACACCCATTATCAAGAAATCACATTAGGATTCTCTTTTTAACCTGTTCCTTAAAACACTAGTGCTTAGGAAATCTATTGGAGGCAGAAGCGCTCAAGGGTAGCTTAGGGTTAGGGTTAGGGTTAGGTCTAGGGTTAGGACACGGCTTAGGGTACGGGTTCGGGTACGGGTTCGTGTACGGCGTAGGGTATGAGTTTGGGTTAGGGTTAGGGTTAGTTTGAAGGTTAGGGCTCGGTTTAGGCTACGGGTTAGGATTAGGGTTCGTGTTAGGGTTAGGGTAGGGGTTAGGGTTAGGGTACGCGTTAGGGTTAGGGTAGTTATTAAACCTATCCCACTCTCTAGATACCCCTTAGCACGTCAAGGAATATTATTTGGGGGTCCAGCCATGGAGAAGAGTTTAGACACTAGGAGAAGATAAGGAACACACCATTATCAAGAAATCACATTAGGATTCTCTTTTTAACCTGTTCCTTAAAACACTAGTGCTTAGGAAATCTATTGGAGGCAGAAGCAGTCAAGGGTAGCTTAGGGTTAGGGTTAGGGTTAGGGTTAGGGTTAGGGTACGGCTTAGGGTACGGGTTCGGGTACGGGTTCGGGTACGGCGTAGGGTATGGGTTAGGGTTAGGGTTAGGGTTAGTTTGAGGTTTAGGGCTCGGTTTAGGGTACGGGTTAGGATTAGGGTACGTGTTAGGGTTAGGGTAGGGGTTAGGGTTAGGGTACGCGTTAGGGTTAGGGTAGTTATTAAACCTATCCCACTCTCTAGATACCCCTTAGCACGTCAAGGAATATTATTTGGGGGTCCAGCCATGGAGAAGAGTTTAGACACTAGGAGAAGATAAAGAACACACCCATTATCCTGAAATCACATTAGGATTCTCTTTTAAACCTGTTCCTTAATACACTAGTGCTTAGGAAATCTATTGGAGGCAGAAGTAGTCAAGGGTAGCTTAGGGTTAGGTTTACGGTTAGGGTTAGGGTTAGGGTACGGCTTAGGGTACGGGTTCGGGTACGGGTTCGGGTACGGCGTAGGGTATGGGTTAGGGTTAGGGTTAGGGTTAGTTTGAGGTTTAGGGCTCGGTTTAGGGTACGGGTTAGGATTAGGGTACGTGTTAGGGTTAGGGTAGGGGATAGGGTTAGGGTACGCGTTAGGGTTAGGGTAGTTATTAAACCTATCCCACTCTCTAGATACCCCTTAGCACATCAAGGAATATTATTTGGGGGTCCAGCCATGGAGAAGAGTTTAGACACTAGGAGAAGATAAGGAACACACCCATTATCAAGAAATCACATTAGGATTCTCTTTTTAACCTGTTCCTTAAAACACTAGTGCTTAGGAAATCTATTGGAGGCAGAAGCAGTCAAGGGTAGCTTAGGGTTAGGGTTAGGGTTAGGGTACGGCTTAGGGTACGGGTTCGGGAACGGGTTCGGGTACGGGTTCGGGTACGGCGTAGGGTATGGGTTAGGTTTAGGGTTAGGGTTAGTTTGAGGGTTAGGGCTCGGTTTAGGTTACGGGTTAGGATTAGGGTACGTGTTAGGGTTAGGGTAGGGGTTAGGGTTAGGGTACGCGTTAGGGTTAGGGTAGTTATTAAACCTATCCCACTCTCTTGATACCCCTTAGCACGTCAAGGAATATTATTTGGGGGTCCAGCCATGGAGAAGAGTTTAGACACTAGGAGAAGATAAGGAACACACCCATTATCAAGAAATCACATTAGGATTCTCTTTTTAACCTGTTCCTTAAAACACTAGTGCTTAGGAAATCTATTGGAGGCAAAGAAGTCAAGGGTAGCTTAGGGTTAGGGTTAGGGTTATTGTTAGGGTAAGGCTTAGGGTACGGGTTCGGGTACGGCATAGGGTATGGGTTAGGGTTAGGGTTAGGGTTAGTTTGAGGGTTAGGGCTCGGTTTAGGGTACGGGTTAGGATTAGGGTACGTGTTAGGTTTAGGGTAGGGGTTAGGGTTAGGGTACGTGTTAGGGTTAGGGTAGTTATTAAACCTATCCCACTCCCTAGATGCCCCTTAGCACGTCAAGGAATATTATTTGGGGGACCAGCCATGGAGAAGAGTTTAGACACTAGGAGAAGATAAGGAACACACCCATTATCAAGAAATCACATTAGGATTCTCTTTTTAACCTGTTCCTTAAAACACTAGTGCTTAGGAAATCTATTGGAGGCAGAAGCAGTCAAGGGTAGCTTAGGGTTAGGGTTAGGGTTAGGGCTAGGTTTAGGACACGGCTTAGGGTACGGGTTCGGGTACGGGTTCGTGTACGGCGTAGGGTATGGGTTTGGGTTAGGGTTAGGGTTAGTTTGAAGGTTAGGGCTCGGTTTAGGGTACGGGTTAGGATTATGGTTCGTGTTAGGGTTAGGGTAGGGGTTAGGGTTAGGGTACGCGTTAGGGTTAGGGTAGTTATTAAACCTATCCCACTCTCTAGATACCCCTTAGCACGTCAAGGAATATTATTTGGGTGTCCAGCCATGGAGAAGAGTTTAGACACTAGGAGAAGATAAGGAACACACCCATTATCAAGAAATCACATTAGGATTCTCTTTTTAACCTGTTCCTTAAAACACTAGTGCTTAGGAAATCTATTGGAGGCAGAAGCAGTCAAGGGTAGCTTAGGGTTAGGGTTAGGGTTAGGGCTAGGGTTAGACACGGCTTAGGGTACGGGTTCGGGTACGGGTTCGGGTACGGCGTAGGGTATGGGTAAGGGTTAGGGTTAGGGTTAGTTTGAGGGTTAGGGCTCGGTTTAGGTTACGGGTTAGGATTAGGGTACGTGTTAGCGTTAGGGTCGGGGTTAGGGTTAGGGTACGCGTTAGGGTTAGGGTAGTTATTAAACCTATCCCACTCTCTAGATACCCCTTAGCACGTCAAGGAATATTATTTGGGGGTCCAGCCATGGAGAAGAGTTTAGACACTAGGAGAAGGTAAGGAACACACCCATTATCAATAAATCACATTAGGATACTCTTTTTAACCTGTTCCTTAAAACACTAGTGCTTAGGAAATCTATTGGAGGCAGAAGCAGTCAAGGGTAGCTTAGGGTTAGGGTTAGGGTTAGGGTTAGGGTTAGGGTACGGCTTAGGGTACGGGTTCGGGTACGGGTTCGTGTACGGCGTAGGGTATGGGTTAGGGTGAGGGTTAGGGTTAGTTTGAAGGTTAGGGCTCGGTTTAGGGTACGGGTTAGGATTAGGGTACGTGTTAGGGTTAGGGTAGGGGTTAGGGTTAGGGTACGCGTTAGGGTTAGGGTAGTTATTAAACCTATCCCACTCGCTAGATACCCCTTAGCACGTCAAGGAATATTATTTGGAGGACCAGCCATGGAGAAGAGTTTAGACACTAGGAGAAGATAAGGAACACACCCATTATCAAGAAATCACATTAGGATTCTCTTTTTAACCTGTTCCTTAAAACACTAGTGCTTAGGAAATCTATTGGAGGCAGAAGCAGTCAAGGGTAGCTTAGGGTTAGGGTTAGGGTTAGGGCTAGGGTTAGACACGGCTTAGGGTACGGGTTCGGGTACGGGTTCGGGTACGGCGTAGGGTATGGGTTAGGGTTAGGGTTAGGGTTAGTTTGAGGGTTAGGGCTCGGTTTAGGGTACGGGTTAGGATTAGGGTACGTGTTAGGGTTAGGGTAGGGGTTAGGGTTAGGGTACGCGTTAGGGTTAGGGTAGTTATTAAACCTATCCCACTCGCTAGATACCCCTTAGCACGTCAAGGAATATTATTTGGAGGACCAGCCATGGAGAAGAGTTTAGACACTAGGAGAAGATAAGGAACACACCCATTATCAAGAAATCACATTAGGATTCTCTTTTTAACCTGTTCCTTAAAACACTAGTGCTTAGGAAATCTATTGGAGGCAGAAGCAGTCAAGGGTAGCTTAGGGTTAGGGTTAGGGTTAGGGTACGGCTTAGGGTACGGGTTCGGGTACGGGTTCGGGTACGGGTTCGGGTACGGCGTAGGGTATGGGTTAGGTTTAGGGTTAGGGTTAGTTTGAGGGTTAGGGCTCGGTTTAGGTTACGGGTTAGGATTAGGGTACGTGTTAGCGTTAGGGTAGGGGTTAGGGTTAGGGTACGCGTTAGGGTTAGGGTAGTTATTAAACCTATCCCACTCTCTAGATACCCCTTAGCACGTCAAGGAATATTATTTGGGGGTCCAGCCATGGAGAAGAGTTTAGACACTAGGAGAAGGTAAGGAACACACCCATTATCAATAAATCACATTAGGATACTCTTTTTAACCTGTTCCTTAAAAAACTAGTGCTTAGGAAATCTATTGGAGGCAGAAGCAGTCAAGGGTAGCTTAGGGTTAGGGTTAGGGTTAGGGTTAGGGTTCGGGTACGGCTTAGGGTACGGGTTCGGGTACGGGTTGGTGTACGGCGTAGGGTATGGGTTAGGGTGAGGGTTAGGGTTAGTTTGAATGTTAGGGCTCGGTTTAGGGTACGGGTTAGGATTAGGGTACGTGTTAGGGTTAGGGTAGGGGTTAGGGTTAGGGTACGCGTTAGGGTTAGGGTAGTTATTAAACCTATCCCACTCGCTAGATACCCCTTAGCACGTCAAGGAATATTATTTGGAGGACCAGCCATGGAGAAGAGTTTAGACACTAGGAGAAGATAAGGAACACACCCATTATCAAGAAATCACATTAGGATTCTCTTTTTAACCTGTTCCTTAAAACACTAGTGCTTAGGAAATCTATTGGAGGCAGAAGCAGTCAAGGGTAGCTTAGGGTTAGGGTTAGGGTTAGGGTACGGCTTAGGGTACGGGTTCGGGTACGGGTTCGGGTACGGGTTCGGGTACGGCGTAGGGTATGGGTTAGGTTTAGGGTTAGGGTTAGTTTGAGGGTTAGGGCTCGGTTTAGGTTACGGGTTAGGATTAGGGTACGTGTTAGGGTTAGGGTAGGGGTTAGGGTTAGGGTACGCGTTAGGGTTAGGGTAGTTATTAAACCTATCCCACTCTCTAGATACCCCTTAGCAGGTCAAGGAATATTATTTGGGGGTCCAGCCATGGAGAAGAGTTTAGACACTAGGAGAAGGTAAGGAACACACCCATTATCAATAAATCACATTAGGATACTCTTTTTAACCTGTTCCTTAAAACACTAGTGCTTAGGAAATCTATTGGAGGCAGAAGCAGTCAAGGGTAGCTTAGGGTTAGGGTTAGGGTTAGGGTTAGGGTTAGGGTACGGCTTAGGGTACGGGTTCGGGTACGGGTTCGTGTACGGCGTAGGGTATGGGTTAGGGTGAGGTTTAGGGTTAGTTTGAAGGTTAGGGCTCGGTTTAGGGTACGGGTTAGGATTAGGGTTCGTGTTAGGGTTAGGGTAGGGGTTAGGGTTAGGGTACGCGTTAGGGTTAGGGTAGTTATTAAACCTATCCCACTCTCTAGATACCCCTTAGCACGTCAAGGAATATTATTTGGGGGTCCAGCCATGGAGAAGAGTTTAGACACTAGGAGAAGATAAGGAACACACCCATTATCAAGAAATCACATTAGGATTCTCTTTTTAACCTGTTCCTTAAAACACTAGTGCTTAGGAAATCTATTGGAGGCAGAAGTAGTCAAGGGTAGCTTAGGGTTAGGGTTACGGTTAGGGTTAGGGTTAGGGTACGGCTAAGGGTACGGGTTCGGGTACGGGTTCGGGTACGGCGTAGGGTATGGGTTATGGTTAGGGTTAGGGTTAGTTTGAGGGTTAGGGATCGGTTTAGGGTACGGGTTAGGATTAGGGTACGTGTTAGGGTTAGGGTAGGGGTTAGGGTTAGGGTACGCGTTAGGGTTAGGGTAGTTATTAAACCTATCCCACTCTCTAGATACCCCTTAGCACGTCAAGGAATATTATTTGGGGGTCCAGCCATGGAGAAGAGTTTAGACACTAGGAGAAGATAAGGAACACACCCATTATCAAGAAATCACATTAGGATTCTCTTTTTAACCTGTTCCTTAAAACACTAGTGCTTAGGAAATCTATTGGAGGCAGAAGCACTCAAGGGTAGCTTAGGGTTAGGGTTAGGGTTAGGGTACGGCTTAGGGTACGGGTTCGGGAACGGGTTCGGGTACGGGTTCGGGTACGGCGTAGGGTATGGGTTAGGTTTAGGCTTAGGGTTAGTTTGAGGGTTAGGGCTCGGTTTAGGTTACGGGTTAGGATTAGTGTACGTGTTAGGGTTAGGGTAGGGGTTAGGGTTAGGGTACGCGTTAGGGTTAGGGTAGTTATTAAACCTATCCCACTCTCTAGATACCCCTTAGCACGTCAAGGAATATTATTTGGGGGTCCAGCCATGGAGAATAGTTTAGACACTAGGAGAAGATAAGGAACACACCCATTATCAAGAAATCACATTAGGATTCTCTTTTTAACCTGTTCCTTAAAACACTAGTGCTTAGGAAATCTACTGGAGGCAAAGCAGTCAAGGGTAGCTTAGGGTTAGGGTTAGGGTTATTGTTAGGGTAAGGCTTAGGGTACGGGTTCGGGTACGGTTTCGTGTACGGCGTAGGGTATGGGTTAGGGTTAGGGTTAGGGTTACTTTGAAGGTTAGGGCTCGGTTTAGGGTACGGGTTAGGATTAGGGTTCGTGTTAGGGTTAGGGTAGGGGTTAGGGTTAGGGTACGCGTTAGGGTTAGGGTAGTTATTAAACCTATCCCACTCTCTAGATACCCCTTAGCACGTCAAGCAATATTATTTGGGGGTCCAGCCATGGAGAAGAGTTTAGACACTAGGAGAAGGTAAGGAACACACCCATTATCAAGAAATCACATTAGGATTCTCTTTTTAACCTGTTCCTTAAAACACTAGTGCTTAGGAAATCTATTGGAGGCAGAAGCAGTCAAGGGTAGCTTAGGGTTAGGGTTAGGGTTAGGGCTAGGTTTAGGACACGGCTTAGGGTACGGGTTCGGGTACGGGTTCGTGTACGGCGTAGGGTATGGGTTTGGGTTAGTGTTAGGGTTAGTTTGAGGTTTAGGGCTCGGTTTAGGGTACGGGTTAGGATTAGGGTACGTGTTAGGGTTAGGGTAGGGGTTAGGGTTAGGGTACGCGTTAGGGTTAGGGTAGTTATTAAACCTATCCCACTCTCTAGATACCCCTTAGCACGTCAAGGAATATTATTTGGGGGTCCAGCCATGGAGAAGAGTTTAGACACTAGGAGAAGATAAAGAACACACCCATTATCCTGAAATCACATTAGGATTCTCTTTTAAACCTGTTCCTTAATACACTAGTGCTTAGGAAATCTATTGGAGGCAGAAGTAGTCAAGGGTAGCTTAGGGTTAGGTTTACGGTTAGGGTTAGGGTTAGGGTACGGCTTAGGGTACGGGTTCGGGTACGGGTTCGGGTACGGCGTAGGGTATGGGTTAGGGTTAGGGTTAGGGTTAGTTTGAGGTTTAGGGCTCGGTTTAGGGTACGGGTTAGGATTAGGGTACGTGTTAGGGTTAGGGTAGGGGATAGGGTTAGGGTACGCGTTAGGGTTAGGGTAGTTATTAAACCTATCCCACTCTCTAGATACCCCTTAGCACGTCAAGGAATATTATTTGGGGGTCCAGCCATGGAGAAGAGTTTAGACACTAGGAGAAGATAAGGAACACACCCATTATCAAGAAATCACATTAGGATTCTCTTTTTAACCTGTTCCTTAAAACACTAGTGCTTAGGAAATCTATTGGAGGCAGAAGCAGTCAAGGGTAGCTTAGGGTTAGGGTTAGGGTTAGGGTACGGCTTAGGGTACGGGTTCGGGAACGGGTTCGGGTACGGGTTCGGGTACGGCGTAGGGTATGGGTTAGGTTTAGGGTTAGGGTTAGTTTGAGGGTTAGGGCTCGGTTTAGGTTACGGGTTAGGATTAGGGTACGTGTTAGGGTTAGGGTAGGGGTTAGGGTTAGGGTACGCGTTAGGGTTAGGGTAGTTATTAAACCTATCCCACTCTCTTGATACCCCTTAGCACGTCAAGGAATATTATTTGGGGGTCCAGCCATGGAGAAGAGTTTAGACACTAGGAGAAGATAAGGAACACACCCATTATCAAGAAATCACATTCGGATTCTCTTTTTAACCTCTTCCTTAAAACACTAGTGCTTAGGAAATCTATTGGAGGCAAAGAAGTCAAGGGTAGCTTAGGGTTAGGGTTAGGGTTATTGTTAGGGTAAGGCTTAGGGTACGGGTTCGGGTACGGCATAGGGTATGGGTTAGGGTTAGGGTTAGGGTTAGTTTGAGGGTTAGGGCTCGGTTTAGGGTACGGGTTAGGATTAGGGTACGTGTTAGGTTTAGGGTAGGGGTTAGGGTTAGGGTACGTGTTAGGGTTAGGGTAGTTATTAAACCTATCCCACTCCCTAGATGCCCCTTAGCACGTCAAGGAATATTATTTGGGGGACCAGCCATGGAGAAGAGTTTAGACACTAGGAGAAGATAAGGAACACACCCATTATCAAGAAATCACATTAGGATTCTCTTTTTAACCTGTTCCTTAAAACACTAGTGCTTAGGAAATCTATTGGAGGCAGAAGCAGTCAAGGGTAGCTTAGGGTTAGGGTTAGGGTTAGGGCTAGGTTTAGGACACGGCTTAGGGTACGGGTTCGGGTACGGGTTCGTGTACGGCGTAGGGTATGGGTTTGGGTTAGGGTTAGGGTTAGTTTGAAGGTTAGGGCTCGGTTTAGGGTACGGGTTAGGATTAGGTTTCGTGTTAGGGTTAGGGTAGGGGTTAGGGTTAGGGTACGCGTTAGGGTTAGGGTAGTTATTAAACCTATCCCTCTCTCTAGATACCCCTTAGCACGTCAAGGAATATTATTTGGGTGTCCAGCCATGGAGAAGAGTTTAGACACTAGGAGAAGATAAGGAACACACCCATTATCAAGAAATCACATTAGGATTCTCTTTTTAACCTGTTCCTTAAAACACTAGTGCTTAGGAAATCTATTGGAGGCAGAAGCAGTCAAGGGTAGCTTAGGGTTAGGGTTAGGGTTAGGGCTAGGGTTAGACACGGCTTAGGGTACGGGTTCGGGTACGGGTTCGGGTACGGCGTAGGGTATGGGTAAGGGTTAGGGTTAGGGTTAGTTTGAGGGTTAGGGCTCGGTTTAGGTTACGGGTTAGGATTAGGGTACGTGTTAGCGTTAGGGTCGGGGTTAGGGTTAGGGTACGCGTTAGGGTTAGGGTAGTTATTAAACCTATCCCACTCTCTAGATACCCCTTAGCACGTCAAGGAATATTATTTGGGGGTCCAGCCATGGAGAAGAGTTTAGACACTAGGAGAAGGTAAGGAACACACCCATTATCAATAAATCACATTAGGATACTCTTTTTAACCTGTTCCTTAAAACACTAGTGCTTAGGAAATCTATTGGAGGCAGAAGCAGTCAAGGGTAGCTTAGGGTTAGGGTTAGGGTTAGGGTTAGGGTTAGGGTACGGCTTAGGGTACGGGTTCGGGTACGGGTTCGTGTACGGCGTAGGGTATGGGTTAGGGTGAGGGTTAGGGTTAGTTTGAAGGTTAGGGCTCGGTTTAGGGTACGGGTTAGGATTAGGGTACGTGTTAGGGTTAGGGTAGGGGTTAGGGTTAGGGTACGCGTTAGGGTTAGGGTAGTTATTAAACCTATCCCACTCGCTAGATACCCCTTAGCACGTCAAGGAATATTATTTGGAGGACCAGCCATGGAGAAGAGTTTAGACACTAGGAGAAGAAAAGGAACACACCCATTATCAAGAAATCACATTAGGATTCTCTTTTTAACCTGTTCCTTAAAACACTAGTGCTTAGGAAATCTATTGGAGGCAGAAGCAGTCAAGGGTAGCTTAGGGTTAGGGTTAGGGTTAGGGCTAGGGTTAGACACGGCTTAGGGTACGGGTTCGGGTACGGGTTCGGGTACGGCGTAGGGTATGGGTTAGGGTTAGGGTTAGGGTTAGTTTGAGGGTTAGGGCTCGGTTTAGGGTACGGGTTAGGATTAGGGTACGTGTTAGGGTTAGGGTAGGGGTTAGGGTTAGGGTACGCGTTAGGGTTAGGGTAGTTATTAAACCTATCCCACTCGCTAGATACCCCTTAGCACGTCAAGGAATATTATTTGGAGGACCAGCCATGGAGAAGAGTTTAGACACTAGGAGAAGATAAGGAACACACCCATTATCAAGAAATCACATTAGGATTCTCTTTTTAACCTGTTCCTTAAAACACTAGTGCTTAGGAAATCTATTGGAGGCAGAAGCAGTCAAGGGTAGCTTAGGGTTAGGGTTAGGGTTAGGGTACGGCTTAGGGTACGGGTTCGGGTACGGGTTCGGGTACGGGTTCGGGTACGGCGTAGGGTATGGGTTAGGTTTAGGGTTAGGGTTAGTTTGAGGGTTAGGGCTCGGTTTAGGTTACGGGTTAGGATTAGGGTACGTGTTAGCGTTAGGGTAGGGGTTAGGGTTAGGGTACGCGTTAGGGTTAGGGTAGTTATTAAACCTATCCCACTCTCTAGATACCCCTTAGCACGTCAAGGAATATTATTTGGGGGTCCAGCCATGGAGAAGAGTTTAGACACTAGGAGAAGGTAAGGAACACACCCATTATCAATAAATCACATTAGGATACTCTTTTTAACCTGTTCCTTAAAAAACTAGTGCTTAGGAAATCTATTGGAGGCAGAAGCAGTCAAGGGTAGCTTAGGGTTAGGGTTAGGGTTAGGGTTAGGGTACGGCTTAGGGTACGGGTTCGGGTACGGGTTCGTGTACGGCGTAGGGTATGGGTTAGGGTGAGGGTTAGGGTTAGTTTGAAGGTTAGGGCTCGGTTTAGGGTACGGGTTAGGATTAGGGTACGTGTTAGGGTTAGGGTAGGGGTTAGGGTTAGGGTACGCGTTAGGGTTAGGGTAGTTATTAAACCTATCCCACTCGCTAGATACCCCTTAGCACGTCAAGGAATATTATTTGGAGGACCAGCCATGGAGAAGAGTTTAGACACTAGGAGAAGATAAGGAACACACCCATTATCAAGAAATCACATTAGGATTCTCTTTTTAACCTGTTCCTTAAAACACTAGTGCTTAGGAAATCTATTGGAGGCAGAAGCAGTCAAGGGTAGCTTAGGGTTAGGGTTAGGGTTAGGGTACGGCTTAGGGTACGGGTTCGGGTACGGGTTCGGGTACGGGTTCGGGTACGGCGTAGGGTATGGGTTAGGTTTAGGGTTAGGGTTAGTTTGAGGGTTAGGGCTCGGTTTAGGTTACGGGTTAGGATTAGGGTACGTGTTAGGGTTAGGGTAGGGGTTAGGGTTAGGGTACGCGTTAGGGTTAGGGTAGTTATTAAACCTATCCCACTCTCTAGATACCCCTTAGCAGGTCAAGGAATATTATTTGGGGGTCCAGCCATGGAGAAGAGTTTAGACACTAGGAGAAGGTAAGGAACACACCCATTATCAATAAATCACATTAGGATACTCTTTTTAACCTGTTCCTTAAAACACTAGTGCTTAGGAAATCTATTGGAGGCAGAAGCAGTCAAGGGTAGCTTAGGGTTAGGGTTAGGGTTAGGGTTAGGGTTAGGGTACGGCTTAGGGTACGGGTTCGGGTACGGGTTCGTGTACGGCGTAGGGTATGGGTTAGGGTGAGGGTTAGGGTTAGTTTGAAGGTTAGGGCTCGGTTTAGGGTACGGGTTAGGATTAGGGTTCGTGTTAGGGTTAGGGTAGGGGTTAGGATTAGGGTACGCGTTAGGGTTAGGGTAGTTATTAAACCTATCCCACTCTCTAGATACCCCTTAGCACGTCAAGGAATATTATTTGGGGGTCCAGCCATGGAGAAGAGTTTAGACACTAGGAGAAGATAAGGAACACACCCATTATCAAGAAATCACATTAGGATTCTCTTTTTAACCTGTTCCTTAAAACACTAGTGCTTAGGAAATCTATTGGAGGCAGAAGTAGTCAAGGGTAGCTTAGGGTTAGGTTTACGGTTAGGGTTAGGGTTAGGGTACGGCTTAGGGTACGGGTTCGGGTACGGGTTCGGGTACGGCGTAGGGTATGGGTTAGGGTTAGGGTTAGGGTTAGTTTGAGGTTTAGGGCTCGGTTTAGGGTACGGGTTAGGATTAGGGTACGTGTTAGGGTTAGGGTAGGGGATAGGGTTAGGGTACGCGTTAGGGTTAGGGTAGTTATTAAACCTATCCCACTCTCTAGATACCCCTTAGCACATCAAGGAATATTATTTGGGGGTCCAGCCATGGAGAAGAGTTTAGACACTAGGAGAAGATAAGGAACACACCCATTATCAAGAAATCACATTAGGATTCTCTTTTTAACCTGTTCCTTAAAACACTAGTGCTTAGGAAATCTATTGGAGGCAGAAGCAGTCAAGGGTAGCTTAGGGTTAGGGTTAGGGTTAGGGTACGGCTTAGGGTACGGGTTCGGGAACGGGTTCGGGTACGGGTTCGGGTACGGCGTAGGGTATGGGTTAGGTTTAGGGTTAGGGTTAGTTTGAGGGTTAGGGCTCGGTTTAGGTTACGGGTTAGGATTAGGGTACGTGTTAGGGTTAGGGTAGGGGTTAGGGTTAGGGTACGCGTTAGGGTTAGGGTAGTTATTAAACCTATCCCACTCTCTTGATACCCCTTAGCACGTCAAGGAATATTATTTGGGGGTCCAGCCATGGAGAAGAGTTTAGACACTAGGAGAAGATAAGGAACACACCCATTATCAAGAAATCACATTAGGATTCTCTTTTTAACCTGTTCCTTAAAACACTAGTGCTTAGGAAATCTATTGGAGGCAAAGAAGTCAAGGGTAGCTTAGGGTTAGGGTTAGGGTTATTGTTAGGGTAAGGCTTAGGGTACGGGTTCGGGTACGGCATAGGGTATGGGTTAGGGTTAGGGTTAGGGTTAGTTTGAGGGTTAGGGCTCGGTTTAGGGTACGGGTTAGGATTAGGGTACGTGTTAGGTTTAGGGTAGGGGTTAGGGTTAGGGTACGTGTTAGGGTTAGGGTAGTTATTAAACCTATCCCACTCCCTAGATGCCCCTTAGCACGTCAAGGAATATTATTTGGGGGACCAGCCATGGAGAAGAGTTTAGACACTAGGAGAAGATAAGGAACACACCCATTATCAAGAAATCACATTAGGATTCTCTTTTTAACCTGTTCCTTAAAACACTAGTGCTTAGGAAATCTATTGGAGGCAGAAGCAGTCAAGGGTAGCTTAGGGTTAGGGTTAGGGTTAGGGCTAGGTTTAGGACACGGCTTAGGGTACGGGTTCGGGTACGGGTTCGTGTACGGCGTAGGGTATGGGTTTGGGTTAGGGTTAGGGTTAGTTTGAAGGTTAGGGCTCGGTTTAGGGTACGGGTTAGGATTATGGTTCGTGTTAGGGTTAGGGTAGGGGTTAGGGTTAGGGTACGCGTTAGGGTTAGGGTAGTTATTAAACCTATCCCACTCTCTAGATACCCCTTAGCACGTCAAGGAATATTATTTGGGTGTCCAGCCATGGAGAAGAGTTTAGACACTAGGAGAAGATAAGGAACACACCCATTATCAAGAAATCACATTAGGATTCTCTTTTTAACCTGTTCCTTAAAACACTAGTGCTTAGGAAATCTATTGGAGGCAGAAGCAGTCAAGGGTAGCTTAGGGTTAGGGTTAGGGTTAGGGCTAGGGTTAGACACGGCTTAGGGTACGGGTTCGGGTACGGGTTCGGGTACGGCGTAGGGTATGGGTAAGGGTTAGGGTTAGGGTTAGTTTGAGGGTTAGGGCTCGGTTTAGGTTACGGGTTAGGATTAGGGTACGTGTTAGCGTTAGGGTCGGGGTTAGGGTTAGGGTACGCGTTAGGGTTAGGGTAGTTATTAAACCTATCCCACTCTCTAGATACCCCTTAGCACGTCAAGGAATATTATTTGGGGGTCCAGCCATGGAGAAGAGTTTAGACACTAGGAGAAGGTAAGGAACACACCCATTATCAATAAATCACATTAGGATACTCTTTTTAACCTGTTCCTTAAAACACTAGTGCTTAGGAAATCTATTGGAGGCAGAAGCAGTCAAGGGTAGCTTAGGGTTAGGGTTAGGGTTAGGGTTAGGGTTAGGGTACGGCTTAGGGTACGGGTTCGGGTACGGGTTCGTGTACGGCGTAGGGTATGGGTTAGGGTGAGGGTTAGGGTTAGTTTGAAGGTTAGGGCTCGGTTTAGGGTACGGGTTAGGATTAGGGTACGTGTTAGGGTTAGGGTAGGGGTTAGGGTTAGGGTACGCGTTAGGGTTAGGGTAGTTATTAAACCTATCCCACTCGCTAGATACCCCTTAGCACGTCAAGGAATATTATTTGGAGGACCAGCCATGGAGAAGAGTTTAGACACTAGGAGAAGAAAAGGAACACACCCATTATCAAGAAATCACATTAGGATTCTCTTTTTAACCTGTTCCTTAAAACACTAGTGCTTAGGAAATCTATTGGAGGCAGAAGCAGTCAAGGGTAGCTTAGGGTTAGGGTTAGGGTTAGGGCTAGGGTTAGACACGGCTTAGGGTACGGGTTCGGGTACGGGTTCGGGTACGGCGTAGGGTATGGGTTAGGGTTAGGGTTAGGGTTAGTTTGAGGGTTAGGGCTCGGTTTAGGGTACGGGTTAGGATTAGGGTACGTGTTAGGGTTAGGGTAGGGGTTAGGGTTAGGGTACGCGTTAGGGTTAGGGTAGTTATTAAACCTATCCCACTCGCTAGATACCCCTTAGCACGTCAAGGAATATTATTTGGAGGACCAGCCATGGAGAAGAGTTTAGACACTAGGAGAAGATAAGGAACACACCCATTATCAAGAAATCACATTAGGATTCTCTTTTTAACCTGTTCCTTAAAACACTAGTGCTTAGGAAATCTATTGGAGGCAGAAGCAGTCAAGGGTAGCTTAGGGTTAGGGTTAGGGTTAGGGTACGGCTTAGGGTACGGGTTCGGGTACGGGTTCGGGTACGGGTTCGGGTACGGCGTAGGGTATGGGTTAGGTTTAGGGTTAGGGTTAGTTTGAGGGTTAGGGCTCGGTTTAGGTTACGGGTTAGGATTAGGGTACGTGTTAGCGTTAGGGTAGGGGTTAGGGTTAGGGTACGCGTTAGGGTTAGGGTAGTTATTAAACCTATCCCACTCTCTAGATACCCCTTAGCACGTCAAGGAATATTATTTGGGGGTCCAGCCATGGAGAAGAGTTTAGACACTAGGAGAAGGTAAGGAACACACCCATTATCAATAAATCACATTAGGATACTCTTTTTAACCTGTTCCTTAAAAAACTAGTGCTTAGGAAATCTATTGGAGGCAGAAGCAGTCAAGGGTAGCTTAGGGTTAGGGTTAGGGTTAGGGTTAGGGTTCGGGTACGGCTTAGGGTACGGGTTCGGGTACGGGTTGGTGTACGGCGTAGGGTATGGGTTAGGGTGAGGGTTAGGGTTAGTTTGAAGGTTAGGGCTCGGTTTAGGGTACGGGTTAGGATTAGGGTACGTGTTAGGGTTAGGGTAGGGGTTAGGGTTAGGGTACGCGTTAGGGTTAGGGTAGTTATTAAACCTATCCCACTCGCTAGATACCCCTTAGCACGTCAAGGAATATTATTTGGAGGACCAGCCATGGAGAAGAGTTTAGACACTAGGAGAAGATAAGGAACACACCCATTATCAAGAAATCACATTAGGATTCTCTTTTTAACCTGTTCCTTAAAACACTAGTGCTTAGGAAATCTATTGGAGGCAGAAGCAGTCAAGGGTAGCTTAGGGTTAGGGTTAGGGTTAGGGTACGGCTTAGGGTACGGGTTCGGGTACGGGTTCGGGTACGGGTTCGGGTACGGCGTAGGGTATGGGTTAGGTTTAGGGTTAGGGTTAGTTTGAGGGTTAGGGCTCGGTTTAGGTTACGGGTTAGGATTAGGGTACGTGTTAGGGTTAGGGTAGGGGTTAGGGTTAGGGTACGCGTTAGGGTTAGGGTAGTTATTAAACCTATCCCACTCTCTAGATACCCCTTGGCAGGTCAAGGAATATTATTTGGGGGTCCAGCCATGGAGAAGAGTTTAGACACTAGGAGAAGGTAAGGAACACACCCATTATCAATAAATCACATTAGGATACTCTTTTTAACCTGTTCCTTAAAACACTAGTGCTTAGGAAATCTATTGGAGGCAGAAGCAGTCAAGGGTAGCTTAGGGTTAGGGTTAGGGTTAGGGTTAGGGTTAGGGTACGGCTTAGGGTACGGGTTCGGGTACGGGTTCGTGTACGGCGTAGGGTATGGGTTAGGGTGAGGGTTAGGGTTAGTTTGAAGGTTAGGGCTCGGTTTAGGGTACGGGTTAGGATTAGGGTTCGTGTTAGGGTTAGGGTAGGGGTTAGGGTTAGGGTACGCGTTAGGGTTAGGGTAGTTATTAAACCTATCCCACTCTCTAGATACCCCTTAGCACGTCAAGGAATATTATTTGGGGGTCCAGCCATGGAGAAGAGTTTAGACACTAGGAGAAGATAAGGAACACACCCATTATCAAGAAATCACATTAGGATTCTCTTTTTAACCTGTTCCTTAAAACACTAGTGCTTAGGAAATCTATTGGAGGCAGAAGTAGTCAAGGGTAGCTTAGGGTTAGGGTTACGGTTAGGGTTAGGGTTAGGGTACGGCTAAGGGTACGGGTTCGGGTACGGGTTCGGGTACGGCGTAGGGTATGGGTTATGGTTAGGGTTAGGGTTAGTTTGAGGGTTAGGGATCGGTTTAGGGTACGGGTTAGGATTAGGGTACGTGTTAGGGTTAGGGTAGGGGTTAGGGTTAGGGTACGCGTTAGGGTTAGGGTAGTTATTAAACCTATCCCACTCTCTAGATACCCCTTAGCACGTCAAGGAATATTATTTGGGGGTCCAGCCATGGAGAAGAGTTTAGACACTAGGAGAAGATAAGGAACACACCCATTATCAAGAAATCACATTAGGATTCTCTTTTTAACCTGTTCCTTAAAACACTAGTGCTTAGGAAATCTATTGGAGGCAGAAGCACTCAAGGGTAGCTTAGGGTTAGGGTTAGGGTTAGGGTACGGCTTAGGGTACGGGTTCGGGAACGGGTTCGGGTACGGGTTCGGGTACGGCGTAGGGTATGGGTTAGGTTTAGGCTTAGGGTTAGTTTGAGGGTTAGGGCTCGGTTTAGGTTACGGGTTAGGATTAGTGTACGTGTTAGGGTTAGGGTAGGGGTTAGGGTTAGGGTACGCGTTAGGGTTAGGGTAGTTATTAAACCTATCCCACTCTCTAGATACCCCTTAGCACGTCAAGGAATATTATTTGGGGGTCCAGCCATGGAGAATAGTTTAGACACTAGGAGAAGATAAGGAACACACCCATTATCAAGAAATCACATTAGGATTCTCTTTTTAACCTGTTCCTTAAAACACTAGTGCTTAGGAAATCTACTGGAGGCAAAGCAGTCAAGGGTAGCTTAGGGTTAGGGTTAGGGTTATTGTTAGGGTAAGGCTTAGGGTACGGGTTCGGGTACGGTTTCGTGTACGGCGTAGGGTATGGGTTAGGGTTAGGGTTAGGGTTACTTTGAAGGTTAGGGCTCGGTTTAGGGTACGGGTTAGGATTAGGGTTCGTGTTAGGGTTAGGGTAGGGGTTAGGGTTAGGGTACGCGTTAGGGTTAGGGTAGTTATTAAACCTATCCCACTCTCTAGATACCCCTTAGCACGTCAAGCAATATTATTTGGGGGTCCAGCCATGGAGAAGAGTTTAGACACTAGGAGAAGGTAAGGAACACACCCATTATCAAGAAATCACATTAGGATTCTCTTTTTAACCTGTTCCTTAAAACACTAGTGCTTAGGAAATCTATTGGAGGCAGAAGCAGTCAAGGGTAGCTTAGGGTTAGGGTTAGGGTTAGGGCTAGGGTTAGGACACGGCTTAGGGTACGGGTTCGGGTACGGGTTCGTGTACGGCGTAGGGTATGGGTTTGGGTTAGTGTTAGGGTTAGTTTGAGGTTTAGGGCTCGGTTTAGGGTACGGGTTAGGATTAGGGTACGTGTTAGGGTTAGGGTAGGGGTTAGGGTTAGGGTACGCGTTAGGGTTAGGGTAGTTATTAAACCTATCCCACTCTCTAGATACCCCTTAGCACGTCAAGGAATATTATTTGGGGGTCCAGCCATGGAGAAGAGTTTAGACACTAGGAGAAGATAAAGAACACACCCATTATCCTGAAATCACATTAGGATTCTCTTTTAAACCTGTTCCTTAATACACTAGTGCTTAGGAAATCTATTGGAGGCAGAAGTAGTCAAGGGTAGCTTAGGGTTAGGTTTACGGTTAGGGTTAGGGTTAGGGTACGGCTTAGGGTACGGGTTCGGGTACGGGTTCGGGTACGGCGTAGGGTATGGGTTAGGGTTAGGGTTAGGGTTAGTTTGAGGTTTAGGGCTCGGTTTAGGGTACGGGTTAGGATTAGGGTACGTGTTAGGGTTAGGGTAGGGGATAGGGTTAGGGTACGCGTTAGGGTTAGGGTAGTTATTAAACCTATCCCACTCTCTAGATACCCCTTAGCACGTCAAGGAATATTATTTGGGGGTCCAGCCATGGAGAAGAGTTTAGACACTAGGAGAAGATAAGGAACACACCCATTATCAAGAAATCACATTAGGATTCTCTTTTTAACCTGTTCCTTAAAACACTAGTGCTTAGGAAATCTATTGGAGGCAGAAGCAGTCAAGGGTAGCTTAGGGTTAGGGTTAGGGTTAGGGTACGGCTTAGGGTACGGGTTCGGGAACGGGTTCGGGTACGGGTTCGGGTACGGCGTAGGGTATGGGTTAGGTTTAGGGTTAGGGTTAGTTTGAGGGTTAGGGCTCGGTTTAGGTTACGGGTTAGGATTAGGGTACGTGTTAGGGTTAGGGTAGGGGTTAGGGTTAGGGTACGCGTTAGGGTTAGGGTAGTTATTAAACCTATCCCACTCTCTTGATACCCCTTAGCACGTCAAGGAATATTATTTGGGGGTCCAGCCATGGAGAAGAGTTTAGACACTAGGAGAAGATAAGGAACACACCCATTATCAAGAAATCACATTAGGATTCTCTTTTTAACCTGTTCCTTAAAACACTAGTGCTTAGGAAATCTATTGGAGGCAAAGAAGTCAAGGGTAGCTTAGGGTTAGGGTTAGGGTTATTGTTAGGGTAAGGCTTAGGGTACGGGTTCGGGTACGGCATAGGGTATGGGTTAGGGTTAGGGTTAGGGTTAGTTTGAGGGTTAGGGCTCGGTTTAGGGTACGGGTTAGGATTAGGGTACGTGTTAGGTTTAGGGTAGGGGTTAGGGTTAGGGTACGTGTTAGGGTTAGGGTAGTTATTAAACCTATCCCACTCCCTAGATGCCCCTTAGCACGTCAAGGAATATTATTTGGGGGACCAGCCATGGAGAAGAGTTTAGACACTAGGAGAAGATAAGGAACACACCCATTATCAAGAAATCACATTAGGATTCTCTTTTTAACCTGTTCCTTAAAACACTAGTGCTTAGGAAATCTATTGGAGGCAGAAGCAGTCAAGGGTAGCTTAGGGTTAGGGTTAGGGTTAGGGCTAGGTTTAGGACACGGCTTAGGGTACGGGTTCGGGTACGGGTTCGTGTACGGCGTAGGGTATGGGTTTGGGTTAGGGTTAGGGTTAGTTTGAAGGTTAGGGCTCGGTTTAGGGTACGGGTTAGGATTAGGGTTCGTGTTAGGGTTAGGGTAGGGGTTAGGGTTAGGGTACGCGTTAGGGTTAGGGTAGTTATTAAACCTATCCCTCTCTCTAGATACCCCTTAGCACGTCAAGGAATATTATTTGGGTGTCCAGCCATGGAGAAGAGTTTAGACACTAGGAGAAGATAAGGAACACACCCATTATCAAGAAATCACATTAGGATTCTCTTTTTAACCTGTTCCTTAAAACACTAGTGCTTAGGAAATCTATTGGAGGCAGAAGCAGTCAAGGGTAGCTTAGGGTTAGGGTTAGGGTTAGGGCTAGGGTTAGACACGGCTTAGGGTACGGGTTCGGGTACGGGTTCGGGTACGGCGTAGGGTATGGGTAAGGGTTAGGGTTAGGGTTAGTTTGAGGGTTAGGGCTCGGTTTAGGTTACGGGTTAGGATTAGGGTACGTGTTAGCGTTAGGGTCGGGGTTAGGGTTAGGGTACGCGTTAGGGTTAGGGTAGTTATTAAACCTATCCCACTCTCTAGATACCCCTTAGCACGTCAAGGAATATTATTTGGGGGTCCAGCCATGGAGAAGAGTTTAGACACTAGGAGAAGGTAAGGAACACACCCATTATCAATAAATCACATTAGGATACTCTTTTTAACCTGTTCCTTAAAACACTAGTGCTTAGGAAATCTATTGGAGGCAGAAGCAGTCAAGGGTAGCTTAGGGTTAGGGTTAGGGTTAGGGTTAGGGTTAGGGTACGGCTTAGGGTACGGGTTCGGGTACGGGTTCGTGTACGGCGTAGGGTATGGGTTAGGGTGAGGGTTAGGGTTAGTTTGAAGGTTAGGGCTCGGTTTAGGGTACGGGTTAGGATTAGGGTACGTGTTAGGGTTAGGGTAGGGGTTAGGGTTAGGGTACGCGTTAGGGTTAGGGTAGTTATTAAACCTATCCCACTCGCTAGATACCCCTTAGCACGTCAAGGAATATTATTTGGAGGAGCAGCCATGGAGAAGAGTTT
Source organism: Eschrichtius robustus (assembly GCF_028021215.1). NCBI lineage: Eukaryota > Metazoa > Chordata > Mammalia > Artiodactyla > Eschrichtiidae > Eschrichtius > Eschrichtius robustus. The sequence goes on along the minus strand of NW_027175394.1, from coordinate 195,621 downwards.
AGACACTAGGAGAAGAAAAGGAACACACCCATTATCAAGAAATCACATTAGGATTCTCTTTTTAACCTGTTCCTTAAAACACTAGTGCTTAGGAAATCTATTGGAGGCAGAAGCAGTCAAGGGTAGCTTAGGGTTAGGGTTAGGGTTAGGGCTAGGGTTAGACACGGCTTAGGGTACGGGTTCGGGTACGGGTTCGGGTACGGCGTAGGGTATGGGTTAGGGTTAGGGTTAGGGTTAGTTTGAGGGTTAGGGCTCGGTTTAGGGTACGGGTTAGGATTAGGGTACGTGTTAGGGTTAGGGTAGGGGTTAGGGTTAGGGTACGCGTTAGGGTTAGGGTAGTTATTAAACCTATCCCACTCGCTAGATACCCCTTAGCACGTCAAGGAATATTATTTGGAGGACCAGCCATGGAGAAGAGTTTAGACACTAGGAGAAGATAAGGAACACACCCATTATCAAGAAATCACATTAGGATTCTCTTTTTAACCTGTTCCTTAAAACACTAGTGCTTAGGAAATCTATTGGAGGCAGAAGCAGTCAAGGGTAGCTTAGGGTTAGGGTTAGGGTTAGGGTACGGCTTAGGGTACGGGTTCGGGTACGGGTTCGGGTACGGGTTCGGGTACGGCGTAGGGTATGGGTTAGGTTTAGGGTTAGGGTTAGTTTGAGGGTTAGGGCTCGGTTTAGGTTACGGGTTAGGATTAGGGTACGTGTTAGCGTTAGGGTAGGGGTTAGGGTTAGGGTACGCGTTAGGGTTAGGGTAGTTATTAAACCTATCCCACTCTCTAGATACCCCTTAGCACGTCAAGGAATATTATTTGGGGGTCCAGCCATGGAGAAGAGTTTAGACACTAGGAGAAGGTAAGGAACACACCCATTATCAATAAATCACATTAGGATACTCTTTTTAACCTGTTCCTTAAAAAACTAGTGCTTAGGAAATCTATTGGAGGCAGAAGCAGTCAAGGGTAGCTTAGGGTTAGGGTTAGGGTTAGGGTTAGGGTACGGCTTAGGGTACGGGTTCGGGTACGGGTTCGTGTACGGCGTAGGGTATGGGTTAGGGTGAGGGTTAGGGTTAGTTTGAAGGTTAGGGCTCGGTTTAGGGTACGGGTTAGGATTAGGGTACGTGTTAGGGTTAGGGTAGGGGTTAGGGTTAGGGTACGCGTTAGGGTTAGGGTAGTTATTAAACCTATCCCACTCGCTAGATACCCCTTAGCACGTCAAGGAATATTATTTGGAGGACCAGCCATGGAGAAGAGTTTAGACACTAGGAGAAGATAAGGAACACACCCATTATCAAGAAATCACATTAGGATTCTCTTTTTAACCTGTTCCTTAAAACACTAGTGCTTAGGAAATCTATTGGAGGCAGAAGCAGTCAAGGGTAGCTTAGGGTTAGGGTTAGGGTTAGGGTACGGCTTAGGGTACGGGTTCGGGTACGGGTTCGGGTACGGGTTCGGGTACGGCGTAGGGTATGGGTTAGGTTTAGGGTTAGGGTTAGTTTGAGGGTTAGGGCTCGGTTTAGGTTACGGGTTAGGATTAGGGTACGTGTTAGGGTTAGGGTAGGGGTTAGGGTTAGGGTACGCGTTAGGGTTAGGGTAGTTATTAAACCTATCCCACTCTCTAGATACCCCTTAGCAGGTCAAGGAATATTATTTGGGGGTCCAGCCATGGAGAAGAGTTTAGACACTAGGAGAAGGTAAGGAACACACCCATTATCAATAAATCACATTAGGATACTCTTTTTAACCTGTTCCTTAAAACACTAGTGCTTAGGAAATCTATTGGAGGCAGAAGCAGTCAAGGGTAGCTTAGGGTTAGGGTTAGGGTTAGGGTTAGGGTTAGGGTACGGCTTAGGGTACGGGTTCGGGTACGGGTTCGTGTACGGCGTAGGGTATGGGTTAGGGTGAGGGTTAGGGTTAGTTTGAAGGTTAGGGCTCGGTTTAGGGTACGGGTTAGGATTAGGGTTCGTGTTAGGGTTAGGGTAGGGGTTAGGATTAGGGTACGCGTTAGGGTTAGGGTAGTTATTAAACCTATCCCACTCTCTAGATACCCCTTAGCACGTCAAGGAATATTATTTGGGGGTCCAGCCATGGAGAAGAGTTTAGACACTAGGAGAAGATAAGGAACACACCCATTATCAAGAAATCACATTAGGATTCTCTTTTTAACCTGTTCCTTAAAACACTAGTGCTTAGGAAATCTATTGGAGGCAGAAGCACTCAAGGGTAGCTTAGGGTTAGGGTTAGGGTTAGGGTACGGCTTAGGGTACGGGTTCGGGAACGGGTTCGGGTACGGGTTCGGGTACGGCGTAGGGTATGGGTTAGGTTTAGGCTTAGGGTTAGTTTGAGGGTTAGGGCTCGGTTTAGGTTACGGGTTAGGATTAGTGTACGTGTTAGGGTTAGGGTAGGGGTTAGGGTTAGGGTACGCGTTAGGGTTAGGGTAGTTATTAAACCTATCCCACTCTCTAGATACCCCTTAGCACGTCAAGGAATATTATTTGGGGGTCCAGCCATGGAGAATAGTTTAGACACTAGGAGAAGATAAGGAACACACCCATTATCAAGAAATCACATTAGGATTCTCTTTTTAACCTGTTCCTTAAAACACTAGTGCTTAGGAAATCTACTGGAGGCAAAGCAGTCAAGGGTAGCTTAGGGTTAGGGTTAGGGTTATTGTTAGGGTAAGGCTTAGGGTACGGGTTCGGGTACGGGTTCGTGTACGGCGTAGGGTATGGGTTAGGGTTAGGGTTAGGGTTACTTTGAAGGTTAGGGCTCGGTTTAGGGTACGGGTTAGGATTAGGGTTCGTGTTAGGGTTAGGGTAGGGGTTAGGGTTAGGGTACGCGTTAGGGTTAGGGTAGTTATTAAACCTATCCCACTCTCTAGATACCCCTTAGCACGTCAAGGAATATTACTTGGGGGTCCAGCCATGGAGAAGAGTTTAGACACTAGGAGAAGGTAAGGAACACACCCATTATCAAGAAATCACTTTAGGATTCTCTTTTTAACCTGTTCCTTAAAACACTAGTGCTTAGGAAATCTATTGGAGGCAGAAGCAGTCAAGGGTAGCTTAGGGTTAGGGTTAGGGTTAGGGCTAGGGTTAGGACACGGCTTAGGGTACGGGTTCGGGTACGGGTTCGTGTACGGCGTAGGGTATGGGTTTGGGTTAGTGTTAGGGTTAGTTTGAAGGTTAGGGCTCGGTTTAGGGTACGGGTTAGGATTAGGGTTCGTGTTAGGGTTAGGGTAGGGGTTAGGGTTAGGGTACGCGTTAGGGTTAGGGTAGTTATTAAACCTATCCCACTCTCTAGATACCCCTTAGCACGTCAAGGAATATTATTTGGGGATCCAGCCATGGAGAATAGTTTAGACACTAGGAGAAGATAAGGAACACACCCATTATCCTGAAATCACATTAGGATTCTCTTTTTAACCTGTTCCTTAATACAATAGTGCTTAGGAAATCTATTGGAGGCAGAAGCAGTCAAGGGTAGCTTAGGGTTAGGGTTACGGTGAGGGTTAGGGTTAGGGTATGGCTTAGGGTACGGGTTCGGGTACGGGTTCGGGTACGGCGTAGGGTATGGGTTAGGGTTAGGGTTAGGGTTAGTTTGAGGGTTAGGGCTCGGTTTAGGGTACGGGTTAGGATTAGGGTACGTGTTAGGGTTAGGGTAGGGGTTAGGGTTAGGGTACGCGTTAGGGTTAGGGTAGTTATTAAACCTATCCCACTCTCTAGATACCCCTTAGCACGTCAAGGAATATTATTTGGGGATCCAGCCATGGAGAAGAGTTTAGACACTAGGAGAAGATAAGGAACACACCCATTATCAAGAAATCACATTAGGATTCTCTTTTTAACCTGTTCCTTAAAACACTAGAGCTTAGGAAATCTATTGGAGGCAGAAGCACTCAAGGGTAGCTTAGGGTTAGGGTTAGGGTTAGGGTACGGCTTAGGGTACGGGTTCGGGAACGGGTTCGGTTACGGGTTCGGGTACGGCGTAGGGTATGGGTTAGGTTTAGGGTTAGGGTTAGTTTGAGGGTTAGGGCTCGGTTTAGGTTACGGGTTAGGATTAGGGTACGTGTTAGGGTTAGGGTAGGGGTTAGGGTTAGGGTACGCGTTAGGGTTAGGGTAGTTATTAAACCTATCCCACTCTCTAGATACCCCTTAGCACGTCAAGGAATATTATTTGGGGGTCCAGCCATGGAGAAGAGTTTAGACACTAGGAGAAGGTAAGGAACACACCCATTATCAATAAATCACATTAGGATACTCTTTTTAACCTGTTCCTTAAAACACTAGTGCTTAGGAAATCTATTGGAGGCAGAAGCAGTCAAGGGTAGCTTAGGGTTAGGGTTAGGGTTAGGGTTAGGGTTAGGGTACGGCTTAGGGTACGGGTTCGGGTACGGGTTCGTGTACGGCGTAGGGTATGGGTTAGGGTGAGGGTTAGGGTTAGTTTGAAGGTTAGGGCTCGGTTTAGGGTACGGGTTAGGATTAGGGTACGTGTTAGGGTTAGGGTAGGGGTTAGGGTTAGGGTACGCGTTAGGGTTAGGGTAGTTATTAAACCTATCCCACTCGCTAGATACCCCTTAGCACGTCAAGGAATATTATTTGGAGGACCAGCCATGGAGAAGAGTTTAGACACTAGGAGAAGAAAAGGAACACACCCATTATCAAGAAATCACATTAGGATTCTCTTTTTAACCTGTTCCTTAAAACACTAGTGCTTAGGAAATCTATTGGAGGCAGAAGCAGTCAAGGGTAGCTTAGGGTTAGGGTTAGGGTTAGGGCTAGGGTTAGACACGGCTTAGGGTACGGGTTCGGGTACGGGTTCGGGTACGGCGTAGGGTATGGGTTAGGGTTAGGGTTAGGGTTAGTTTGAGGGTTAGGGCTCGGTTTAGGGTACGGGTTAGGATTAGGGTACGTGTTAGGGTTAGGGTAGGGGTTAGGGTTAGGGTACGCGTTAGGGTTAGGGTAGTTATTAAACCTATCCCACTCGCTAGATACCCCTTAGCACGTCAAGGAATATTATTTGGAGGACCAGCCATGGAGAAGAGTTTAGACACTAGGAGAAGATAAGGAACACACCCATTATCAAGAAATCACATTAGGATTCTCTTTTTAACCTGTTCCTTAAAACACTAGTGCTTAGGAAATCTATTGGAGGCAGAAGCAGTCAAGGGTAGCTTAGGGTTAGGGTTAGGGTTAGGGTACGGCTTAGGGTACGGGTTCGGGTACGGGTTCGGGTACGGGTTCGGGTACGGCGTAGGGTATGGGTTAGGTTTAGGGTTAGGGTTAGTTTGAGGGTTAGGGCTCGGTTTAGGTTACGGGTTAGGATTAGGGTACGTGTTAGCGTTAGGGTAGGGGTTAGGGTTAGGGTACGCGTTAGGGTTAGGGTAGTTATTAAACCTATCCCACTCTCTAGATACCCCTTAGCACGTCAAGGAATATTATTTGGGGGTCCAGCCATGGAGAAGAGTTTAGACACTAGGAGAAGGTAAGGAACACACCCATTATCAATAAATCACATTAGGATACTCTTTTTAACCTGTTCCTTAAAAAACTAGTGCTTAGGAAATCTATTGGAGGCAGAAGCAGTCAAGGGTAGCTTAGGGTTAGGGTTAGGGTTAGGGTTAGGGTTAGGGTACGGCTTAGGGTACGGGTTCGGGTACGGGTTCGTGTACGGCGTAGGGTATGGGTTAGGGTGAGGGTTAGGGTTAGTTTGAAGGTTAGGGCTCGGTTTAGGGTACGGGTTAGGATTAGGGTACGTGTTAGGGTTAGGGTAGGGGTTAGGGTTAGGGTACGCATTAGGGTTAGGGTAGTTATTAAACCTATCCCACTCGCTAGATACCCCTTAGCACGTCAAGGAATATTATTTGGAGGACCAGCCATGGAGAAGAGTTTAGACACTAGGAGAAGATAAGGAACACACCCATTATCAAGAAATCACATTAGGATTCTCTTTTTAACCTGTTCCTTAAAACACTAGTGCTTAGGAAATCTATTGGAGGCAGAAGCAGTCAAGGGTAGCTTAGGGTTAGGGTTAGGGTTAGGGTACGGCTTAGGGTACGGGTTCGGGTACGGGTTCGGGTACGGGTTCGGGTACGGCGTAGGGTATGGGTTAGGTTTAGGGTTAGGGTTAGTTTGAGGGTTAGGGCTCGGTTTAGGTTACGGGTTAGGATTAGGGTACGTGTTAGGGTTAGGGTAGGGGTTAGGGTTAGGGTACGCGTTAGGGTTAGGGTAGTTATTAAACCTATCCCACTCTCTAGATACCCCTTAGCAGGTCAAGGAATATTATTTGGGGGTCCAGCCATGGAGAAGAGTTTAGACACTAGGAGAAGGTAAGGAACACACCCATTATCAATAAATCACATTAGGATACTCTTTTTAACCTGTTCCTTAAAACACTAGTGCTTAGGAAATCTATTGGAGGCAGAAGCAGTCAAGGGTAGCTTAGGGTTAGGGTTAGGGTTAGGGTTAGGGTTAGGGTACGGCTTAGGGTACGGGTTCGGGTACGGGTTCGTGTACGGCGTAGGGTATGGGTTAGGGTGAGGGTTAGGGTTAGTTTGAAGGTTAGGGCTCGGTTTAGGGTACGGGTTAGGATTAGGGTTCGTGTTAGGGTTAGGGTAGGGGTTAGGGTTAGGGTACGCGTTAGGGTTAGGGTAGTTATTAAACCTATCCCACTCTCTAGATACCCCTTAGCACGTCAAGGAATATTATTTGGGGGTCCAGCCATGGAGAAGAGTTTAGACACTAGGAGAAGATAAGGAACACACCCATTATCAAGAAATCACATTAGGATTCTCTTTTTAACCTGTTCCTTAAAACACTAGTGCTTAGGAAATCTATTGGAGGCAGAAGCGCTCAAGGGTAGCTTAGGGTTAGGGTTAGGGTTAGGGTACGGCTTAGGGTACGGGTTCGGGAACGGGTTCGGGTACGGGTTCGGGTACGGCGTAGGGTATGGGTTAGGTTTAGGCTTAGGGTTAGTTTGAGGGTTAGGGCTCTGTTTAGGTTACGGGTTAGGATTAGTGTACGTGTTAGGGTTAGGGTAGGGGTTAGGGTTAGGGTACGCGTTAGGGTTAGGGTAGTTATTAAACCTATCCCACTCTCTAGATACCCCTTAGCACGTCAAGGAATATTATTTGGGGGTCCAGCCATGGAGAATAGTTTAGACACTAGGAGAAGATAAGGAACACACCCATTATCAAGAAATCACATTAGGATTCTCTTTTTAACCTGTTCCTTAAAACACTAGTGCTTAGGAAATCTACTGGAGGCAAAGCAGTCAAGGGTAGCTTAGGGTTAGGGTTAGGGTTATTGTTAGGGTAAGGCTTAGGGTACGGGTTCGGGTACGGGTTCGTGTACGGCGTAGGGTATGGGTTAGGGTTAGGGTTAGGGTTACTTTGAAGGTTAGGGCTCGGTTTAGGGTACGGGTTAGGATTAGGGTTCGTGTTAGGGTTAGGGTAGGGGTTAGGGTTAGGGTACGCGTTAGGGTTAGGGTAGTTATTAAACCTATCCCACTCTCTAGATACCCCTTAGCACGTCAAGGAATATTATTTGGGGGTCCAGCCATGGAGAAGAGTTTAGACACTAGGAGAAGGTAAGGAACACACCCATTATCAAGAAATCACATTAGGATTCTCTTTTTAACCTGTTCCTTAAAACACTAGTGCTTAGGAAATCTATTGGAGGCAGAAGCAGTCAAGGGTAGCTTAGGGTTAGGGTTAGGGTTAGGGCTAGGGTTAGGACACGGCTTAGGGTACGGGTTCGGGTACGGGTTCGTGTACGGCGTAGGGTATGGGTTTGGGTTAGTGTTAGGGTTAGTTTGAAGGTTAGGGCTCGGTTTAGGGTACGGGTTAGGATTAGGGTTCGTGTTAGGGTTAGGGTAGGGGTTAGGGTTAGGGTACGCGTTAGGGTTAGGGTAGTTATTAAACCTATCCCACTCTCTAGATACCCCTTAGCACGTCAAGGAATATTATTTGGGGATCCAGCCATGGAGAATAGTTTAGACACTAGGAGAAGATAAGGAACACACCCATTATCCTGAAATCACATTAGGATTCTCTTTTTAACCTGTTCCTTAATACAATAGTGCTTAGGAAATCTATTGGAGGCAGAAGCAGTCAAGGGTAGCTTAGGGTTAGGGTTACGGTGAGGGTTAGGGTTAGGGTATGGCTTAGGGTACGGGTTCGGGTACGGGTTCGGGTACGGCGTAGGGTATGGGTTAGGGTTAGGGTTAGGGTTAGTTTGAGGGTTAGGGCTCGGTTTAGGGTACGGGTTAGGATTAGGGTACGTGTTAGGGTTAGGGTAGGGGTTAGGGTTAGGGTACGCGTTAGGGTTAGGGTAGTTATTAAACCTATCCCACTCTCTAGATACCCCTTAGCACGTCAAGGAATATTATTTGGGGATCCAGCCATGGAGAAGAGTTTAGACACTAGGAGAAGATAAGGAACACACCCATTATCAAGAAATCACATTAGGATTCTCTTTTTAACCTGTTCCTTAAAACACTAGAGCTTAGGAAATCTATTGGAGGCAGAAGCACTCAAGGGTAGCTTAGGGTTAGGGTTAGGGTTAGGGTACGGCTTAGGGTACGGGTTCGGGAACGGGTTCGGTTACGGGTTCGGGTACGGCGTAGGGTATGGGTTAGGTTTAGGGTTAGGGTTAGTTTGAGGGTTAGGGCTCGGTTTAGGTTACGGGTTAGGATTAGGGTACGTGTTAGGGTTAGGGTAGGGGTTAGGGTTAGGGTACGCGTTAGGGTTAGGGTAGTTATTAAACCTATCCCACTCTCTAGATACCCCTTAGCAGGTCAAGGAATATTATTTGGGGGTCCAGCCATGGAGAAGAGTTTAGACACTAGGAGAAGGTAAGGAACACACCCATTATCAATAAATCACATTAGGATACTCTTTTTAACCTGTTCCTTAAAACACTTGTGCTTAGGAAATCTATTGGAGGCAGAAGCAGTCAAGGGTAGCTTAGGGTTAGGGTTAGGGTTAGGGTTAGGGTTAGGGTACGGCTTAGGGTACGGGTTCGGGTACGGGTTCGTGTACGGCGTAGGGTATGGGTTAGGGTGAGGGTTAGGGTTAGTTTGAAGGTTAGGGCTCGGTTTAGGGTACGGGTTAGGATTAGGGTTCGTGTTAGGGTTAGGGTAGGGGTTAGGGTTAGGGTACGCGTTAAGGTTAGGGTAGTTATTAAACCTATCCCACTCTCTAGATACCCCTTAGCACGTCAAGGAATATTATTTGGGGGTCCAGCCATGGAGAAGAGTTTAGACACTAGGAGAAGGTAAGGAACACACCCATTATCAAGAAATCACATTAGGATTCTCTTTTTAACCTGTTCCTTAAAACACTAGTGCTTAGGAAATCTATTGGAGGCAGAAGTAGTCAAGGGTAGCTTAGGGTTAGGGTTACGGTTAGGGTTAGGGTTAGGGTACGGCTAAGGGTACGGGTTCGGGTACGGGTTCGGGTACGGCGTAGGGTATGGGTTAGGGTTAGGGTTAGGGTTAGTTTGAGGGTTAGGGCTCGGTTTAGGGTACGGGTTAGGATTAGGGTACGTGTTAGGGTTAGGGTAGGGGTTAGGGTTAGGGTACGCGTTAGGGTTAGGGTAGTTATTAAACCTATCCCACTCTCTAGATACCCCTTAGCACGTCAAGGAATATTATTTGGGGGTCCAGCCATGGAGAAGAGTTTAGACACTAGGAGAAGATAAGGAACACACCCATTATCAAGAAATCACATTAGGATTCTCTTTTTAACCTGTTCCTTAAAACACTAGTGCTTAGGAAATCTATTGGAGGCAGAAGCACTCAAGGGTAGCTTAGGGTTAGGGTTAGGGTTAGGGTACGGCTTAGGGTACGGGTTCGGGAACGGGTTCGGGTACGGGTTCGGGTACGGCGTAGGGTATGGGTTAGGTTTAGGGTTAGGGTTAGTTTGAGGGTTAGGGCTCGGTTTAGGTTACGGGTTAGGATTAGTGTACGTGTTAGGGTTAGGGTAGGGGTTAGGGTTAGGGTACGCGTTAGGGTTAGGGTAGTTATTAAACCTATCCCACTCTCTAGATACCCCTTAGCACGTCAAGGAATATTATTTGGGGGTCCAGCCATGGAGAATAGTTTAGACACTAGGAGAAGATAAGGAACACACCCATTATCAAGAAATCACATTAGGATTCTCTTTTTAACCTGTTCCTTAAAACACTAGTGCTTAGGAAATCTACTGGAGGCAAAGCAGTCAAGGATAGCTTAGGGTTAGGGTTAGGGTTATTGTAAGGGTAAGGCTTAGGGTACGGGTTCGGGTACGGCATAGGGTATGGGTTAGGGTTAGGGTTAGGGTTAGTTTGAGGGTTAGGGCTCGGTTTAGGGTACGGGTTAGGATTAGGGTACGTGTTAGGTTTAGGGTAGGGGTAGGGTTAGGGTACGCGTTAGGGTTAGGGTAGTTATTAAACCTATCCCACTCCCTAGATGCCCCTTAGCACGTCAAGGAATATTATTTGGGGGACCAGCCATGGAGAAGAGTTTAGACACTAGGAGAAGATAAGGAACACACCCATTATCAAGAAATCACATTAGGATTCTCTTTTTAACCTGTTCCTTAAAACACTAGTGCTTAGGAAATCTATTGGAGGCAGAAGCAGTCAAGGGTAGCTTAGGGTTAGGGTTAGGGTTAGGGCTAGGGTTAGGACACGGCTTAGGGTACGGGTTCGGGTACGGGTTCGTGTACGGCGTAGGGTATGGGTTTGGGTTAGTGTTAGGGTTAGTTTGAAGGTTAGGGCTCGGTTTAGGGTACGGGTTAGGATTAGGGTTCGTGTTAGGGTTAGGGTAGGGGTTAGGGTTAGGGTACGCGTTAGGGTTAGGGTAGTTATTAAACCTATCCCACTCTCTAGATACCCCTTAGCACGTCAAGGAATATTATTTGGGGGTCCAGCCATGGAGAAGAGTTTAGACACTAGGAGAAGATAAGGAACACACCCATTATCCTGAAATCACATTAGGATTCTCTTTTTAACCTGTTCCTTAATACAATAGTGCTTAGGAAATCTATTGGAGGCAGAAGCAGTCAAGGGTAGCTTAGGGTTAGGGTTACGGTGAGGGTTAGGGTTAGAGTATGGCTTAGGGTACGGGTTCGGGTACGGGTTCGGGTACGGCGTAGGGTATGGGTTAGGGTTAGGGTTAGGGTTAGTTTGAGGGTTAGGGCTCGGTTTAGGGTACGGGTTAGGATTAGGGTACGTGTTAGGGTTAGGGTAGGGGTTAGGGTTAGGGTACGCGTTAGGGTTAGGGTAGTTATTAAACCTATCCCACTCTCTAGATACCCCTTAGCACGTCAAGGAATATTATTTGGGGATCCAGCCATGGAGAAGAGTTTAGACACTAGGAGAAGATAAGGAACACACCCATTATCAAGAAATCACATTAGGATTCTCTTTTTAACCTGTTCCTTAAAACACTAGTGCTTAGGAAATCTATTGGAGGCAGAAGCACTCAAGGGTAGCTTAGGGTTAGGGTTAGGGTTAGGGTACGGCTTAGGGTACGGGTTCGGGAACGGGTTCGGTTACGGGTTCGGGTACGGCGTAGGGTATGGGTTAGGTTTAGGGTTAGGGTTAGTTTGAGGGTTAGGGCTCAGTTTAGGTTACGGGTTAGGATTAGTGTACGTGTTAGGGTTAGGGTAGGGGTTAGGGTTAGGGTACGCGTTAGGGTTAGGGTAGTTATTAAACCTATCCCACTCTCTAGATACCCCTTAGCACGTCAAGGAATATTATTTGGGGGTCCAGCCATGGAGAATAGTTTAGACACTAGGAGAAGATAAGGAACACACCCAATATCAAGAAATCACATTAGGATTCTCTTTTTAACCTGTTCCTTAAAACACTAGTGCTTAGGAAATCTATTGGAGGCAAAGCAGTCAAGGGTAGCTTAGGGTTAGGGTTAGGGTTATTGTTAGGGTAAGGCTTAGGGTACGGGTTCGGGTACGGCATAGGGTATGGGTTAGGGTTAGGGTTAGGGTTAGCGTTAGTTTGAGGGTTAGGGCTCGGTTTAGGGTACGGGTTAGGATTAGGGTACGTGTTAGGTTTAGGGTAGGGGTAGGGTTAGGGTACGCGTTAGGGTTAGGGTAGTTATTAAACCTATCCCACTCCCTAGATGCCCCTTAGCACGTCAAGGAATATTATTTGGGGGACCAGCCATGGAGAAGAGTTTAGACACTAGGAGAAGATAAGGAACCCACCCATTATCAAGAAATCACATTAGGATTCTCTTTTTAACCTGTTCCTTAAAACACTAGTGCTTAGGAAATCTATTGGAGGCAGAAGCAGTCAAGGGTAGCTTAGGGTTAGGGTTAGGGTTAGGGTTAGGGTTAGGGTTAGGGTACGGGTTCGGGTACGGGTTCGTGTACGGCGTAGGGTATGGGTTAGGGTTAGGGTTAGGGTTAGTTTGAAGGTTAGGGCTCGGTTTAGGGTACGGGTTAGGATTAGGGTTCGTGTTAGGGTTAGGGTAGGGGTTAGGGTTAGGGTACGCGTTAGGGTTAGGGTAGTTATTAAACCTATCCCACTCTCTAGATACCCCTTAGCACGTCAAGGAATATTATTTGGGGGTCCAGCCATGGAGAAGAGTTTAGACACTAGGAGAAGGTAAGGAACACACCCATTATCAAGAAATCACATTAGGATTCTCTTTTTAACCTGTTCCTTAAAACACTAGTGCTTAGGAAATCTATTGGAGGCAGAAGCAGTCAAGGGTAGCTTAGGGTTAGGGTTAGGGTTAGGGCTAGGATTAGGACACGGCTTAGGGTACGGGTTCGGGTACGGGTTCGTGTACGGCGTAGGGTATGGGTTTGGGTTAGGGTTAGGGTTAGTTTGAAGGTTTGGGCTCGGTTTAGGGTACGGGTTAGGATTAGGGTTCGTGTTAGGGTTAGGGGAGTGGTTAGGGTTAGGGTACGCGTTAGGGTTAGGGTAGTTATTAAACCTATCCCACTCTCTAGATACCCCTTAGCACGTCAAGGAATATTATTTGGGGGTCCAGCCATGGAGAAGAGTTTAGACACTAGGAGAAGATAAGGGACACACCCATTATCCTGAAATCACATTAGGATTCTCTTTTTAACCTGTTCCTTAATACAATAGTGCTTAGGAAATCTATTGGAGGCAGAAGCAGTCAAGGGTAGCTTAGGGTTAGGGTTACGGTGAGGGTTAGGGTTAGGGTATGGCTTAGGGTACGGGTTCGGGTACGGGTTCGGGTACGGCGTAGGGTATGGGTTAGGGTTAGGGTTAGGGTTAGTTTGAGGGTTAGGGCTCGGTTTAGGGTACGGGTTAGGATTAGGGTACGTGTTAGGGTTAGGGTAGGGGTTAGGGTTAGGGTACGCGTTAGGGTTAGGGTAGTTATTAAACCTATCCCAATCTCTAGATACCCCTTAGCACGTCAAGGAATATTATTTGGGGATCCAGCCATGGAGAAGAGTTTAGACACTAGGAGAAGATAAGGAACACACCCATTATCAAGAAATCACATTAGGATTCTCTTTTTAACCTGTTCCTTAAAACACTAGTGCTTAGGAAATCTATTGGAGGCAGAAGCACTCAAGGGTAGCTTAGGGTTAGGGTTAGGGTTAGGGTACGGCTTAGGGTACGGGTTCGGGAACGGGTTCGGGTACGGGTTCGGGTACGGCGTAGGGTATGGGTTAGGTTTAGGGTTAGGGTTAGTTTGAGGGGTAGGGCTCGGTTTAGGTTACGGGTTAGGATTAGTGTACGTGTTAGGGTTAGGGTAGGGGTTAGGGTTAGGGTACGCGTTAGGGTTAGGGTAGTTATTAAACCTATCCCACTCTCTAGATACCCCTTAGCACGTCAAGGAATATTATTTGGGGGTCCAGCCATGGAGAATAGTTTAGACACTAGGAGAAGATAAGGAACACACCCATTATCAAGAAATCACATTAGGATTCTCTTTTTAACCTGTTCCTTAAAACACTAGTGCTTAGGAAATCTATTGGAGGCAAAGCAGTCAAGGGTAGCTTAGGGTTAGGGTTAGGGTTATTGTTAGGGTAAGGCTTAGGGTACGGGTTCGGGTACGGCATAGGGTATGGGTTAGGGTTAGGGTTAGGGTTAGTTTGAGGGTTAGGGCTCGGTTTAGGGTACGGGTTAGGATTAGGGTACGTGTTAGGTATAGGGTAGGGGTTAGGGTTAGGGTACGCGTTAGGGTTAGGGTAGTTATTAAACCTATCCCACTCCCTAGATGCCTCTTAGCACGTCACGGAATATTATTTGGGGGACCAGCCATGGAGAAGAGTTTAGACACTAGGAGAAGATAAGGAACACACCCATTATCAAGAAATCACATTAGGATTCTCTTTTTAACCTGTTCCTTAAAACACTAGTGCTTAGGAAATCTATTGGAGGCAGAAGCAGTCAAGGGTAGCTTAGGGTTAGGGTTAGGGTTAGGGTTAGGGTTAGGGTTAGGGTACGGGTTCGGGTACGGGTTCGTGTACGGCGTAGGTTATGGGTTAGGGTTAGGGTTAGGGTTAGTTTGAAGGTTAGGGCTCGGTTTAGGGTACGGGTTAGGATTAGGGTTCGTGTTAGGGTTAGGGTAGGGGTTAGGGTTAGGGTACGCGTTAGGGTTAGGGTAGTTATTAAACCTATCCCACTCTCTAGATACCCCTTAGCACGTCAAGGAATATTATTTGGGGGTCCAGCCATGGAGAAGAGTTTAGACACTAGGAGAAGGTAAGGAACACACCCATTATCAAGAAATCACATTAGGATTCTCTTTTTAACCTGTTCCTTAAAACATTAGTGCTTAGGAAATCTATTGGAGGCAGAAGCAGTCAAGGGTAGCTTAGGGTTAGGGTTAGGGTTAGGGCTAGGGTTAGGACACGGCTTAGGGTACGGGTTCGGGTACGGGTTCGTGTACGGCGTAGAGTATGGGTTTGGGTTAGGGTTAGGGTTAGTTTGAAGGTTAGGGCTCGGTTTAGGGTACGGGTTAGGATTAGGGTTCGTGTTAGGGTTAGGGTAGGTGTTAGGGTTAGGGTACGCGTTAGGGTTAGGGTAGTTATTAAACCTATCCCACTCTCTAGATACCCCTTAGCACGTCAAGGAATATTATTTGGGGGTCCAGCCATGGAGAAGAGTTTAGACACTAGGAGAAGATAAGGAACACACCCATTATCCTGAAATCACATTAGGATTCTCTTTTTAACCTGTTCCTTAATACAATAGTGCTTAGGAAGTCTATTGGAGGCAGAAGCAGTCAAGGGTAGCTTAGGGTTAGGGTTACGGTTAGGGTTAGGGTTAGGGTATGGCTTAGGGTACGGGTTCGGGTACGGGTTCGGGTACGGCGTAGGGTATGGGTTAGGGTTAGGGTTAGGGTTAGTTTGAGGGTTAGGGCTCGGTTTAGGGTACGGGTTAGGATTAGGGTACGTGTTAGGGTTAGGGTAGGGGTTAGGGTTAGGGTACGCGTTAGGGTTAGGGTAGTTATTAAACCTATCCCACTCTCTAGATACCCCTTAGCACGTCAAGGAATATTATTTGGGGGTCCAGCCATGGAGAAGAGTTTAGATACTAGGAGAAGATAAGGAACACACCCATTTTCAAGAAATCACATTAGGATTCTCTTTTTAACCTGTAACTTAAAACACTAGTGCTTAGGAAATCTATTGGAGGCAGAAGCAGTCAAGGGTAGCTTAGGGTTAGGGTTAGGGTTAGGGTACGGCTTAGGGTACGGGTTCGGGTACGGGTTCGGGTACGGCGTAGGGTATGGGTTAGGTTTAGGGTTAGGGTTAGTTTGAGGGTTAGGGCTCGGTTTAGGTTACGGGTTAGGATTAGGTTACGTGTTAGGGTTAGGGTAGGGGTTAGGGTTAGGGTACGCGTTAGGGTTAGGGTAGTTATTAAACCTATCCCACTCTCTAGATACCACTTAGAACGTCAAGGAATATTATTTGGGGGTCCAGCCATGGAGAAGAGTTTAGACACTAGGAGAAGATAAGGAACACACCCATTATCAAGAAATCACATTAGGATTCTCTTTTTAACCTGTTCCTTAAAACACTAGTGCTTAGGAAATCTATTGGAGGCAGAAGCAGTCAAGGGTAGCTTAGGGTTAGGGTTAGGGTTAGGGTTAGGGTACGGCTTAGGGTACGGGTTCGGGTACGGGTTCGTGTACGGCGTAGGGTATGGGTTAGGGTTAGGGTTAGGGTTAGTTTGAAGGTTAGGGCTCGGTTTAGGGTACGGGTTAGGATTAGGGTTCATGTTAGGGTTAGGGTAGGGGATAGGGTTAGGGTACGCGTTAGGGTTAGGGTAGTTATTAAACCTATCCCACTCCCTAGATACCCCTTAGCACGTCAAGGAATATTATTTGGGGGTCCAGCCATGGAGAAGAGTTTAGACAGTAGGAGAAGATAAGGAACACACCCATTATCCTGAAATCACATTAGGATTCTCTTTTTAACCTGTTCCTTAAAACACTAGTGCTTAGGAAATCTATTGGAGGCAGAAGCAGTCAAGGGTAGCTTAGGGTTAGGCTTTGGGTTAGGGTACGGCTTAGGGTACGGGTTCGGGTACGGGTTTGGGTATGGCGTAGGATATGGGTTAGGGTTAGGGTTAGGGTTAGTTTGAGGGTTAGGGCTCGGTTTAGGGTACGGGTTAGGATTAGGGTACGTGTTAGGGTTAGGGTAGGGGTTAGGGTTAGGGTACGCGTTAGGGTTAGGGTAGTTATTAAACCTATCCCACTCTCTAGATAACCCTTAGCACGTCAAGGAATATTATTTGGGGGTCCAGCCATGGAGAAGAGTTTAGACACTAGGAGAAGATAAGGAACACACCCATTATCAAGAAATCACATTAGGATTCTCTTTTTAACCTGTTCCTTAAAACACTAATGCTTAGGAAATCTATTGGAGGCAGAAGCAGTCAAGGGTAGCTTAGGGTTAGGGTTACGGTTAGGGTTAGGGTTAGGGTTATTGTTAGGGTAAGGCTTAGGTTACGGGTTCGGGTACGGCATAGGGTATGGGTTAGGGTTAGGGTTAGAGTTAGTTTGAGGGTTAGGGCTCGGTTTAGGGTACGGGTTAGGAGTAGGGTACGTGTTAGGGTTAGGGTAGGGGTTAGGGTTAGGGTACGCGTTAGGGTTAGGATAGTTATTAAACCTATCCCACTCCCTAGATACCCCTTAGCACGTCAAGGAATATTATTTGGGGGTCCAGCCATGGAGAAGAGTTTAGACAGTAGGAGAAGATAAGGAACACACCCATTATCAAGAAATCACATTAGGATTCTCTTTTTAACCTGTTCCTTAAAACACTAGTGCTTAGGAAATCTATTGGAGGCAAAGCAGTCAAGGGTAGCTTAGGGTTAGGGTTAGGGTTAGGGTTAGGGTTAGGGTACGGCTTAGGGTACGGGTTCGGGTACGGGTTCGTGTACGCTGTAGGGTATGGGTTAGGGTTAGGGTTAGGGTTAGTTTGAAGGTTAGGGCTCGGTTTAGGGTACGGGTTAGGATTAGGGTTCGTGTTAGGGTTAGGGTAGGGGTTAGGGTTAGGGTACGCGTTAGGGTTAGGGTAGTTATTAAACCTATCCCACTCTCTAGATACCCCTTAGCACGTCAAGGAATATTATTTGGGGGTCCAGCCATGGAGAAGAGTTTAGACACTAGGAGAAGATAAGGAACACACCCATTATCAAGAAATCACATTAGGATTCTCTTTTTAACCTGTTCCTTAAAACACTAGTGCTTAGGAAATCTATTGGAGGCAGAAGCAGTCAAGGGTAGCTTAGGGTTAGGGTTAGGGTTAGGGCTAGGGTTAGGACACGGCTTAGGGTACGGGTTCGGGTACGGGTTCGTGTACGGCGTAGGGTATGGGTTTGGGTTAGGGTTAGGATTAGTTTGAAGGTTAGGGCTCGGTTTAGGGTACGGGTTAGGATTAGGGTTCGTGTTAGGGTTAGGGTAGGGGTTAGGGTTAGGGTACGCGTTAGGTTTAGGGTAGTTATTAAACCTATCCCACTCTCTAGATACCCCTTAGCACGTCAAGGAATATTATTTGAGGGTCCAGCCATGGAGAAGAGTTTAGACACTAGGAGAAGATAAGGAACACACACATTATCCTGAAATCACATTAGGATTCTCTTTTTAACATGTTCCTTAATACACTAGTGCTTAGGAAATCTATTGGAGGCAGAAGCAGTCAAGGGTAGCTTAGGGTTAGGGTTACGGTGAGGGTTAGGGTTAGGGTATGGCTTAGGGTACGGGTTCGGGTACGGGTTCGGGTACGGCGTAGGGTATGGGTTAGGGTTAGGGTTAGGGTTAGTTTGAGGGTTAGGGCTCCGTTTAGGGTACGGGTTAGGATTAGGGTACGTGTTAGGGTTAGGGTAGGGGTTAGGGTTAGGGTACGCGTTAGGGTTAGGGTAGTTATTAAACCTATCCCACTCTCTAGATACCCCTTAGCACGTCAAGGAATATTATTTGGGGGTCCAGCCATGGAGAAGAGTTTAGACACTAGGAGAAGATAAGGAACACACCCATTATCAAGAAATCACTTTAGGATTCTCTTTTTAACCTGTTCCTTAAAACACTAGTGCTTAGGAAATCTACTGGAGGCAAAGAAGTCAAGGGTAGCTTAGGGTTAGGGTTAGGGTTATTGTTAGGGTAAGGCTTAGGGTACGGGTTCGGGTACGGCATAGGGTATGGGTTAGGGTTAGGGTTAGGGTTAGTTTGAGGGTTAGGGCTCGGTTTAGGGTACGGGTTAGGTTTAGGGTAGGGGTAGGGTTAGGGTACGCGTTAGGGTTAGGGTAGTTATTAAACCTATCCCACTCCCTAGATGCCCCTTAGCACGTCAAGGAATATTATTTGGGGGACCAGCCATGGAGAAGAGTTTAGACACTAGGAGAAGATAAGGAACACACCCATTATCAAGAAATCACATTAGGATTCTCTTTTTAACCTGTTCCTTAAAACACTAGTGCTTAGGAAATCTATTGGAGGCAGAAGCAGTCAAGGGTAGCTTAGGGTTAGGGTTAGGGTTAGGGTTAGGGTTAGGGTTAGGGTACGGGTTCGGGTACGGGTTCGTGTACGGCGTAGGGTATGGGTTAGGGTTAGGGTTAGGGTTAGTTTGAAGGTTAGGGCTCGGTTTAGGGTACGGGTTAGGATTAGGGTTCGTGTTAGGGTTAGGGTAGGGGTTAGGGTTAGGGTACGCGTTAGGTTTAGGGTAGTTATTAAACCTATCCCACTCTCTAGATACCCCTTAGCACGTCAAGGAATATTATTTGGGGTTCCAGCCATGGAGAAGAGTTTAGACACTAGGAGAAGGTAAGGAACACACCCATTATCAAGAAATCACATTAGGATTCTCTTTTTAACCTGTTCCTTAAAACACTAGTGCTTAGGAAATCTATTGGAGGCAGAAGCAGTCAAGGGTAGCTTAGGGTTAGGGTTAGGGTTAGGGCTAGGGTTAGGACACGGCTTAGGGTACGGGTTCGGGTACGGGTTCGTGTACGGCGTAGGGTATGGGTTTGGGTTAGTGTTAGGGTTAGTTTGAAGGTTAGGGCTCGGTTTAGGGTACGGGTTAGGATTAGGGTTCGTGTTAGGGTTAGGGTAGGGGTTAGGGTTAGGGTACGCGTTAGGGTTAGGGTAGTTATTAAACCTATCCCACTCTCTAGATACCCCTTAGCACGTCAAGGAATATTATTTGGGGTTCCAGCCATGGAGAAGAGTTTAGACACTAGGAGAAGATAAGGAACACACCCATTATCCTGAAATCACATTAGGATTCTCTTTTTAACCTGTTCCTTAATACAATATTGCTTAGGAAATCTATTGGAGGCAGAAGCAGTCAAGGGTAGCTTAGGGTTAGGGTTACGGTGAGGGTTAGGGTTAGAGTATGGCTTAGGGTACGGGTTCGGGTACGGGTTCGGGTACGGCGTAGGGTATGGGTTAGGGTTAGGGTTAGTTTGAGGGTTAGGGCTCGGTTTAGGGTACGGGTTAGGATTAGGGTACGTGTTAGGGTTAGGGTAGGGGTTAGGGTTAGGGTACGCGTTAGGGTTAGGGTAGTTATTAAACCTATCCCACTCTCTAGATACCCCTTAGCACGTCAAGGAATATTATTTGGGGATCCAGCCATGGAGAAGAGTTTAGACACTAGGAGAAGATAAGGAACACACCCATTATCAAGAAATCACATTAGGATTCTCTTTTTAACCTGTTCCTTAAAACACTAGTGCTTAGGAAATCTATTGGAGGCAGAAGCACTCAAGGGTAGCTTAGGGTTAGGGTTAGGGTTAGGGTACGGCTTAGGGTACGGGTTCGGGAACGGGTTCGGTTACGGGTTCGGGTACGGCGTAGGGTATGGGTTAGGTTTAGGGTTAGGGTTAGTTTGAGGGTTAGGGCTCAGTTTAGGTTACGGGTTAGGATTAGTGTACGTGTTAGGGTTAGGGTAGGGGTTAGGGTTAGGGTACGCGTTAGGGTTAGGGTAGTTATTAAACCTATCCCACTCTCTAGATACCCCTTAGTACGTCAAGGAATATTATTTGGGGGTCCAGCCATGGAGAATAGTTTAGACACTAGGAGAAGATAAGGAACACACCCATTATCAAGAAATCACATTAGGATTCTCTTTTTAACCTGTTCCTTAAAACACTAGTGCTTAGGAAATCTATTGGAGGCAAAGCAGTCAAGGGTAGCTTAGGGTTAGGGTTAGGGTTATTGTTAGGGTAAGGCTTAGGGTACGGGTTCGGGTACGGCATAGGGTATGGGTTAGGGTTAGGGTTAGGGTTAGCGTTAGTTTGAGGGTTAGGGCTCGGTTTAGGGTACGGGTTAGGATTAGGGTACGTGTTAGGTTTAGGGTAGGGGTAGGGTTAGGGTACGCGTTAGGGTTAGGGTAGTTATTAAACCTATCCCACTCCCTAGATGCCCCTTAGCACGTCAAGGAATATTATTTGGGGGACCAGCCATGGAGAAGAGTTTAGACACTAGGAGAAGATAAGGAACCCACCCATTATCAAGAAATCACATTAGGATTCTCTTTTTAACCTGTTCCTTAAAACACTAGTGCTTAGGAAATCTATTGGAGGCAGAAGCAGTCAAGGGTAGCTTAGGGTTAGGGTTAGGGTTAGGGTTAGGGTTAGGGTTAGGGTACGGGTTCGGGTACGGGTTCGTGTACGGCGTAGGGTATGGGTTAGGGTTAGGGTTAGGGTTAGTTTGAAGGTTAGGGCTCGGTTTAGGGTACGGGTTAGGATTAGGGTTCGTGTTAGGGTTAGGGTAGGGGTTAGGGTTAGGGTACGCGTTAGGGTTAGGGTAGTTATTAAACCTATCCCACTCTCTAGATACCCCTTAGCACGTCAAGGAATATTATTTGGGGGTCCAGCCATGGAGAAGAGTTTAGACACTAGGAGAAGGTAAGGAACACACCCATTATCAAGAAATCACATTAGGATTCTCTTTTTAACCTGTTCCTTAAAACACTAGTGCTTAGGAAATCTATTGGAGGCAGAAGCAGTCAAGGGTAGCTTAGGGTTAGGGTTAGGGTTAGGGCTAGGATTAGGACACGGCTTAGGGTACGGGTTCGGGTACGGGTTCGTGTACGGCGTAGGGTATGGGTTTGGGTTAGGGTTAGGGTTAGTTTGAAGGTTTGGGCTCGGTTTAGGGTACGGGTTAGGATTAGGGTTCGTGTTAGGGTTAGGGGAGGGGTTAGGGTTAGGGTACGCGTTAGGGTTAGGGTAGTTATTAAACCTATCCCACTCTCTAGATACCCCTTAGCACGTCAAGGAATATTATTTGGGGGTCCAGCCATGGAGAAGAGTTTAGACACTAGGAGAAGATAAGGGACACACCCATTATCCTGAAATCACATTAGGATTCTCTTTTTAACCTGTTCCTTAATACAATAGTGCTTAGGAAATCTATTGGAGGCAGAAGCAGTCAAGGGTAGCTTAGGGTTAGGGTTACGGTGAGGGTTAGGGTTAGGGTATGGCTTAGGGTACGGGTTCGGGTACGGGTTCGGGTACGGCGTAGGGTATGGGTTAGGGTTAGTTTGAGGGTTAGGGCTCGGTTTAGGGTACGGGTTAGGATTAGGGTACGTGTTAGGGTTAGGGTAGGGGTTAGGGTTAGGGTACGCGTTAGGGTTAGGGTAGTTATTAAACCTATCCCACTCTCTAGATACCCCTTAGCACGTCAAGGAATATTATTTGGGGATCCAGCCATGGAGAAGAGTTTAGACACTAGGAGAAGATAAGGAACACACCCATTATCAAGAAATCACATTAGGATTCTCTTTTTAACCTGTTCCTTAAAACACTAGTGCTTAGGAAATCTATTGGAGGCAGAAGCACTCAAGGGTAGCTTAGGGTTAGGGTTAGGGTTAGGGTACGGCTTAGGGTACGGGTTCGGGAACGGGTTCGGGTACGGGTTCGGGTACGGCGTAGGGTATGGGTTAGGTTTAGGGTTAGGGTTAGTTTGAGGGTTAGGGCTCGGTTTAGGTTACGGGTTAGGATTAGTGTACGTGTTAGGGTTAGGGTAGGGGTTAGGGTTAGGGTACGCGTTAGGGTTAGGGTAGTTATTAAACCTATCCCACTCTCTAGATACCCCTTAGCACGTCAAGGAATATTATTTGGGGGTCCAGCCATGGAGAATAGTTTAGACACTAGGAGAAGATAAGGAACACACCCATTATCAAGAAATCACATTGGGATTCTCTTTTTAACCTGTTCCTTAAAACACTAGTGCTTAGGAAATCTATTGGAGGCAAAGCAGTCAAGGGTAGCTTAGGGTTAGGGTTAGGGTTATTGTTAGGGTAAGGCTTAGGGTACGGGTTCGGGTACGGCATAGGGTATGGGTTAGGGTTAGGGTTAGGGTTAGTTTGAGGGTTAGGGCTCGGTTTAGGGTACGGGTTAGGATTAGGGTACGTGTTAGGTATAGGGTAGGGGTTAGGGTTAGGGTACGCGTTAGGGTTAGGGTAGTTATTAAACCTATCCCACTCCCTAGATGCCTCTTAGCACGTCAAGGAATATTATTTGGGGGACCAGCCATGGAGAAGAGTTTAGACACTAGGAGAAGATAAGGAACACACCCATTATCAAGAAATCACATTAGGATTCTCTTTTTAACCTGTTCCTTAAAACACTAGTGCTTAGGAAATCTATTGGAGGCAGAAGCAGTCAAGGGTAGCTTAGGGTTAGGGTTAGGGTTAGGGTTAGGGTTAGGGTTAGGGTACGGGTTCGGGTACGGGTTCGTGTACGGCGTAGGTTATGGGTTAGGGTTAGGGTTAGGGTTAGTTTGAAGGTTAGGGCTCGGTTTAGGGTACGGGTTAGGATTAGGGTTCGTGTTAGGGTTAGGGTAGGGGTTAGGGTTAGGGTACGCGTTAGGGTTAGGGTAGTTATTAAACCTATCCCACTCTCTAGATACCCCTTAGCACGTCAAGGAATATTATTTGGGGGTCCAGCCATGGAGAAGAGTTTAGACACTAGGAGAAGGTAAGGAACACACCCATTATCAAGAAATCATATTAGGATTCTCTTTTTAACCTGTTCCTTAAAACATTAGTGCTTAGGAAATCTATTGGAGGCAGAAGCAGTCAAGGGTAGCTTAGGGTTAGGGTTAGGGTTAGGGCTAGGGTTAGGACACGGCTTAGGGTACGGGTTCGGGTACGGGTTCGTGTACGGCGTAGAGTATGGGTTTGGGTTAGGGTTAGGGTTAGTTTGAAGGTTAGGGCTCGGTTTAGGGTACGGGTTAGGATTAGGGTTCGTGTTAGGGTTAGGGTAGGTGTTAGGGTTAGGGTACGCGTTAGGGTTAGGGTAGTTATTAAACCTATCCCACTCTCTAGATACCCCTTAGCACGTCAAGGAATATTATTTGGGGGTCCAGCCATGGAGAAGAGTTTAGACACTAGGAGAAGATAAGGAACACACCCATTATCCTGAAATCACATTAGGATTCTCTTTTTAACCTGTTCCTTAATACAATAGTGCTTAGGAAGTCTATTGGAGGCAGAAGCAGTCAAGGGTAGCTTAGGGTTAGGGTTACGGTTAGGGTTAGGGTTAGTGTATGGCTTAGGGTACGGGTTCGGGTACGGGTTCGGGTACGGCGTAGGGTATGGGTTAGGGTTAGGGTTAGGGTTAGTTTGAGGGTTAGGGCTCGGTTTAGGGCACGGGTTAGGATTAGGGTACGTGTTAGGGTTAGGGTAGGGGTTAGGGTTAGGGTACGCGTTAGGGTTAGGGTAGTTATTAAACCTATCCCACTCTCTAGATACCCCTTAGCACGTCAAGGAATATTATTTGGGGGTCCAGCCATGGAGAAGAGTTTAGATACTAGGAGAAGATAAGGAACACACCCATTTTCAAGAAATCACATTAGGATTCTCTTTTTAACCTGTAACTTAAAACACTAGTGCTTAGGAAATCTATTGGAGGCAGAAGCAGTCAAGGGTAGCTTAGGGTTAGGGTTAGGGTTAGGGTACGGCTTAGGGTACGGGTTCGGGTACTGGTTCGGGTACGGGTTCGGGTACGGCGTAGGGTATGGGTTAGGTTTAGGGTTAGGGTTAGTTTGAGGGTTAGGGCTCGGTTTAGGTTACGGGTTAGGATTAGGTTACGTGTTAGGGTTAGGGTAGGGGTTAGGGTTAGGGTACGCGTTAGGGTTAGGGTAGTTATTAAACCTATCCCACTCTCTAGATACCCCTTAGCACGTCAAGGAATATTATTTGGGGGTCCAGCCATGGAGAATAGTTTAGACACTAGGAGAAGATAAGGAACACACCCATTATCAAGAAATCACATTGGGATTCTCTTTTTAACCTGTTCCTTAAAACACTAGTGCTTAGGAAATCTATTGGAGGCAAAGCAGTCAAGGGTAGCTTAGGGTTAGGGTTAGGGTTATTGTTAGGGTAAGGCTTAGGGTACGGGTTCGGGTACGGCATAGGGTATGGGTTAGGGTTAGGGTTAGGGTTAGTTTGAGGGTTAGGGCTCGGTTTAGGGTACGGGTTAGGATTAGGGTACGTGTTAGGTATAGGGTAGGGGTTAGGGTTAGGGTACGCGTTAGGGTTAGGGTAGTTATTAAACCTATCCCACTCCCTAGATGCCTCTTAGCACGTCAAGGAATATTATTTGGGGGACCAGCCATGGAGAAGAGTTTAGACACTAGGAGAAGATAAGGAACACACCCATTATCAAGAAATCACATTAGGATTCTCTTTTTAACCTGTTCCTTAAAACACTAGTGCTTAGGAAATCTATTGGAGGCAGAAGCAGTCAAGGGTAGCTTAGGGTTAGGGTTAGGGTTAGGGTTAGGGTTAGGGTTAGGGTACGGGTTCGGGTACGGGTTCGTGTACGGCGTAGGTTATGGGTTAGGGTTAGGGTTAGGGTTAGTTTGAAGGTTAGGGCTCGGTTTAGGGTACGGGTTAGGATTAGGGTTCGTGTTAGGGTTAGGGTAGGGGTTAGGGTTAGGGTACGCGTTAGGGTTAGGGTAGTTATTAAACCTATCCCACTCTCTAGATACCCCTTAGCACGTCAAGGAATATTATTTGGGGGTCCAGCCATGGAGAAGAGTTTAGACACTAGGAGAAGGTAAGGAACACACCCATTATCAAGAAATCATATTAGGATTCTCTTTTTAACCTGTTCCTTAAAACATTAGTGCTTAGGAAATCTATTGGAGGCAGAAGCAGTCAAGGGTAGCTTAGGGTTAGGGTTAGGGTTAGGGCTAGGGTTAGGACACGGCTTAGGGTACGGGTTCGGGTACGGGTTCGTGTACGGCGTAGAGTATGGGTTTGGGTTAGGGTTAGGGTTAGTTTGAAGGTTAGGGCTCGGTTTAGGGTACGGGTTAGGATTAGGGTTCGTGTTAGGGTTAGGGTAGGTGTTAGGGTTAGGGTACGCGTTAGGGTTAGGGTAGTTATTAAACCTATCCCACTCTCTAGATACCCCTTAGCACGTCAAGGAATATTATTTGGGGGTCCAGCCATGGAGAAGAGTTTAGACACTAGGAGAAGATAAGGAACACACCCATTATCCTGAAATCACATTAGGATTCTCTTTTTAACCTGTTCCTTAATACAATAGTGCTTAGGAAGTCTATTGGAGGCAGAAGCAGTCAAGGGTAGCTTAGGGTTAGGGTTACGGTTAGGGTTAGGGTTAGTGTATGGCTTAGGGTACGGGTTCGGGTACGGGTTCGGGTACGGCGTAGGGTATGGGTTAGGGTTAGGGTTAGGGTTAGTTTGAGGGTTAGGGCTCGGTTTAGGGCACGGGTTAGGATTAGGGTACGTGTTAGGGTTAGGGTAGGGGTTAGGGTTAGGGTACGCGTTAGGGTTAGGGTAGTTATTAAACCTATCCCACTCTCTAGATACCCCTTAGCACGTCAAGGAATATTATTTGGGGGTCCAGCCATGGAGAAGAGTTTAGATACTAGGAGAAGATAAGGAACACACCCATTTTCAAGAAATCACATTAGGATTCTCTTTTTAACCTGTAACTTAAAACACTAGTGCTTAGGAAATCTATTGGAGGCAGAAGCAGTCAAGGGTAGCTTAGGGTTAGGGTTAGGGTTAGGGTACGGCTTAGGGTACGGGTTCGGGTACTGGTTCGGGTACGGGTTCGGGTACGGCGTAGGGTATGGGTTAGGTTTAGGGTTAGGGTTAGTTTGAGGGTTAGGGCTCGGTTTAGGTTACGGGTTAGGATTAGGTTACGTGTTAGGGTTAGGGTAGGGGTTAGGGTTAGGGTACGCGTTAGGGTTAGGGTAGTTATTAAACCTATCCCACTCTCTAGATACCACTTAGAACGTCAAGGAATATTATTTGGGGGTCCAGCCATGGAGAAGAGTTTAGACACTAGGAGAAGATAAGGAACACTCCCATTATCAAGAAATCACATTAGGATTCTCTTTTTAACCTGTTCCTTAAAACACTAGTGCTTAGGAAATCTATTGGAGGCAGAAGCAGTCAAGGGTAGCTTAGGGTTAGGGTTAGGGTTAGGGTTAGGGTACGGCTTAGGGTACGGGTTCGGGTACGGGTTCGTGTACGGCGTAGGGTATGGGTTAGGGTTAGGGTTAGGGTTAGTTTGAAGGTTAGGGCTCGGTTTAGGGTACGGGTTAGGATTAGGGTTCATGTTAGGGTTAGGGTAGGGGATAGGGTTAGGGTACGCGTTAGGGTTAGGGTAGTTATTAAACCTATCCCACTCTCTAGATACCCCTTAGCACGTCAAGGAATATTATTTGGGGGTCCAGCCATGGAGAAGAGTTTATACACTAGGAGAAGATAAGGAACACACCCATTATCAAGAAATCACATTAGGATTCTCTTTTTAACCTGTTCCTTAAAACACTAGTGCTTAGGAAATCTATTGGAGGCAGAAGCAGGCAAGGGTAGCTTAGGGTTAGGGTTAGGGTTAGGGTTAGGGTTAGGGTTAGGATACGGCTTAGGGTACGGGTTCGGGTACGGGTTCGGGTACGGCGTAGGGTATGGGTTAGGGTTAGTGTTAGGGTTAGTTTGAAGGTTAGGGCTCGGTTTAGGGTACGGGTTAGGATTAGGGTACGTGTTAGGGTTAGGGTAGGGGTTAGGGTTAGGGTACGCGTTAGGGTTAGGGTAGTTATTAAACCTATCCCACTCTCTAGATACCCCTTAGCACGTCAAGGAATATTATTTGGGGGTCCAGCCATGGAGAAGAGTTTAGACACTAGGAGAAGATAAGGAACACACCCATTATCAAGAAATCACATTAGGATTCTCTTTTTAACCTGTTCCTTAAAACACTAATGCTTAGGAAATCTATTGGAGGCAGAAGCAGTCAAGGGTAGCTTAGGGTTAGGGTTACGGTTAGGGTTAGGGTTAGGGTTATTGTTAGGGTAAGGCTTAGGTTACGGGTTCGGGTACGGCATAGGGTATGGGTTAGGGTTAGGGTTAGGGTTAGTTTGAGGGTTAGGGCTCGGTTTAGGGTACGGGTTAGGAGTAGGGTACGTGTTAGGGTTAGGGTAGGGGTTAGGGTTAGGGTACGCGTTAGGGTTAGGATAGTTATTAAACCTATCCCACTCCCTAGATACCCCTTAGCACGTCAAGGAATATTATTTGGGGGTCCAGCCATGGAGAAGAGTTTAGACAGTAGGAGAAGATAAGGAACACACCCATTATCAAGAAATCACATTAGGATTCTCTTTTTAACCTGTTCCTTAAAACACTAGTGCTTAGGAAATCTATTGGAGGCAAAGCAGTCAAGGGTAGCTTAGGGTTAGGGTTAGGGTTAGGGTTAGGGTTAGGGTACGGCTTAGGGTACGGGTTCGGGTACGGGTTCGTGTACGCTGTAGGGTATGGGTTAGGGTTAGGGTTAGGGTTAGTTTGAAGGTTAGGGCTCGGTTTAGGGTACGGGTTAGGATTAGGGTTCGTGTTAGGGTTAGGGTAGGGGTTAGGGTTAGGGTACGCGTTAGGGTTAGGGTAGTTATTAAACCTATTCCACTCTCTAGATACCCCTTAGCACGTCAAGGAATATTATTTGGGGGTCCAGCCATGGAGAAGAGTTTAGACACTAGGAGAAGATAAGGAACACACCCATTATCAAGAAATCACATTAGGATTCTCTTTTTAACCTGTTCCTTAAAACACTAGTGCTTAGGAAATCTATTGGAGGCAGAAGCAGTCAAGGGTAGCTTAGGGTTAGGGTTAGGGTTAGGGCTAGGGTTAGGACACGGCTTAGGGTACGGGTTCGGGTACGGGTTCGTGTACGGCGTAGGGTATGGGTTTGGGTTAGGGTTAGGATTAGTTTGAAGGTTAGGGCTCGGTTTAGGGTACGGGTTAGGATTAGGGTTCGTGTTAGGGTTAGGGTAGGGGTTAGGGTTAGGGTACGCGTTAGGTTTAGGGTAGTTATTAAACCTATCCCACTCTCTAGATACCCCTTAGCACGTCAAGGAATATTATTTGAGGGTCCAGCCATGGAGAAGAGTTTAGACACTAGGAGAAGATAAGGAACACACACATTATCCTGAAATCACATTAGGATTCTCTTTTTAACATGTTCCTTAATACACTAGTGCTTAGGAAATCTATTGGAGGCAGAAGCAGTCAAGGGTAGCTTAGGGTTAGGGTTACGGTGAGGGTTAGGGTTAGGGTATGGCTTAGGGTACGGGTTCGGGTACGGGTTCGGGTACGGCGTAGGGTATGGGTTAGGGTTAGGGTTAGGGTTAGTTTGAGGGTTAGGGCTCCGTTTAGGGTACGGGTTAGGATTAGGGTACGTGTTAGGGTTAGGGTAGGGGTTAGGGTTAGGGTACGCGTTAGGGTTAGGGTAGTTATTAAACCTATCCCACTCTCTAGATACCCCTTAGCACGTCAAGGAATATTATTTGGGGGTCCAGCCATGGAGAAGAGTTTAGACACTAGGAGAAGATAAGGAACACACCCATTATCAAGAAATCACTTTAGGATTCTCTTTTTAACCTGTTCCTTAAAACACTAGTGCTTAGGAAATCTATTGGAGGCAGAAGCAGTCAAGGGTAGCTTAGGGTTAGGGTTAGGGTTAGGGTACGGCTTAGGGTACGGGTTCGGGTAAGGGTTCGGGTACGGGTTCGGGTACGGCGTAGGGTATGGTTTAGGTTTAGGGTTAGGGTTAGTTTGAGGGTTAGGGCTCGGTTTAGGTTACGGGTTAGGATTAGGGTACGTGTTAGGGTTAGGGTAGGGGTTAGGGTTAGGGTACGCGTTAGGGTTAGGGTAGTTATTAAACCTATCCCACTCTCTAGATACCCCTTAGCACGTCAAGGAATATTATTTGGGGGTCCAGCCATGGAGAAGAGTTTAGACACTAGGAGAAGATAAGGAACACACCCATTATCAAGAAATCACATTAGGATTCTCTTTTTAACCTGTTCCTTAAAACACTAGTGCTTAGGAAATCTATTGGAGGCAGAAGCAGTCAAGGGTAGCTTAGGGTTAGGGTTAGGGTTAGGGCTAGGTTTAGGACACGGCTTAGGGTACGGGTTCGGCTACGGGTTCGTGTACGGCGTAGGGTATGGGTTAGGGTTAGGGTTAGGGTTAGTTTGAAGGTTAGGGCTCGGTTTAGGGTACGGGTTAGGATTAGGGTTCGTGTTAGGGTTAGGGTAGGGGTTAGGGTTAGGGTACGCGTTAGGGTTAGGGTAGTTATTAAACCTATCCCACTCCCTAGATACCCCTTAGCACGTCAAGGAATATTATTTGGGGGTCCAGCCATGGAGAAGAGTTTAGACAGTAGGAGAAGATAAGGAACACACCCATTTTCCTGAAATCACATTAGGATTCTCTTTTTAACCTGTTCCTTAATACACTAATGCTTAGGAAATCTATTGGAGGCAGAAGCAGTCAAGGGTAGCTTAGGGTTAGGGTTAGGTTTAGGGTTAGGGTTAGGGTTAGGGTTAGGGTTAGGGTACGGCTTAGTGTACGGGTTCGGGTATGGCGTAGGGTATGGGTTAGGGTTAGGGTTAGGGTTAGTTTGAGGGTTAGGGCTCGGTTTAGGTTACGGGTTAGGATTAGGGTACGTCTTAGGGTTAGGGTAGCGGTTAGGGTTAGGGTAGCGGTTAGGGTTAGGGTAGTTATTAAACCTATCCCACTCTCTAGATAACCCTTAGCACGTCAAGGAATATTATTTGGGGGTCCAGCCATGGAGAAGAGTTTAGACACTAGGAGAAGATAAGGAACACACCCATTATCAAGAAATCACATTAGGATTCTCTTTTTAACCTGTTCCTTAAAACACTAGTGCTTAGGAAATCTATTGGAGGCAGAAGCAGTCAAGGGTAGCTTAGGGTTAGGGTTAGGGTTAGGGCTAGGGTTAGGACACGGCTTAGGTTACGGGTTCGGGTACGGGTTCGTGTACGGCGTAGGGTATGGGTTTGGGTTAGGGTTAGGGTTAGTTTGAAGGTTAGGGCTCGGTTTAGGGTACGGGTTAGGATTAGGGTTCGTGTTAGGGTTAGGGGAGGGGTTAGGGTTAGGGTACGCGTTAGGGTTAGGGTAGTTATTAAACCTATCCCACTCTCTAGATACCCCTTAGCACGTCAAGGAATATTATTTGGGGGTCCAGCCATGGAGAAGAGTTTAGACACTAGGAGAAGATAAGGAACACACCCATTATCCTGAAATCACATTAGGATTCTCTTTTTAACCTGTTCCTTAAAACACTAGTGCTTAGGAAATCTATTGGAGGCAGAAGCACTCAAGGGTAGCTTAGGGTTAGGGTTAGGGTTAGGGTACGGCTTAGGGTACGGGTTCGGGAACGGGTTTGGGTACGGGTTCGGGTACGGCGTAGGGTATGGGTTAGGTTTAGGGTTAGGGTTAGTTTGAGGGTTAGGGCTCGGTTTAGGTTACGGGTTAGGATTAGTGTACGTGTTAGGGTTAGGGTAGCGGTTAGGGTTAGGGTACGCGTTAGGGTTAGGGTAGTTATTAAACCTATCCCACTCTCTAGATACCCCTTAGCACGTCAAGGAATATTATTTGGGGGTCCAGCCATGGAGAATAGTTTAGACACTAGGAGAAGATAAGGAACACACCCATTATCAAGAAATCACATTAGGATTCTCTTTTTAACCTGTTCCTTAAAACACTAGTGCTTAGGAAATCTATTGGAGGCAAAGCAGTCAAGGGTAGCTTAGGGTTAGGGTTAGGGTTATTGTTAGGGTAAGGCTTAGGGTACGGGTTCGGGTACGGCATAGGGTATGGGTTAGGGTTAGGGTTAGGGTTAGTTTGAGGGTTAGGGCTCGGTTTAGGGTACGGGTTAGGATTAGGGTACGTGTTAGGTTTAGGGTAGGGGTTAGGGTTAGGGTACGCGTTAGGGTTAGGGTAGTTATTAAACCTATCCCACTCCCTAGATGCCCCTTAGCACGTCAAGGAATATTATTTGGGGGACCAGCCATGGAGAAGAGTTTAGACACTAGGAGAAGATAAGGAACACACCCATTATCAAGAAATCACATTAGGATTCTCTTTTTAACCTGTTCCTTAAAACACTAGTGCTTAGGAAATCTATTGGAGGCAGAAGCAGTCAAGGGTAGCTTAGGGTTAGGGTTAGGGTTAGGGTTAGGGTTAGGGTTAGGGTACGGGTTCGGGTACGGGTTCGTGTACGGCGTAGGGTATGGGTTTGGGTTAGGGTTAGGGTTAGTTTGAAGGTTAGGGCTCGGTTTAGGGTACGGGTTAGGATTAGGGTTCGTGTTAGGGTTAGGGTAGGGGTTAGGGTTAGGGTACGCGTTAGGTTTAGGGTAGTTATTAAACCTATCCCACTCTCTAGATACCCCTTAGCACGTCAAGGAATATTATTTGGGGGTCCAGCCATGGAGAAGAGTTTAGACACTAGGAGAAGATAAGGAACACACCCATTATCCTGAAATCACATTAGGATTCTCTTTTTAACCTGTTCCTTAATACAATAGTGCTTAGGAAGTCTATTGGAGGCAGAAGCAGTCAAGGGTAGCTTAGGGTTAGGGTTACGGTTAGGTTTAGGGTTAGGGTATGGCTTAGGGTACGGGTTCGGGTACGGGTTCGGGTACGGCGTAGGGTATGGGTTAGGGTTAGGGTTAGGGTTAGTTTGAGGGTTAGGGCTCGGTTTAGGGTACGGGTTAGGATTAGGGTACGTGTTAGGGTTAGGGTAGGGGTTAGGGTTAGGGTACGCGTTAGGGTTAGGGTAGTTATTAAACCTATCCCACTCTCTAGATACCCTTTAGCACGTCAAGGAATATTATTTGGGGGTCCAGCCATGGAGAAGAGTTTAGACACTAGGAGAAGATAAGGAACACACCCATTTTCAAGAAATCACATTAGGATTCTCTTTTTAACCTGTAACTAAAAACACTAGTGCTTAGGAAATCTATTGGAGGCAGAAGCAGTCAAGGGTAGCTTAGGGTTAGGGTTAGGGTTAGGGTACGGCTTAGGGTACGGGTTCGGGTACGGGTTCGGGTACGGGTTCGGGTACGGCGTAGGGTATGGGTTAGGTTTAGGGTTAGGGTTAGTTTGAGGGTTAGGGCTCGGTTTAGGTTACGGGTTAGGATTAGGTTACGTGTTAGGGTTAGGGTTAGGGTACGCGTTAGGGTTAGGGTAGTTATTAAACCTATCCCACTCTCTAGATACCACTTAGAACGTCAAGGAATATTATTTGGGGGTCCAGCCATGGAGAAGAGTTTAGACACTAGGAGAAGATAAGGAACACACCCATTATCAAGAAATCACATTAGGATTCTCTTTTTAACCTGTTCCTTAAAACACTAGTGCTTAGGAAATCTATTGGAGGCAGAAGCAGTCAAGGGTAGCTTAGGGTTAGGGTTAGGGTTAGGGTTAGGGTTCGGCTTAGGTTACGGGTTCGTGTACGGCGTAGGGTATGGGTTAGGGTTAGGGTTAGGGTTAGTTTGAAGGTTAGGGCTCGGTTTAGGGTACGGGTTAGGATTAGGGTTCGTGTTAGGGTTAGGGTAGGGGATAGGGTTAGGGTACGCGTTAGGGTTAGGGTAGTTATTAAACCTATCCCACTCCCTAGATACCCCTTAGCACGTCAAGGAATATTATTTGGGGGTCCAGCCATGGAGAAGAGTTTAGACAGTAGGAGAAGATAAGGAACACACCCATTATCCTGAAATCACATTAGGATTCTCTTTTTAACCTGTTCCTTAAAACACTAGTGCTTAGGAAATCTATTGGAGGCAGAAGCAGTCAAGGGTAGCTTAGGGTTAGGGTTAGGGTTAGGGTTAGGGTTAGCTTTAGGGTACAGCTTAGGGTACGGGTTCGGGTACGGGTTCGGGTACGGCGTAGGGTATGGGTTAGGGTTAGGGTTAGTTTGAGGGTTAGGGCTCGGTTTAGGGTACGGGTTAGAATTAGGGTACGTGTTAGGGTTAGGGTACGCGTTAGGGTTAGGGTAGTTATTAAACCTATCCCACTCGCTACATGCCCCTTAGCACGTCAAGGAATATTATTTGGGTGTCCAGCCATGGAGAAGAGTTTAGACACTAGGAGAAGATAAGGAACACACCCATTATCAAGAAATCACATTAGGATTCTCTTTTTAACCTGTTCCTTAAAACACTAGTGCTTAGGAAATCTATTGGAGGCAGAAGCAGTCAAGGGTAGCTTAGGGTTAGGGTTAGGTTTAGGGTTAGGGTTAGGGTTAGGGTACGGCTTAGGGTACGGGTTCGGGTACGGGTTCGGGTACGGCGTAGGGTATGGGTTAGGGTTAGGGTTAGGGTTAGTTTGAGGGTTAGGGCTCGGTTTAGGTTACGGGTTAGGATTAGTGTACGTGTTAGGGTTAGGGTAGAGGTTAGGGTTAGGGTATGCGTTAGGGTTAGGGTAGTTATTAAACGTATCCCACTCTCTAGATACCCCTTAGCACGTCAAGGAATATTATTTGGGGGGCCAGCCATGGAGAAGAGTTTAGACACTAGGAGAAGATAAGGAACACACCCATTATCAAGAAATCACATTAGGATTCTCTTTTTAACCTGTTCCTTAAAACACTAGTGCTTAGGAAATCTATTGGAGGCAGAAGCAGTCAAGGGTAGCTTAGGGTTAGGGTTTGGGTTAGGGTACGGCTTAGGGTACGGGTTCGGGTACGGGTTTGGGTATGGCGTAGGATATGGGTTAGGGTTAGGGTTAGGGTTAGTTTGAGGGTTAGGGCTCGGTTTAGGGTACGGGTTAGGATTAGGGTACGTGTTAGGGTTAGGGTAGGGGTTAGGGTTAGGGTACGCGTTAGGGTTAGGGTAGTTATTAAACCTATCCCACTCTCTAGATACCCCTTAGCACGTCAAGGAATATTATTTGGGGGTCCAGCCATGGAGAAGAGTTTAGACACTAGGAGAAGATAAGGAACACACCCATTATCAGGAAATCACATTAGGATTCTCTTTTTAACCTGTTCCTTAAAACACTAATGCTTAGGAAATCTATTGGAGGCAGAAGCAGTCAAGGGTAGCTTAGGGTTAGGGTTACGGTTAGGGTTAGGGTTAGGGTTATTGTTAGGGTAAGGCTTAGGGTACGGGTTCGGGTACGGCATAGGGTATGGGTTAGGGTTAGGGTTAGGGTTAGTTTGAGGGTTAGGGCTCGGTTTAGGGTACGGGTTAGGAGTAGGGTACGTGTTAGGGTTAGGGTAGGGGTTAGGGTTAGGGTACGCGTTAGGGTTAGGATAGTTATTAAACCTATCCCACTCCCTAGATACCCCTTAGCACGTCAAGGAATATTATTTGGGGGTCCAGCCATGGAGAAGAGTTTAGACACTAGGAGAAGATAAGGAACACACCCATTATCAAGAAATCACATTAGGATTCTCTTTTTAACCTGTTCCTTAAAACACTAGTGCTTAGGAAATCTATTGGAGGCAGAAGCAGTCAAGGGTAGCTTAGGGTTAGGGTTAGGGTTAGGGCTAGGGTTAGGACACGGCTTAGGGTATGGGTTCGGGTACGGGTTCGTGTACGGCGTAGGGTATGGGTTTGGGTTAGGGTTAGGATTAGTTTGAAGGTTAGGGCTCGGTTTAGGGTACGGGTTAGTATTAGGGTTCGTGTTAGGGTTAGGGTAGGGGTTAGGGTTAGGGTACGCGTTAGGGTTAGGGTAGTTATTAAACCTATCCCACTCTCTAGATACCCCTTAGCACGTCAAGGAATATTATTTGGGGGTCCAGCCATGGAGAAGAGTTTAGACACTAGGAGAAGATAAGGAACACACACATTATCCTGAAATCACATTAGGATTCTCTTTTTAACCTGTTCCTTAATACACTAGTGCTTAGGAAATCTATTGGAGGCAGAAGCAGTCAAGGGTAGCTTAGGGTTAGGGTTACGGTGAGGGTTAGGGTTAGGGTATGGCTTAGGGTACGGGTTCGGGTACGGGTTCGGGTACGGCGTAGGGTATGGGTTAGGGTTAGGTTTAGGGTTAGTTTGAGGGTTAGGGCTCCGTTTAGGGTACGGGTTAGGATTAGGGTACGTGTTAGGGTTAGGGTAGGGGTTAGGGTTAGGGTACGCGTTAGGGTTAGGGTAGTTATTAAACCTATCCCACTCTCTAGATACCCCTTAGCACGTCAAGGAATATTATTTGGGGGTCCAGCCATGGAGAAGAGTTTAGACACTAGGAGAAGATAAGGAACACACCCATTATCAAGAAATCACATTAGGATTCTCTTTTTAACCTGTTCCTTAAAACACTAGTGCTTAGGAAATCTATTGGAGGCAGAAGCAGTCAAGGGTAGCTTAGGGTTAGGGTTAGGGTTAGGGTACGGCTTAGGGTACGGGTTCGGGTAAGGGTTCGGGTACGGGTTCGGGTACGGCGTAGGGTATGGGTTAGGTTTAGGGTTAGGGTTAGTTTGAGGTTTAGGGCTCGGTTTAGGTTACGGGTTAGGATTAGGGTACGTGTTAGGGTTAGGGTAGGGGTTAGGGTTAGGGTACGCGTTAGGGTTAGGGTAGTTATTAAACCTATCCCACTCTCTAGATACCCCTTAGCACGTCAAGGAATATTATTTGGGGGTCCAGCCATGGAGAAGAGTTTAGACACTAGGAGAAGATAAGGAACACACCCATTATCAAGAAATCACATTAGGATTCTCTTTTTAACCTGTTCCTTAAAACACTAGTGCTTAGGAAATCTATTGGTGGCAGAAGCAGTCAAGGGTAGCTTAGGGTTAGGGTTAGGGTTAGGGCTAGGGTTAGGACACGGCTTAGGGTACGGGTTCGGCTACGGGTTCGTGTACGGCGTAGGGTATGGGTTAGGGTTAGGGTTAGGGTTAGTTTGAAGGTTAGGGCTCGGTTTAGGGTACGGGTTAGGATTAGGATTCGTGTTAGGGTTAGGGTAGGGGTTAGGGTTAGGGTACGCGTTAGGGTTAGGGTAGTTATTAAACTTATCCCACTCCCTAGATACCCCTTAGCACGTCAAGGAATATTATTTGGGGGTCCAGCCATGGAGAAGAGTTTAGACAGTAGGAGAAGATAAGGAACACACCCATTTTCCTGAAATCACATTATGATTCTCTTTTTAACCTGTTCCTTAATACACTAATGCTTAGGAAATCTATTGGAGGCAGAAGCAGTCAAGGGTAGCTTAGGGTTAGGGTTAGGTTTAGGGTTAGGGTTAGGGTTAGGGTTAGGGTTAGGGTACGGCTTAGTGTACGGGTTCGGGTATGGCGTAGGGTATGGGTTAGGGTTAGGGTTAGGGTTAGTTTGAGGGTTAGGGCTCGGTTTAGGTTACGGGTTAGGATTAGGGTACGTCTTAGGGTTAGGGTAGCGGTTAGGGTTAGGGTACGCGTTAGGGTTAGGGTAGTTATTAAACCTATCCCACTCTCTAGATACCCCTTAGCACGTCAAGGAATATTATTTGGGGGTCCAGCCATGGAGAAGAGTTTAGACACTAGGAGAAGATAAGGAACACACCCATTATCAAGAAATCACATTAGGATTCTCTTTTTAACCTGTTCCTTAAAACACTAGTGCTTAGGAAATCTATTGGAGGCAGAAGCAGTCAAGGGTAGCTTAGGGTTAGGGTTAGGGTTAGGGTTAGGGTTAGCTTTAGGGTACGGGTTCGGGTACGGGTTCGGGTACGGGTTCGGGTACGGCGTAGGGTATGGGTTAGGGTTAGGGTTAGGGTTACTTTGAGGGTTAGGGCTCGGTTTAGGGTACGGGTTAGGATTAGTGTACGTGTTAGGGTTAGGGTAGAGGTTAGGGTTAGGGTATGCGTTAGGGTTAGGGTAGTTATTAAACCTATCCCACTCTCTAGATACCCCTTAGCACGTCAAGGAATATTATTTGGGGGGCCAGCCATGGAGAAGAGTTTAGACACTAGGAGAAGATAAGGAACACACCCATTATCAAGAAATCACATTAGGATTCTCTTTTTAACCTGTTCCTTAAAACACTAGTGCTTAGGAAATCTATTGGAGGCAGAAGCAGTCAAGGGTAGCTTAGGGTTAGGGTTAGGGTTATTGTTAGGGTAAGGCTTAGGGTACGGGTTCGGGTACGGCATAGGGTATGGGTTAGGGTTAGGGTTAGGTTTAGTTTGAGGGTTAGGGCTCGGTTTAGGGTACGGGTTAGGAGTAGGGTACGTGTTACGGTTAGGGTAGGGGTTAGGGTTAGGGTACGCGTTAGGTTTAGGGTGGTTATTAAACCTAACCCACTCCCTAGATACCCCTTAGCACGTCAAGGAATATTATTTGGGGGTCCAGCCATGGAGAAGAGTTTAGACAGTAGGAGAAGATAAGGAACACACCCATTATCAAGAAATCACATTAGGATTCTCTCTTTAACCTGTTCCTTAAAACACTAGTGCTTAGGAAATCTATTGGAGGCAGAAGCAGTCAAGGGTAGCTTAGGGTTAGGGTTAGGGTTAGGGTTAGGGTTAGGGTACGGCTTAGGGTACGGGTTCGGGTACGGGTTCGTGTACGCTGTAGGGTATGGGTTAGGGTTAGGGTTAGGGTTAGTTTGAAGGTTAGGGCTCGGTTTAGGGTACGGGTTAGGATTAGGGTTCGTGTTAGGGTTAGGGTAGGGGTTAGGGTTAGGGTACGCATTAGGGTTAGGGTAGTTATTAAACCTATCCCACTCTCTAGATACCCCTTAGCACGTCAAGGAATATTATTTGGGGGTCCAGCCATGGAGAAGAGTTTAGACACTAGGAGAAGATAAGGAACACACCCATTATCAAGAAATCACATTAGGATTCTCTTTTTAACCTGTTCCTTAAAACACTAGTGCTTAGGAAATCTATTGGAGGCAGAAGCAGTCAAGGGTAGCTTAGGGTTAGGGTTTGGGTTAGGGTACGGCTTAGGGTACGGGTTCGGGTACGGGTTTGGGTATGGCGTAGGATATGGGTTAGGGTTAGGGTTAGGGTTAGTTTGAGGGTTAGGGCTCGGTTTAGGGTACGGGTTAGGATTAGGGTACGTGTTAGGGTGAGGTTAGGGGTTAGGGTTAGGGTACGCGTTAGGGTTAGGGTAGTTATTAAACCTATCCCACTCTCTAGATACCCCTTAGCACGTCAAGGAATATTATGTGGGGGTCCAGCCATGGAGAAAAGTTTAGACACTAGGAGAAGATAAGGAACACACCCATTATCAAGAAATCACATTAGGATTCTCTTTTTAACCTGTTCCTTAAAACACTAGTGCTTAGGAAATCTATTGGAGGCAGAAGCAGTCAAGGGTAGCTTAGGGTTAGGGTTAGGGTTATTGTTAGGGTAAGGCTTAGGGTACGCGTTCGGGTACGGCATAGGGTATGGGTTAGGGTTAGGGTTAGGGTTAGTTTGAGGGTTAGGGCTCGGTTTAGGGTACGGGTTAGGATTAGGGTACGTGTTAGGGTTAGGGTAGGGGTTAGGGTTAGGGTACGCGTTAGGGTTAGGGTAGTTATTAAACCTATCCCACTCCCTAGATACCCCTTAGCACGTCAAGGAATACTATTTGGGGGACCAGCCATGGAGAAGAGTTTAGACAGTAGGAGAAGATAAGGAACACACCCATTATCAAGAAATCACATTAGGATTCTCTTTTTAACCTGTTCCTTAAAACACTAGTGCTTAGGAAATCTATTGGAGGAAGAAGCAGTCAAGGGTAGCTTAGGGTTAGGGTTAGGGTTAGGGCTAGGGTTAGGACACGGCTTAGGGTACGGGTTCGGCTACGGGTTCGTGTACGGCGTAGGGTATGGGTTAGGGTTAGGGTTAGGGTTAGTTTGAAGGTTAGGGCTCGGTTTAGGGTACGGGTTAGGATTAGGGTTCGTGTTAGGGTTAGGGTAGGGGTTAGGGTTAGGGTACGCGTTAGGGTTAGGGTAGTTATTAAACCTATCCCACTCTCTAGATACCCCTTAGCACGTCAAGGAATATTATTTGGGGGTCCAGCCATGGAGAAGATTTTAGACACTAGGAGAAGATAAAGAACACACCCATTATCCTGAAATCACATTAGGATTCTCTTTTTAACCTATTCCTTAATACACTAGTGCTTAGGAAATCTATTGGAGGCAGAAGTAGTCAAGGGTAGCTTAGGGTTAGGATTACCGTTAGGGTTAGGGTTAGGGTACGGCTTAGGGTACGGGTTCGGGTACGGGTTCGGGTACGGCGTAGGGTATGGGTTAGGGTTAGGGTTAGGGTTAGTTTGAGGTTTAGGGCTCGGTTTAGGGTACGTGTTAGGATTAGGGTACGTGTTAGGGTTAGGGTAGGGGTTAGGGTTAGGGTACGCGTTAGGGTTAGGGTAGTTATTAAACCTATCCCACTCTCTAGATACCCCTTAGCACGTCAAGGAATATTATTTGGGGGTCCAGCCATGGAGAAGAGTTTAGACACTAGGAGAAGATAAGGAACACACCCATTATCAAGAAATCACATTAGGATTCTCTTTTTAACCTGTTCCTTAAAACACTAGTGCTTAGGAAATCTATTGGAGGCAGAAGCAGTCAAGGGTAGCTTAGGGTTAGGGTTAGGGTTAGGGTACGGCTTAGGGTACGGGTTCGGGAACGGGTTCGGGTACGGGTTCGGGTACGGCGTAGGGTATGGGTTAGGGTTAGGGTTAGGGTTAGGGTTATTGTTAGGGTAAGGCTTAGGGTACGGGTTCGGGTACGGCATAGGGTATGGGTTAGGGTTAGGGTTAGGGTTAGTTTGAGGGTTAGGGCTCGGTTTAGGGTACAGGTTAGGATTAGGGTACGTGTTAGGTTTAGGGTAGGGGTTAGGGTTAGGGTACGCGTTAGGGTTAGGGTAGTTATTAAACCTATCCCACTCCCTAGATGCCCCTTAGCACGTCAAGGAATATTATTTGGGGGACCAGCCATGGAGAAGAATTTAGACACTAGGAGAAGATAAGGAACACACCCATTATCAAGAAATCACATTAGGATTCTCTTTTTAACCTGTTCCTTAAAACACTAGTGCTTAGGAAATCTATTGGAGGCAGAAGCAGTCAAGGGTAGCTTAGGGTTAGGGTTAGGGTTAGGGTTAGGGTTAGGGTTAGGGTACGGGTTCGGGTACGGGTTCGTGTACGGCGTAGGTTATGGGTTAGGGTTAGGGTTAGGGTTAGTTTGAAGGTTAGGGCTCGGTTTAGGGTACGGGTTAGGATTAGGGTTCGTGTTAGGGTTAGGGTAGGGGTTAGGGTTAGGGTACGCGTTAGGGTTAGGGTAGTTATTAAACCTATCCCACTCTCTAGATACCCCTTAGCACGTCAAGGAATATTATTTGGGGGTCCAGCCATGGAGAAGAGTTTAGACACTAGGAGAAGATAAGGAACACACCCATTATCAAGAAATCACATTAGGATTCTCTTTTTAACCTGTTCCTTAAAACACTAGTGCTTAGGAAATCTATTGGAGGCAGAAGTAGTCAAGGGTAGCTTAGGGTTAGGGTTAGGGTTAGGTCTAGGGTTAGGACACGGCTTAGGGTACGGGTTCGGGTACGGGTTCGTGTACGGCGTAGGGTATGGGTTTGGGTTAGGGTTAGGGTTAGTTTGAAGGTTAGGGCTCGGTTTAGGGTACGGGTTAGCATTAGGGTTCGTGTTAGGGTTAGGGTAGGGGTTAGGGTTAGGGTACGCGTTAGGGTTAGGGTAGTTATTAAACCTATCCCACTCTCTAGATACCCCTTAGCACGTCAAGGAATATTATTTGGGGGTCCAGCCATGGAGAAGAGTTTAGACAGTAGGAGAAGATAAGGAACACACCCATTATCCTGAAATCACATTAGGATTCTCTTTTTAACCTGTTCCTTAATACACTAGTGCTTAGGAAATCTATTGGAGGCAGAAGTAGTCAAGGGTAGCTTAGGGTTAGGGTTACGGTTAGGGTTAGGGTTAGGGTACGGCTTAGGGTACGGGTTCGGGTACGGGTTCGGGTACGGCGTAGGGTACGGGTTAGGGTTAGGGTTAGGGTTAGTTTGAGGGTTAGGGCTCGGTTTAGGGTACGGGTTAGGATTAGGGTACGTGTTAGGGTTAGGGTAGGGTTTAGGGTTAGGGTACGCGTTAGGGTTAGGGTAGTTATTAAACCTATCCCACTCTCTAGATACCCCTTAGCACGTCAAGGAATATTATTTGGGGGTCCAGCCATGGAGAAGAGTTTAGACACTAGGAGAAGATAAGGAACACACCCATTATCAAGAAATCACATTAGGATTCTCTTTTTTACCTGTTCCTTAAAACACTAGTGCTTAGGAAATCTATTGGAGGCAGAAGCACTCAAGGGTAGCTTAGGGTTAGGGTTAGGGTTAGGGTACGGCTTAGGGTACGGGTTCGGGAACGGGTTCGGGTACGGGTTCGGGTACGGCGTAGGGTATGGGTTAGGTTTAGGGTTAGGGTTAGTTTGAGGGTTAGGGCTCGGTTTAGGTTACGGGTTAGGATTAGTGTACGTGTTAGGGTTAGGGTAGGGGTTAGGGTTAGGGTACGCGTTAGGGTTAGGGTAGTTATTAAACCTATCCCACTCTCTAGATACCCCTTAGCACGTCAAGGAATATTATTTGGGGGTCCAGCCATGGAGAATAGTTTAGACACTAGGAGAAGATAAGGAACACACCCATTATCAAGAAATCACATTAGGATTCTCTTTTTAACCTGTTCCTTAAAACACTAGTGCTTAGGAAATCTATTGGAGGCAAAGCAGTCAAGGGTAGCTTAGGGTTAGGGTTAGGGTTATTGTTAGGGTAAGGCTTAGGGTACGGGTTCGGGTACGGCATAGGGTATGGGTTAGGGTTAGGGTTAGGGTTAGTTTGAGGGTTAGGGCTCGGTTTAGGGTACGGGTTAGGATTAGGGTACGTGTTAGGTTTAGGGTAGGGGTTAGGGTTAGGGTACGCGTTAGGGTTAGGGTAGTTATTAAACCTATCCCACTCCCTAGATGCCCCTTAGCACGTCAAGGAATATTATTTGGGGGACCAGCCATGGAGAAGAGTTTAGACACTAGGAGAAGATAAGGAACACACCCATTATCAAGAAATCACATTAGGATTCTCTTTTTAACCTGTTCCTTAAAACACTAGTGCTTAGGAAATCTATTGGAGGCAGAAGCAGTCAAGGGTAGCTTAGGGTTAGGGTTAGGGTTAGGGTTAGGGTACGGGTTCGTGTACGGCGTAGGGTATGGGTTAGGGTTAGGGTTAGGGTTAGTTTGAAGGTTAGGGCTCGGTTTAGGGTACGGGTTAGGATTAGGGTTCGTGTTAGGGTTAGGGTAGGGGTTAGGGTTAGGGTACGCGTTAGGGTTAGGGTAGTTATTAAACCTATCCCACTCTCTAGATACCCCTTAGCACGTCAAGGAATATTATTTGGGGGTCCAGCCATGGAGAAGAGTTTAGACACTAGGAGAAGGTAAGGAACACACCCATTATCAAGAAATCACATTAGGATTCTCTTTTTAACCTGTTCCTTAAAACACTAGGGCTTAGGAAATCTATTGGAGGCAGAAGCAGTCAAGGGTAGCTTAGGGTTAGGGTTAGGGTTAGGGCTAGAGTTAGGACACGGCTTAGGGTACGGGTTCGGGTACGGGTTCGTGTACGGCGTAGGGTATGGGTTTGGGTTAGGGTTAGGGTTAGTTTGAAGGTTAGGGCTCGGTTTAGGGTACGGGTTAGGATTAGGGTTCGTGTTAGTGTTAGGGTAGGGGTTAGGGTTAGGGTACGCGTTAGGGTTAGGGTAGTTATTAAACCTATCCCACTCTCTAGATACCCCTTAGCACGTCAAGGAATATTATTTGGGGGTCCAGCCATGGAGAAGAGTTTAGACACTAGGAGAAGATAAGGAACACACCCATTATCCTGAAATCACATTAGGATTCTCTTTTTAACCTGTTCCTTAATACACTAGTGCTTAGGAAATCTATTGGAGGCAGAAGCAGTCAAGGGTAGCTTAGGGTTAGGGTTACGGTTAGGGTTAGCTTTAGGGTACGGCTTAGGGTACGGGTTCGGGTACGGGTTCGGGTACGGCGTAGGGTATGGGTTAGGGTTAGGGTTAGTTTGAGGGTTAGGGCTCGGTTTAGGGTACGGGTTAGAATTAGGGTACGTGTTAGGGTTAGGGTACGCGTTAGGGTTAGGGTAGTTATTAAACCTATCCCACTCGCTACATGCACCTTAGCACGTCAAGGAATATTATTTGGGTGTCCAGCCATGGAGAAGAGTTTAGACACTAGGAGAAGATAAGGAACACACCCATTATCAAGAAATCACATTAGGATTCTCTTTTTAACCTGTTCCTTAAAACACTAGTGCTTAGGAAATCTATTGGAGGCAGAAGCAGTCAAGGGTAGCTTAGGGTTAGGGTTAGGGTTAGGGTACGGCTTAGGGTACGGGTTCGGGTACGGGTTCGGGTACGGGTTCGGGTACGGCGTAGGGTATGGGTTAGGTTTAGGGTTAGGGTTAGTTTGAGGGTTAGGGCTCGGTTTAGGTTACGGTTTAGGATTAGGGTACGTGTTAGGGTTAGGGTAGGGGTTAGGGTTAGGGTACGCGTTAGGGTTAGGGTAGTTATTAAACCTATCCCACTCTCTAGATACCCCTTAGCACGTCAAGGAATATTATTTGGGGGTCCAGCCATGGAGAAGAGTTTAGACACTAG
Organism: Eschrichtius robustus; assembly: GCF_028021215.1. NCBI lineage: Eukaryota > Metazoa > Chordata > Mammalia > Artiodactyla > Eschrichtiidae > Eschrichtius > Eschrichtius robustus. The sequence goes on along the minus strand of NW_027175394.1, from coordinate 151,241 downwards.
GAGAAGATAAGGAACACACCCATTATCCTGAAATCACATTAGGATTCTCTTTTTAACCTGTTCCTTAATACACTAATGCTTAGGAAATCTATTGGAGGCAGAAGCAGTCATGGGTAGCTTAGGGTTAGGGTTACGGTTAGGGTTAGGGTTAGGGTATGGCTTAGGGTACGGGTTCGGGTACGGGTTCGGGTACGGCGTAGGGTATGGGTCAGGGTTAGGGTTAGGGTTAGTTTGAGGGTTAGGGCTCGGTTTAGGGTACGGGTTAGGATTAGGGTACGTGTTAGGGTTAGGGTAGGGGTTAGGGTTAGGGTACGCGTTAGGGTTAGGGTAGTTATTAAACCTATCCCACTCTCTATATACCCCTTAGCACGTCAAGGAATATTATTTGGGGGTCCAGCCATGGAGAAGAGTTTAGACACTAGGAGAAGATAAGGAACACACCCATTATCAAGAAATCACATTAGGATTCTCTTTTTAACCTGTTCCTTAAAACACTAGTGCTTAGGAAATCTATTGGAGGCAGAAGCAGTCAAGGGTAGCTTAGGGTTAGGGTTAGGGTTAGGGTTAGGGTACGGCTTAGGGTACGGGTTCGGGTACGGGTTCGTGTACGGCGTAGGGTATGGGTTAGGGTTAGGGTTAGGTTTAGTTTGAAGGTTAGGGCTCGGTTTAGGGTACGGGTTAGGATTAGGGTTCGTGTTAGGGTTAGGGTAGGGGTTAGGGTTAGGGTACGCGTTAGGGTTAGGGTAGTTATTAAACCTATCCCACTCCCTAGATACCCCTTAGCACGTCAAGGAATATTATTTGGGGGTCCAGCCATGGAGAAGAGTTTAGACAGTAGGAGAAGATAAGGAACACACCCATTATCCTGAAATCACATTAGGATTCTCTTTTTAACCTGTTCCTTAATACACTAGTGCTTAGGAAATCTATTGGAGGCAGAAGCAGTCAAGGGTAGCTTAGGGTTAGGGTTAGGTTTAGGGTTAGGGTTAGGGTTAGGGTTAGGGTTAGGGTACGGCTTAGGGTACGGGTTCGGGTATGGGTTCGGGTATGGCGTAGTGTATGGGTTATGGTTAGGGTTAGGGTTAGTTTGAGGGTTAGGGCTCGGTTTAGGTTACGGGTTAGGATTAGGGTACGTCTTAGGGTTAGGGTAGGGGTTAGGGTTAGGGTACGCGTTATGGTTAGGGTAGTTATTAAACCTATCCCACTCTCTAGATAACCCTTAGCACGTCAAGGAATATTATTTGGGGGTCCAGCCATGGAGAAGAGTTTAGACACTAGGAGAAGATAAGGAACACACCCATTATCAAGAAATCACATTAGGATTCTCTTTTTAACCTGTTCCTTAAAACACTAGTGCTTAGGAAATCTATTGGAGGCAGAAGCAGTCAAGGGTAGCTTAGGGTTAGGGTTAGGGTTAGGGTTAGGGTTAGCTTTAGGGTACGGCTTAGGGTACGGGTTCGGGTACGGGTTCGGGTACGGCGTAGGGTATGGGTTACGGTTAGGGTTAGTTTGAGGGTTAGGGCTCGGTTTAGGGTACGGGTTAGAATTAGGGTACGTGTTAGGGTTAGGGTACGCGTTAGGGTTAGGGTAGTTATTAAACCTATCCCACTCGCTACATGCCCCTTAGCACGTCAAGGAATATTATTTGGGTGTCCAGCCATGGAGAAGAGTTTAGACACTAGGAGAAGATAAGGAACACACCCATTATCAAGAAATCACATTAGGATTCTCTTTTTAACCTGTTCCTTAAAACACTAGTGCTTAGGAAATCTATTGGAGGCAGAAGCAGTCAAGGGTAGCTTAGGGTTAGGGTTAGGTTTAGGGTTAGGGTTAGGGTTAGGGTACGGCTTAGTGTACGGGTTCGGGTACGGGTTCGGGTACGGGTTCGGGTACGGCGTAGGGTATGGGTTAGGGTTAGGGTTAGGGTTAGTTTGAGGGTTAGGGCTCGGTTTAGGGTACGGGTTAGGATTAGTGTACGTGTTAGGGTTAGGGTAGAGGTTAGGGTTAGGGTATGCGTTAGGGTTAGTGTAGTTATTAAACCTATCCCACTCTCTAGATACCCCTTAGCACGTCAAGGAATATTATTTGGGGGGCCAGCCATGGAGAAGAGTTTAGACACTAGGAGAAGATAAGGAACACACCCATTATCAAGAAATCACATTAGGATTCTCTTTTTAACCTGTTCCTTAAAACACTAGTGCTTAGGAAATCTATTGGAGGCAGAAGCAGTCAAGGGTAGCTTAGGGTTAGGGTTAGGGTTAGGGCTAGGGTTAGGACACGGCTTAGGGTACGGGTTCGGCTACGGGTTCGTGTACGTCATAGGGTATGGGTTAGGGTTAGGGTTAGGGTTAGTTTGAAGGTTAGGGCTCGGTTTAGGGTACGGGTTAGGATTAGGGTTCGTGTTAGGGTTAGGGTAGGGGTTAGGGTTAGGGTACGCGTTAGGGTTAGGGTAGTTATTAAACCTATCCCACTCCCTAGATACCCCTTAGCACGTCAAGGAATATTATTTGGGGGTCCAGCCATGGAGAAGAGTTTAGACAGTAGGAGAAGATAAGGAACACACCCATTTTCCTGAAATCACATTAGGATTCTCTTTTTAACCTGTTCCTTAATACACTAGTGCTTAGGAAATCTATTGGAGGCAGAAGCAGTCAAGGGTAGCTTAGGGTTAGGGTTAGGTTTAGGGTAAGGGTTAGGGTTAGGGTTAGGGTTAGGGTACGGCTTAGTGCACGGGTTCGGGTATGGCGTAGGGTATGGGTTAGGGTTAGGGTTAGGGTTAGTTTGAGGGTTAGGGCTCGGTTTAGGTTACGGGTTAGGATTAGGGTACGTCTTAGGGTTAGGGTAGCGGTTAGGGTTAGGGTATGCGTTAGGGTTAGGGTAGTTATTAAACCTATCCCACTCTCTAGATACCCCTTAGCACGTCAAGGAATATTATTTGGGGGGCCAGCCATGGAGAAGAGTTTAGACACTAGGAGAAGATAAGGAACACACCCATTATCAAGAAATCACATTAGGATTCTCTTTTTAACCTGTTCCTTAAAACACTAGTGCTTAGGAAATCTATTGGAGGCAGAAGCAGTCAAGGGTAGCTTAGGGTTAGGGTTAGGGTTAGGGTTAGGGTAAGGCTTAGGGTACGGTTTCGGGTACGGCATAGGGTATGGGTTAGGGTTAGGGTTAGGTTTAGTTTGAGGGTTAGGGCTCGGTTTAGGGTACGGGTTAGGAGTAGGGTACGTGTTAGGGTTATGGTAGGGGTTAGGGTTAGGGTACGCGTTAGGGTTAGGGTGGTTATTAAACCTAACCCACTCCCTAGATACCCCTTAGCACGTCAAGGAATATTATTTGGGGGTGCAGCCATGGAGAAGAGTTTAGACAGTAGGAGAAGATAAGGAACACACCCATTATCAAGAAATCACATTAGGATTCTCTCTTTAACCTGTTCCTTAAACACTAGTGCTTAGGAAATCTATTGGAGGCAGAAGCAGTCAAGGGTAGCTTAGGGTTAGTGTTAGGGTTAGGGTTAGGGTTAGGGTACGGCTTAGGGTACGGGTTCGGGTACGGGTTCGTGTACGCTGTAGGGTATGGGTTAGGGTTAGGGTTAGGGTTAGTTTGAAGGTTAGGGCTCGGTTTAGGGTACGGGTTAGGATTAGGGTTCGTGTTAGGGTTAGGGTAGGGGTTAGGGTTAGGGTACGCATTAGGGTTAGGGTAGTTATTAAACCTATCCCACTCTCTAGATACCCCTTAGCACGTCAAGGAATATTATTTGGGGGTCCAGCCATGGAGAAGAGTTTAGACACTAGGAGAAGATAAGGAACACACCCATTATCAAGAAATCACATTAGGATTCTCTTTTTAACCTGTTCCTTAAAACACTAGTGCTTAGGAAATCTATTGGAGGCAGAAGCAGTCAAGGATAGCTTAGGGTTAGGGTTTGGGTTACGGTACGGCTTAGGGTACGGGTTCGGGTACGGGTTCGGGTACGGGTTTGGGTATGGCGTAGGATATGGGTTAGGGTTAGGGTTAGGGTTAGTTTGAGGGTTAGGGCTCGGTTTAGGGTACGGGTTAGTATTAGGGTACGTGTTAGGGTGAGGTTAGGGGTTAGGGTTAGGGTACGCGTTAGGGTTAGGGTAGTTATTAAACCTATCCCACTCTCTAGATACCCCTTAGCACGTCAAGGAATATTATGTGGGGGTCCAGCCATGGAGAAAAGTTTAGACACTAGGAGAAGATAAGGAACACACCCATTATCAAGAAATCACATTAGGATTCTCTTTTTAACCTGTTCCTTAAAACACTAGTGCTTAGGAAATCTATTGGAGGCAGAAGCAGTCAAGGGTAGCTTAGGGTTAGTGTTAGGGTTAGGGTTAGGGTACGGGTTCGGGTACGGGTTCGTGTACGGCGTAGGGTATGGGTTAGGGTTAGGGTTAGGGTTAGTTTGAAGGTTAGGGCTCGGTTTAGGGTACGGGTTAGGATTAGGGTTCGTGTTAGGGTTAGGGTAGGGGTTAGGGTTAGGGTACGCGTTAGGGTTAGGGTAGTTATTAAACCTATCCCACTCTCTAGATACCCCTTAGCACGTCAAGGAATATTATTTGGGGGTCCAGCCATGGAGAAGAGTTTAGACACTAGGAGAAGGTAAGGAACACACCCATTATCAAGAAATCACATTAGGATTCTCTTTTTAACCTGTTCCTTAAAACACTAGGGCTTAGGAAATCTATTGGAGGCAGAAGCAGTCAAGGGTAGCTTAGGGTTAGGGTTAGGGTTAGGGCTAGGGTTAGGACACGGCTTAGGGTACGGGTTCGGGTACGGGTTCGTGTACGGCGTAGGGTATGGGTTTGGGTTAGGGTTAGGGTTAGTTTGAAGGTTAGGGCTCGGTTTAGGGTACAGGTTAGGATTAGGGTTCGTGTTAGTGTTAGGGTAGGGGTTAGGGTTAGGGTACGCGTTAGGGTTAGGGTAGTTATTAAACCTATCCCACTCTCTAGATACCCCTTAGCACGTCAAGGAATATTATTTGGGGGTCCAGCCATGGAGAAGAGTTTAGACACTAGGAGAAGATAAGGAACACACCCATTATCCTGAAATCACATTAGGATTCTCTTTTTAACCTGTTCCTTAATACAATAGTGCTTAGGAAATCTATTGGAGGCAGAAGCAGTCAAGGGTAGCTTAGGGTTAGGGTTACGGTTAGGGTTAGGGTTAGGGTATGGCTTAGGGTACGGGTTCGGGTACGGGTTCGGGTACGGCGTAGGGTATGGGTTAGGGTTAGGGTTAGGGTTAGTTTGAGGGTTAGGGCTCGGTTTAGGGTACGGGTTAGGATTAGGGTACGTGTTAGGGTTAGGGTAGGGGTTAGGGTTAGGGTACGCGTTAGGGTTAGGGTAGTTATTAAACCTATCCCACTCTCTAGATACCCCTTAGCACGTCAAGGAATATTATTTGGGGGTCCAGCCATGGAGAAGAGTTTAGACACTAGGAGAAGATAAGGAACACACCCATTTTCAAGAAATCACATTAGGATTCTCTTTTTAACCTGTAACTTAAAACACTAGTGCTTAGGAAATCTATTGGAGGCAGAAGCAGTCAAGGGTAGCTTAGGGTTAGGGTTAGGGTTAGGGTTAGGGTTAGCTTTAGGGTACGGCTTAGGGTACGGGTTCGGGTACGGGTTCGGGTACGGCGTAGGGTATGGGTTAGGGTTAGGGTTAGTTTGAGGGTTAGGGCTCGGTTTAGGGTACGGGTTAGAATTAGGGTACGTGTTAGGGTTAGGGTACGCGTTAGGGTTAGGGTAGTTATTAAACCTATCCCACTCGCTACATGCACCTTAGCACGTCAAGGAATATTATTTGGGTGTCCAGCCATGGAGAAGAGTTTAGACACTAGGAGAAGATAAGGAACACACCCATTATCAAGAAATCACATTAGGATTCTCTTTTTAACCTGTTCCTTAAAACACTAGTGCTTAGGAAATCTATTGGAGGCAGAAGCAGTCAAGGGTAGCTTAGGGTTAGGGTTAGGGTTAGGGTACGGCTTAGGGTACGGGTTCGGGTACGGGTTCGGGTACGGGTTCGGGTACGGCGTAGGGTATGGGTTAGGTTTAGGGTTAGGGTTAGTTTGAGGGTTAGGGCTCGGTTTAGGTTACGGTTTAGGATTAGGGTACGTGTTAGGGTTAGGGTAGGGGTTAGGGTTAGGGTACGCGTTAGGGTTAGGGTAGTTATTAAACCTATCCCACTCTCTAGATACCCCTTAGCACGTCAAGGAATATTATTTGGGGGTCCAGCCATGGAGAAGAGTTTAGACACTAGGAGAAGATAAGGAACACACCCATTATCCTGAAATCACATTAGGATTCTCTTTTTAACCTGTTCCTTAATACACTAATGCTTAGGAAATCTATTGGAGGCAGAAGCAGTCATGGGTAGCTTAGGGTTAGGGTTACGGTTAGGGTTAGGGTTAGGGTATGGCTTAGGGTACGGGTTCGGGTACGGGTTCGGGTACGGCGTAGGGTATGGGTCAGGGTTAGGGTTAGGGTTAGTTTGAGGGTTAGGGCTCGGTTTAGGGTACGGGTTAGGATTAGGGTACGTGTTAGGGTTAGGGTAGGGGTTAGGGTTAGGGTACGCGTTAGGGTTAGGGTAGTTATTAAACCTATCCCACTCTCTAGATACCCCTTAGCACGTCAAGGAATATTATTTGGGGGTCCAGCCATGGAGAAGAGTTTAGACACTAGGAGAAGATAAGGAACACACCCATTATCAAGAAATCACATTAGGATTCTCTTTTTAACCTGTTCCTTAAAACACTAGTGCTTAGGAAATCTATTGGAGGCAGAAGCAGTCAAGGGTAGCTTAGGGTTAGGGTTAGGGTTAGGGTTAGGGTACGGCTTAGGGTACGGGTTCGGGTACGGGTTCGTGTACGGCGTAGGGTATGGGTTAGGGTTAGGGTTAGGGTTAGTTTGAAGGTTAGGGCTCGGTTTAGGGTACGGGTTAGGATTAGGGTTCGTGTTAGGGTTAGGGTAGGGGTTAGGGTTAGGGTACGCGTTAGGGTTAGGGTAGTTATTAAACCTATCCCACTCCCTAGATACCCCTTAGCACGTCAAGGAATATTATTTGGGGGTCCAGCCATGGAGAAGAGTTTAGACAGTAGGAGAAGATAAGGAACACACCCATTATCCTGAAATCACATTAGGATTCTCTTTTTAACCTGTTCCTTAATACACTAGTGCTTAGGAAATCTATTGGAGGCAGAAGCAGTCAAGGGTAGCTTAGGGTTAGGGTTAGGTTTAGTGTTAGGGTTAGGGTTAGGGTACGGCTTAGTGTACGGGTTCGGGTACGGGTTCGGGTACGGGTTCGGGTACGGCGTAGGTTATGGGTTAGGGTTAGGGTTAGGGTTAGTTTGAGGGTTAGGGCTCGGTTTAGGGTACGGGTTAGGATTAGTGTACGTGTTAGGGTTAGGGTAGAGGTTAGGGTTAGGGTATGCGTTAGGGTTAGGGTAGTTATTAAACCTATCCCACTCTCTAGATACCCCTTAGCACGTCAAGGAATATTATTTGGGGGGCCAGCCATGGAGAAGAGTTTAGACACTAGGAGAAGATAAGGAACACACCCATTATCAAGAAATCACATTAGGATTCTCTTTTTAACCTGTTCCTTAAAACACTAGTGCTTAGGAAATCTATTGGAGGCAGAAGCAGTCAAGGGTAGCTTAGGGTTAGGGTTTGGGTTAGGGTACGGCTTAGGGTACGGGTTCGGGTACGGGTTTGGGCATGGCGTAGGATATGGGTTAGGGTTAGGGTTAGGGTTAGTTTGAGGGTTAGGGCTCGGTTTAGGGTACGGGTTAGGATTAGGGTACGTGTTAGGGTTAGGGTAGGGGTTAGGGTTAGGGTTAGGGTTAGGGTTAGGGTTAGGGTTAGGGTTAGGGTTAGGGTTAGGGTAAGGCTTAGGGTACGGTTTCGGGTACGGCATAGGGTATGGGTTAGGGTTAGGGTTAGGTTTAGTTTGAGGGTTAGGGCTCGGTTTAGGGTACGGGTTAGGAGTAGGGTACGTGTTAGGGTTATGGTAGGGGTTAGGGTTAGGGTACGCGTTAGGGTTAGGGTGGTTATTAAACCTAACCCACTCCCTAGATACCCCTTAGCACGTCAAGGAATATTATTTGGGGGTGCAGCCATGGAGAAGAGTTTAGACAGTAGGAGAAGATAAGGAACACACCCATTATCAAGAAATCACATTAGGATTCTCTCTTTAACCTGTTCCTTAAACACTAGTGCTTAGGAAATCTATTGGAGGCAGAAGCAGTCAAGGGTAGCTTAGGGTTAGTGTTAGGGTTAGGGTTAGGGTTAGGGTACGGCTTAGGGTACGGGTTCGGGTACGGGTTCGTGTACGCTGTAGGGTATGGGTTAGGGTTAGGGTTAGTGTTAGTTTGAAGGTTAGGGCTCGGTTTAGGGTACGGGTTAGGATTAGGGTTCGTGTTAGGGTTAGGGTAGGGGTTAGGGTTAGGGTACGCATTAGGGTTAGGGTAGTTATTAAACCTATCCCACTCTCTAGATACCCCTTAGCACGTCAAGGAATATTATTTGGGGGTCCAGCCATGGAGAAGAGTTTAGACACTAGGAGAAGATAAGGAACACACCCATTATCAAGAAATCACATTAGGATTCTCTTTTTAACCTGTTCCTTAAAACACTAGTGCTTAGGAAATCTATTGGAGGCAGAAGCAGTCAAGGGTAGCTTAGGGTTAGGGTTTGGGTTAGGGTACGGCTTAGGGTACGGGTTCGGGTACGGGTTCGGGTACGGGTTTGGGTATGGCGTAGGATATGGGTTAGGGTTAGGGTTAGGGTTAGTTTGAGGGTTAGGGCTCGGTTTAGGGTACGGGTTAGTATTAGGGTACGTGTTAGGGTGAGGTTAGGGGTTAGGGTTAGGGTACGCGTTAGGGTTAGGGTAGTTATTAAACCTATCCCACTCTCTAGATACCCCTTAGCACGTCAAGGAATATTATGTGGGGGTCCAGCCATGGAGAAAAGTTTAGACACTAGGAGAAGATAAGGAACACACCCATTATCAAGAAATCACATTAGGATTCTCTTTTTAACCTGTTCCTTAAAACACTAGTGCTTAGGAAATCTATTGGAGGCAGAAGCAGTCAAGGGTAGCTTAGGGTTAGGGTTAGGGTTATTGTTAGGGTAAGGCTTAGGGTACGCGTTCGGGTACGGCATAGGGTATGGGTTAGGGTTAGGGTTAGGGTTAGTTTGAGGGTTAGGGCTCCGTTTAGGGTACGGGTTAGGATTAGGGTAAGTGTTAGGGTTAGGGTAGGGGTTAGGGTTAGGGTAGTTATTAAACCTATCCCACTCTCTAGATACCCCTTAGCACGTCAAGGAATATTATTTGGGGGTCCAGCCATGGAGAAGAGTTTAGACACTAGGAGAAGGTTAGGAACACACCCATTATCAAGAAATCACATTAGGATTCTCTTTTTAACCTGTTCCTTAAAACACTAGTGCTTAGGAAATCTATTGGAGGCAGAAGCAGTCAAGGGTAGCTTAGGGTTAGGGTTAGGGTTAGGGCTAGGGTTAGGACACGGCTTAGGGTACGGGTTCGGGTACGGGTTCGTGTACGGCGTAGGGTATGGGTTTGGGTTAGGGTTAGGGTTAGTTTGAAGGTTAGGGCTCGGTTGAGGATACGGGTTAGGATTAGGGTTCGTGTTAGTGTTAGGGTAGGGGTTAGGGTTAGGGTACGCGTTAGGGTTAGGGTAGTTATTAAACCTATCCCACTCTCTAGATACCCCTTAGCACGTCAAGGAATATTATTTGGGGGTCCAGCCATGGAGAAGAGTTTAGACACTAGGAGAAGATAAGGAACACACCCATTATCCTGAAATCACATTAGGATTCTCTTTTTAACCTGTTCCTTAATACAATAGTGCTTAGGAAATCTATTGGAGGCAGAAGCAGTCAAGGGTAGCTTAGGGTTAGGGTTACGGTTAGGGTTAGGGTTAGGGTATGGCTTAGGGTACGGGTTCGGGTACGGGTTCGGGTACGGCGTAGGGTATGGGTTAGGGTTAGGGTTAGGGTTAGTTTGAGGGTTAGGGCTCGGTTTAGGGTACGGGTTAGGATTAGGGTACGTGTTAGGGTTAGGGTAGGGGTTAGGGTTAGGGTACGCGTTAGGGTTAGGGTAGTTATTAAACCTATCCCACTCTCTAGATACCCCTTAGCACGTCAAGGAATATTATTAGGGGGTCCAGCCATGGAGAAGAGTTTAGACACTAGGAGAAGATAAGGAACACACCCATTTTCAAGAAATCACATTAGGATTCTCTTTTTAACCTGTAACTTAAAACACTAGTGCTTAGGAAATCTATTGGAGGCAGAAGCAGTCAAGGGTAGCTTAGGGTTAGGGTTAGGGTTAGGGTTAGGGTTAGCTTTAGGGTACGGCTTAGGGTACGGGTTCGGGTACGGGTTCGGGTACGGCGTAGGGTATGGGTTAGGGTTAGGGTTAGTTTGAGGGTTAGGGCTCGGTTTAGGGTACGGGTTAGAATTAGGGTACGTGTTAGGGTTAGGGTACGCGTTAGGGTTAGGGTAGTTATTAAACCTATCCCACTCGCTACATGCCCCTTAGCACGTCAAGGAATATTATTTGGGTGTCCAGCCATGGAGAAGAGTTTAGACACTAGGAGAAGATAAGGAACACACCCATTATCAAGAAATCACATTAGGATTCTCTTTTTAACCTGTTCCTTAAAACACTAGTGCTTAGGAAATCTATTGGAGGCAGAAGCAGTCAAGGGTAGCTTAGGGTTAGGGTTAGGGTTAGGGTACGGCTTAGGGTACGGGTTCGGGTACGGGTTCGGGTACGGGTTCGGGTACGGCGTAGGGTATGGGTTAGGTTTAGGGTTAGGGTTAGTTTGAGGGTTAGGGCTCGGTTTAGGTTACGGTTTAGGATTAGGGTACGTGTTAGGGTTAGGGTAGGGGTTAGGGTTAGGGTACGCGTTAGGGTTAGGGTAGTTATTAAACCTATCCCACTCTCTAGATACCCCTTAGCACGTCAAGGAATATTATTTGGGGGTCCAGCCATGGAGAAGAGTTTAGACACTAGGAGAAGATAAGGAACACACCCATTATCCTGAAATCACATTAGGATTCTCTTTTTAACCTGTTCCTTAAAACACTAATGCTTAGGAAATCTATTGGAGGCAGAAGCAGTCATGGGTAGCTTAGGGTTAGGGTTACGGTTAGGGTTAGGGTTAGGGTATGGCTTAGGGTACGGGTTCGGGTACGGGTTCGGGTACGGCGTAGGGTATGGGTCAGGGTTAGGGTTAGGGTTAGTTTGAGGGTTAGGGCTCGGTTTAGGGTACGGGTTAGGATTAGGGTACGTGTTAGGGTTAGGGTAGGGGTTAGGGTTAGGGTACGCGTTAGGGTTAGGGTAGTTATTAAACCTATCCCACTCTCTAGATACCCCTTAGCACGTCAAGGAATATTATTTGGGGGTCCAGCCATGGAGAAGAGTTTAGACACTAGGAGAAGATAAGGAACACACCCATTATCAAGAAATCACATTAGGATTCTCTTTTTAACCTGTTCCTTAAAACACTAGTGCTTAGGAAATCTATTGGAGGCAGAAGCAGTCAAGGGTAGCTTAGGGTTAGGGTTAGGGTTAGGGTTAGGGTACGGCTTAGGGTACGGGTTCGGGTACGGGTTCGTGTACGGCGTAGGGTATGGGTTAGGGTTAGGGTTAGTTTGAAGGTTAGGGCTCGGTTTAGGGTACGGGTTAGGATTAGGGTTCGTGTTAGGGTTAGGGTAGGGGTTAGGGTTAGGGTACGCGTTAGGGTTAGGGTAGTTATTAAACCTATCCCACTCCCTAGATACCCCTTAGCACGTCAAGGAATATTATTTGGGGGTCCAGCCATGGAGAAGAGTTTAGACAGTAAGAGAAGATAAGGAACACACCCATTATCCTGAAATCACATTAGGATTCTCTTTTTAACCTGTTCCTTAATACACTAGTGCTTAGGAAATCTATTGGAGGCAGAAGCAGTCAAGGGTAGCTTAGGGTTAGGGTTAGGGTTAGGGTTAGGGTAAGGCTTAGGGTACGGTTTCGGGTACGGCATAGGGTATGGGTTAGGGTTAGGGTTAGGTTTAGTTTGAGGGTTAGGGCTCGGTTTAGGGTACGGGTTAGGAGTAGGGTACGTGTTAGGGTTATGGTAGGGGTTAGGGTTAGGGTACGCGTTAGGGTTAGGGTGGTTATTAAACCTAACCCACTCCCTAGATACCCCTTAGCACGTCAAGGAATATTATTTGGGGGTGCAGCCATGGAGAAGAGTTTAGACAGTAGGAGAAGATAAGGAACACACCCATTATCAAGAAATCACATTAGGATTCTCTCTTTAACCTGTTCCTTAAACACTAGTGCTTAGGAAATCTATTGGAGGCAGAAGCAGTCAAGGGTAGCTTAGGGTTAGTGTTAGGGTTAGGGTTAGGGTTAGGGTACGGCTTAGGGTACGGGTTCGGGTACGGGTTCGTGTACGCTGTAGGGTATGGGTTAGGGTTAGGGTTAGGGTTAGTTTGAAGGTTAGGGCTCGGTTTAGGGTACGGGTTAGGATTAGGGTTCGTGTTAGGGTTAGGGTAGGGGTTAGGGTTAGGGTACGCATTAGGGTTAGGGTAGTTATTAAACCTATCCCACTCTCTAGATACCCCTTAGCACGTCAAGGAATATTATTTGGGGGTCCAGCCATGGAGAAGAGTTTAGACACTAGGAGAAGATAAGGAACACACCCATTATCAAGAAATCACATTAGGATTCTCTTTTTAACCTGTTCCTTAAAACACTAGTGCTTAGGAAATCTATTGGAGGCAGAAGCAGTCAAGGGTAGCTTAGGGTTAGGGTTTGGGTTAGGGTACGGCTTAGGGTACGGGTTCGGGTACGGGTTCGGGTACGGGTTTGGGTATGGCGTAGGATATGGGTTAGGGTTAGGGTTAGGGTTAGTTTGAGGGTTAGGGCTCGGTTTAGGGTACGGGTTAGTATTAGGGTACGTGTTAGGGTGAGGTTAGGGGTTAGGGTTAGGGTACGCGTTAGGGTTAGGGTAGTTATTAAACCTATCCCACTCTCTAGATACCCCTTAGCACGTCAAGGAATATTATGTGGGGGTCCAGCCATGGAGAAAAGTTTAGACACTAGGAGAAGATAAGGAACACACCCATTATCAAGAAATCACATTAGGATTCTCTTTTTAACCTGTTCCTTAAAACACTAGTGCTTAGGAAATCTATTGGAGGCAGAAGCAGTCAAGGGTAGCTTAGGGTTAGGGTTAGGGTTATTGTTAGGGTAAGGCTTAGGGTACGCGTTCGGGTACGGCATAGGGTATGGGTTAGGGTTAGGGTTAGGGTTAGTTTGAGGGTTAGGGCACCGTTTAGGGTACGGGTTAGGATTAGGGTAAGTGTTAGGGTTAGGGTAGGGGTTAGGGTTAGGGTACGCGTTAGGGTTAGGGTAGTTATTAAACCTATCCCACTCTCTAGATACCCCTTAGCACGTCAAGGAATATTATTTGGGGGTCCAGCCATGGAGAAGAGTTTAGACACTAGGAGAAGGTTAGGAACACACCCATTATCAAGAAATCACATTAGGATTCTCTTTTTAACCTGTTCCTTAAAACACTAGTGCTTAGGAAATCTATTGGAGGCAGAAGCAGTCAAGGGTAGCTTAGGGTTAGGGTTAGGGTTAGGGCTAGGGTTAGGACACGGCTTAGGGTACGGGTTCGGGTACGGGTTCGTGTACGGCGTAGGGTATGGGTTTGGGTTAGGGTTAGGGTTAGTTTGAAGGTTAGGGCTCGGTTGAGGGTACGGGTTAGGATTAGGGTTCGTGTTAGTGTTAGGGTAGGGGTTAGGGTTAGGGTACGCGTTAGGGTTAGGGTAGTTATTAAACCTATCCCACTCTCTAGATACCCCTTAGCACGTCAAGGAATATTATTTGGGGGTCCAGCCATGGAGAAGAGTTTAGACACTAGGAGAAGATAAGGAACACACCCATTATCCTGAAATCACATTAGGATTCTCTTTTTAACCTGTTCCTTAATACAATAGTGCTTAGGAAATCTATTGGAGGCAGAAGCAGTCAAGGGTAGCTTAGGGTTAGGGTTACGGTTAGGGTTAGGGTTAGGGTATGGCTTAGGGTACGGGTTCGGGTACGGGTTCGGGTACGGCGTAGGGTATGGGTTAGGGTTAGGGTTAGGGTTAGTTTGAGGGTTAGGGCTCGGTTTAGGGTACGGGTTAGGATTAGGGTACGTGTTAGGGTTAGGGTAGGGGTTAGGGTTAGGGTACGCGTTAGGGTTAGGGTAGTTATTAAACCTATCCCACTCTCTAGATACCCCTTAGCACGTCAAGGAATATTATTAGGGGGTCCAGCCATGGAGAAGAGTTTAGACACTAGGAGAAGATAAGGAACACACCCATTTTCAAGAAATCACATTAGGATTCTCTTTTTAACCTGTAACTTAAAACACTAGTGCTTAGGAAATCTATTGGAGGCAGAAGCAGTCAAGGGTAGCTTAGGGTTAGGTTTAGGGTTAGGGTTAGGGTTAGCTTTAGGGTACGGCTTAGGGTACGGGTTCGGGTACGGGTTCGGGTACGGCGTAGGGTATGGGTTAGGGTTAGGGTTAGTTTGAGGGTTAGGGCTCGGTTTAGGGTACGGGTTAGAATTAGGGTACGTGTTAGGGTTAGGGTACGCGTTAGGGTTAGGGTAGTTATTAAACCTATCCCACTCGCTACATGCCCCTTAGCACGTCAAGGAATATTATTTGGGTGTCCAGCCATGGAGAAGAGTTTAGACACTAGGAGAAGATAAGGAACACACCCATTATCAAGAAATCACATTAGGATTCTCTTTTTAACCTGTTCCTTAAAACACTAGTGCTTAGGAAATCTATTGGAGGCAGAAGCAGTCAAGGGTAGCTTAGGGTTAGGGTTAGGGTTAGGGTACGGCTTAGGGTACGGGTTCGGGTACGGGTTCGGGTACGGGTTCGGGTACGGCGTAGGGTATGGGTTAGGTTTAGGGTTAGGGTTAGTTTGAGGGTTAGGGCTCGGTTTAGGTTACGGTTTAGGATTAGGGTACGTGTTAGGGTTAGGGTAGGGGTTAGGGTTAGGGTACGCGTTAGGGTTAGGGTAGTTATTAAACCTATCCCACTCTCTAGATACCCCTTAGCACGTCAAGGAATATTATTTGGGGGTCCAGCCATGGAGAAGAGTTTAGACACTAGGAGAAGATAAGGAACACACCCATTATCCTGAAATCACATTAGGATTCTCTTTTTAACCTGTTCCTTAAAACACTAATGCTTAGGAAATCTATTGGAGGCAGAAGCAGTCATGGGTAGCTTAGGGTTAGGGTTACGGTTAGGGTTAGGGTTAGGGTATGGCTTAGGGTACGGGTTCGGGTACGGGTTCGGGTACGGCGTAGGGTATGGGTCAGGGTTAGGGTTAGGGTTAGTTTGAGGGTTAGGGCTCGGTTTAGGGTACGGGTTAGGATTAGTGTACGTGTTAGGGTTAGGGTAGGGGTTAGGGTTAGGGTACGCGTTAGGGTTAGGGTAGTTATTAAACCTATCCCACTCTCTAGATACCCCTTAGCACGTCAAGGAATATTATTTGGGGGTCCAGCCATGGAGAAGAGTTTAGACACTAGGAGAAGATAAGGAACACACCCATTATCAAGAAATCACATTAGGATTCTCTTTTTAACCTGTTCCTTAAAACACTAGTGCTTAGGAAATCTATTGGAGGCAGAAGCAGTCAAGGGTAGCTTAGGGTTAGGGTTAGGGTTAGGGTTAGGGTACGGCTTAGGGTACGGGTTCGGGTACGGGTTCGTGTACGGCGTAGGGTATGGGTTAGGGTTAGGGTTAGGGTTAGTTTGAAGGTTAGGGCTCGGTTTAGGGTACGGGTTAGGATTAGGGTTCGTGTTAGGGTTAGGGTAGGGGTTAGGGTTAGGGTACGCGTTAGGGTTAGGGTAGTTATTAAACCTATCCCACTCCCTAGATACCCCTTAGCACGTCAAGGAATATTATTTGGGGGTCCAGCCATGGAGAAGAGTTTAGACAGTAGGAGAAGATAAGGAACACACCCATTATCCTGAAATCACATTAGGATTCTCTTTTTAACCTGTTCCTTAATACACTAGTGCTTAGGAAATCTATTGGAGGCAGAAGCAGTCAAGGGTAGCTTAGGGTTAGGGTTAGGTTTAGGGTTAGGGTTAGGGTTAGGGTTAGGGTTAGGGTACGGCTTAGGGTACGGGTTCGGGTATGGGTTCGGGTATGGCGTAGTGTATGGGTTAGGGTTAGGGTTAGGGTTAGTTTGAGGTTTAGGGCTCGGTTTAGGTTACGGGTTAGGATTAGGGTACGTCTTAGGGTTAGGGTAGGGGTTAGGGTTAGGGTACGCGTTAGGGTTAGGGTAGTTATTAAACCTATCCCACTCTCTAGATAACCCTTAGCACGTCAAGGAATATTATTTGGGGGTCCAGCCATGGAGAAGAGTTTAGACACTAGGAGAAGATAAGGAACACACCCATTATCAAGAAATCACATTAGGATTCTCTTTTTAACTTGTTCCTTAAAACACTAGTGCTTAGGAAATCTATTGGAGGCAGAAGCAGTCAAGGGTAGCTTAGGGTTAGGGTTAGGGTTAGGGTTAGGGTTAGCTTTAGGGTACGGCTTAGGGTACGGGTTCGGGTACGGGTTCGGGTACGGCGTAGGGTATGGGTTACGGTTAGGGTTAGTTTGAGGTTTAGGGCTCGGTTTAGGGTACGGGTTAGAATTAGGGTACGTGTTAGGGTTAGGGTACGCGTTAGGGTTAGGGTAGTTATTAAACCTATCCCACTCGCTACATGCCCCTTAGCACGTCAAGGAATATTATTTGGGTGTCCAGCCATGGAGAAGAGTTTAGACACTAGGAGAAGATAAGGAACACACCCATTATCAAGAAATCACATTAGGATTCTCTTTTTAACCTGTTCCTTAAAACACTAGTGCTTAGGAAATCTATTGGAGGCAGAAGCAGTCAAGGGTAGCTTAGGGTTAGGGTTAGGTTTAGGGTTAGGGTTAGGGTTAGGGTACGGCTTAGTGTACGGGTTCGGGTACGGGTTCGGGTACGGGTTCGGGTACGGCGTAGGGTATGGGTTAGGGTTAGGGTTAGGGTTAGTTTGAGGGTTAGGGCTCGGTTTAGGGTACGGGTTAGGATTAGTGTACGTGTTAGGGTTAGGGTAGAGGTTAGGGTTAGGGTATGCGTTAGGGTTAGGGTAGTTATTAAACCTATCCCACTCTCTAGATACCCCTTAGCACGTCAAGGAATATTATTTGGGGGGCCAGCCATGGAGAAGAGTTTAGACACTAGGAGAAGATAAGGAACACACCCATTATCAAGAAATCACATTAGGATTCTCTTTTTAACCTGTTCCTTAAAACACTAGTGCTTAGGAAATCTATTGGAGGCAGAAGCAGTCAAGGGTAGCTTAGGGTTAGGGTTTGGGTTAGGGTACGGCTTAGGGTACGGGTTCGGGTACGGGTTTGGGTATGGCGTAGGATATGGGTTAGGGTTAGGGTTAGGGTTAGTTTGAGGGTTAGGGCTCGGTTTAGGGTACGGGTTAGGATTAGGGTACGTGTTAGGGTTAGGGTAGGGGTTAGGGTTAGGGTACGCGTTAGGGTTAGGGTAGTTATTAAACCTATCCCACTCTCTAGATACCCCTTAGCACGTCAAGGAATATTATTTGGGGGTCCAGCCATGGAGAAGAGTTTAGACACTAGGAGAAGATAAGGAACACACCCATTATCAAGAAATCACATTAGGATTCTCTTTTTAACCTGTTCCTTAAAACACTAATGCTTAGGAAATCTATTGGAGGCAGAAGCAGTCAAGGGTAGCTTAGGGTTAGGGTTACGGTTAGGGTTAGGGTTAGGGTTATTGTTAGGGTAAGGCTTAGGGTACGGGTTCGGGTACGGCATAGGGTATGGGTTAGGGTTAGGGTTAGGGTTAGTTTGAGGGTTAGGGCTCGGTTTAGGGTACGGGTTAGGAGTAGGGTACGTGTTAGGGTTAGGGTAGGGGTTAGGGTTAGGGTACGCGTTAGGGTTAGGGTAGTTATTAAACCTATCCCACTCTCTAGATACCCCTTAGCACGTCAAGGAATATTATTTGGGGGTCCAGCCATGGAGAAGAGTTTAGACACTAGGAGAAGATAAGGAACACACCCATTATCAAGAAATCACATTAGGATTCTCTTTTTAACCTGTTCCTTAAAACACTAGTGCTTAGGAAATCTATTGGAGGCAGAAGCAGTCAAGGGTAGCTTAGGGTTAGGGTTAGGGTTAGGGCTAGGGTTAGGACACGGCTTAGGGTACGGGTTCGGCTACGGGTTCGTGTACGGCATAGGGTATGGGTTAGGGTTAGGGTTAGGGTTAGTTTGAAGGTTAGGGCTCGGTTTAGGGTACGGGTTAGGATTAGGGTTCGTGTTAGGGTTAGGGTAGGGGTTAGGGTTAGGGTACGCATTAGGGTTAGGGTAGTTATTAAACCTATCCCACTCTCTAGATACCCCTTAGCACGTCAAGGAATATTATTTGGGGGTCCAGCCATGGAGAAGAGTTTAGACACTAGGAGAAGATAAGGAACACACCCATTATCAAGAAATCACATTAGGATTCTCTTTTTAACCTGTTCCTTAAAACACTAGTGCTTAGGAAATCTATTGGAGGCAGAAGCAGTCAAGGGTAGCTTAGGGTTAGGGTTTGGGTTAGGGTACGGCTTAGGGTACGGGTTCGGGTACGGGTTCGGGTACGGGTTTGGGTATGGCGTAGGATATGGGTTAGGGTTAGGGTTAGTTTGAGGGTTAGGGCTCGGTTTAGGGTACGGGTTAGTATTAGGGTACGTGTTAGGGTGAGGTTAGGGGTTAGGGTTAGGGTACGCGTTAGGGTTAGGGTAGTTATTAAACCTATCCCACTCTCTAGATACCCCTTAGCACGTCAAGGAATATTATGTGGGGGTCCAGCCATGGAGAAAAGTTTAGACACTAGGAGAAGATAAGGAACACACCCATTATCAAGAAATCACATTAGGATTCTCTTTTTAACCTGTTCCTTAAAACACTAGTGCTTAGGAAATCTATTGGAGGCAGAAGCAGTCAAGGGTAGCTTAGGGTTAGGGTTAGGGTTATTGTTAGGGTAAGGCTTAGGGTACGCGTTCGGGTACGGCATAGGGTATGGGTTAGGGTTAGGGTTAGGGTTAGTTTGAGGGTTAGGGCTCGGTTTAGGGTACGGGTTAGGATTAGGGTACGTGTTAGGGTTAGGGTAGGGGTTAGGGATAGGGTACGCGTTAGGGTTAGGGTAGTTATTAAACCTATCCCACTCCCTAGATACCCCTTAGCACGTCAAGGAATATTATTTGGAGGACCAGCCATGGAGAAGAGTTTAGACAGTAGGAGAAGATAAGGAACACACCCATTATCAAGAAATCACATTAGGATTCTCTTTTTAACCTGTTCCTTAAAACACTAGTGCTTAGGAAATCTATTGGAGGAAGAAGCAGTCAAGGGTAGCTTAGGGTTAGCGTTAGGGTTAGGGCTAGGGTTAGGACACGGCTTAGGGTACGGGTTCGGGTACGGGTTCGTGTATGGCGTAGGGTATGGGTTTGGGTTAGGGTTAGGGTTAGTTTGAAGTTTAGGGCTCGGTTTAGGGTACGGGTTAGGATTAGGGTTCGTGTTAGGGTTAGGGTAGGGGTTAGGGTTAGGGTACGCGTTAGGGTTAGGGTAGTTATTAAACCTATCCCACTCTCTAGATACCCCTTAGCACGTCAAGGAATATTATTTGGGGGTCCAGCCATGGAGAAGAGTTTAGACACTAAGAGAATATAAGGAACACACCCATTATCCTGAAATCACATTAGGATTCCCTTTTTAACCTGTTCCTTAATACACTAGTGCTTAGGAAATCTATTGGAGGCAGAAGCAGTCAAGGGTAGCTTAGGGTTAGGGTTACGGTTAGGTTTAGGGTTAGGGTTATTGTTAGGGTAAGGCTTAGGGTACGGGTTCGTGTACGGCATAGTGTATGGGTTGGGGTTAGGGTTAGGGTTAGTTTGAGGGTTAGGGCTCGGTTTAGGGTACGGGTTAGGAGTAGGGTATGTGTTAGGGTTAGGGTAGGGGTTAGGGTTAGGGTACGCGTTAGGGTTAGGGTAGTTATTAAACCTATCCCACTCCCTAGATACCCCTTAGCACGTCAAGGAATATTATTTGGGGGTCCAGCCATGGAGAAGAGTTTAGACAGTAGGAGAAGATAAGGAACACACCCATTATCAAGAAATCACATTAGGATTCTCTTTTTAACCTGTTCCTTAAAACACTAGTGCTTAGGAAATCTATTGGAGGCAGAAGCAGTCAAGGGTAGCTTAGGGTTAGGGTTAGGGTTAGGGCTAGGGTTAGGATACGGCTTAGGGTACGGGTTCGGGTACGGGTTCGTGTACGGCGTAGGGTATGGGTTTGGGTTAGGGTTAGGATTAGTTTGAAGGTTAGGGCTCGGTTTAGGGTACGGGTTAGGATTAGGGTTCGTGTTAGGGTTAGGGTAGGGGTTAGGGTTAGGGTACGCGTTAGGGTTAGGGTAGTTATTAAACCTATCCCACTCTCTAGATACCCCTTAGCACGTCAAGGAATATTATTTGGGGGTCCAGCCATGGAGAAGAGTTTAGACACTAGGAGAAGATAAGGAACACACCCATTATCCTGAAATCACATTAGGATTCTCTTTTTAACCTGTTCCTTAATACACTAGTGCTTAGGAAATCTATTGGAGGCAGAAGCAGTCAAGGGTAGCTTAGGGTTAGGGTTACGGTGAGGGTTAGGGTTAGGGTATGGTTTAGGGTACGGGTTCGGGTACGGGTTCGGGTACGCCGTAGGGTATGGGTTAGGGTTAGGGTTAGGGTTAGTTTGAGGGTTAGGGCTCCGTTTAGGGTACGGGTTAGGATTAGGGTACGTGTTAGGGTTAGGGTAGGGGTTAGGGTTAGGGTACGCGTTAGGGTTAGGGTAGTTATTAAACCTATCCCACTCTCTAGATACCCCTTAGCACGTCAAGGAATATTATTTGGGGGTCCAGCCATGGAGAAGAGTTTAGACACTAGGAGAAGATAAGGAACACACCCATTATCAAGAAATCACATTAGGATTCCCTTTTTAACCTGTTCCTTAAAACACTAGTGCTTAGGAAATCTATTGGAGGCAGAAGCAGTCAAGGGTAGCTTAGTGTTAGGGTTAGGGTTAGGGTACGGCTTAGGGTACGGGTTCGGGTACGGGTTCGGGTACGGGTTCGGGTACGGCGTAGGGTATGGGTTAGGTTTAGGGTTAGGGTTAGTTTGAGGGTTAGGGCTCGGTTTAGGTTACGGGTTAGGATTAGGGTACGTGTTAGGGTTAGGGTAGGGGTTAGGGTTAGGGTACGCGTTAGGGTTAGGGTAGTTATTAAACCTATCCCACTCTCTAGATACCCCTTAGCACGTCAAGGAATATTATTTGGGGGTCCAGCCATGGAGAAGAGTTTAGACACTAGGAGAAGATAAGGAACACACCCATTATCAAGAAATCACATTAGGATTCTCTTTTTAACCTGTTCCTTAAAACACTAGTGCTTAGGAAATCTATTGGAGGCAGAAGCAGTCAAGGGTAGCTTAGGGTTAGGGTTAGGGTTAGGGCTAGGGTTAGGACACGGCTTAGGGTACGGGTTCGGGTACGGGTTCGTGTACGGCGTAGGGTATGGGTTTGTGTTAGGGTTAGGGTCAGTTTGAAGGTTAGGGCTCGGTTTAGGGTACGGGTTAGGATTAGGGTACGTGTTAGGGTTAGGGAGGGGTTAGGGTTAGGGTACGCGTTAGGGTTAGGGTAGTTATTAAACCTATCCCACTTTCTAGATACCCCTTAGCACGTCAAGGAATATTATTTGGGGGTCCAGCAATGGAGAAGAGTTTAGACACTAGGAGAAGATAAGGAACACACCCATTATCAAGAAATCACATTAGGATTCTCTTTTTAACCTGTTCCTTAAAACACTAGTGCTTAGGAAATCTATTGGAGGCAGAAGCAGTCAAGGGTAGCTTAGGGTTAGGGTTAGGGTTAGGGTACGGCTTAGGGTACGGGTTCGGGTACGGGTTCGGGTACGGGTTCGGGTACGGCGTAGGGTATGGGTTAAGTTTAGGGTTAGGGTTAGTTTGAGGGTTAGGGCTCGGTTTAGGTTACGGGTTAGGATTAGGGTACGTGTTAGGGTTAGGGTAGGGGTTAGGGTTAGGGTGCGCGTTAGGGTTAGGGTAGTTATTAAACATATCCCACTCTCTAGATACCCCTTAGCACGTCAAGGAATATTATTTGGGGGTCCAGCCATGGAGAAGAGTTTAGACACTAGGAGAAGATAAGGAACACACCCATTATCAATAAATCACATTAGGATTCTCTTTTTAACCTGTTCCTTAAAACACTAGTGCTTAGGAAATCTATTGGAGGCAGAAGCAGTCAAGGGTAGCTTAGGGTTAGGGTTTGGTTTAGGGTACGGCTTAGGGTACGGGTTCGGGTACGGGTTCGGGTACGGGTTTGGGTATGGCGTAGGATATGGGTTAGGGTTAGGGTTAGGGTTAGTTTGAGGGTTAGGGCTCGGTTTAGGGTACGGGTTAGGATTAGGGTACGTGTTAGGGTTAGGGTAGGGGTTAGGGTTAGGGTACGCGTTAGGGTTAGGGTAGTTATTAAACCTATCCCACTCCCTAGATACCCCTTAGCACGTCAAGGAATATTATTTGGGGGTCCAGCCATGGAGAAGAGTTTAGACACTAGGAGAAGATAAGGAACACACCCATTATCAAGAAATCACATTAGGATTCTCTTTTTAACCTGTTCCTTAAAACACTAGTGCTTAGGAAATCTATTGGAGGCAGAAGCAGTCAAGGGTAGCTTAGGGTTAGGGTTAGGGTTAGGGCTAGGGTTAGGACACGGCTTAGGGTACGGGTTCGGGTACGGGTTCGTGTACGGCGTAGGGTATGGGTTAGGGTTAGGGTTAGGGTTAGTTTGAGGGTTAGGGCTCGGTTCAGGGTACGGGTTAGGATTAGGGTACGTGTTAGGGTTAGGGTAGGGGTTAGGGTTAGGGTACGCGTTAGGGTTAGGTTAGTTATTAAACCTATCCCACTCTCTAGATACCCCTTAGCACGTCAAGGAATATTATTTGGGGGTCCAGCCATGGAGAAGAGTTTAGACACTAGGAGAAGATAAGGAACACACCCATTATCAAGAAATCACATTAGGATTCTCTTTTTAACCTGTTCCTTAAAACACTAGTGCTTAGGAAATCTATTGGAGGCAGAAGCAGTCAAGGGTAGCTTAGGGTTAGGGTTAGGGTTAGGGTACGGCTTAGGGTACGGGTTCGGGTACGGGTTCGGGTACGGGTTCGGGTACGGCATAGGGTATGGGTTAGGTATAGGGTTAGGGTTAGTTTGAGGGTTAGGGCTCGGTTTAGGTTACGGCTTAGGATTAGGGTACGTGTTAGGGTTAGGGTAGGGGTTAGGGTTAGGGTACGCGTTAGGGTTAGGGTAGTTATTAAACATATCCCACTCTCTAGATACCCCTTAGCACGTCAAGGAATATTATTTGGGGGTCCAGCCATGGAGAAGAGTTTAGACACTAGGAGAAGATAAGGAACACACCCATTATCAATAAATCACATTAGGATTCTCTTTTTAACCTGTTCCTTAAAACACTAGTGCTTAGGAAATCTATTGGAGGCAGAAGCAGTCAAGGGTAGCTTAGGGTTAGGGTTTGGGTTAGGGTACGGCTTAGGGTACGGGTTCGGGTACGGGTTCGGGTACGGGTTTGGGTATGGCGTAGGATATGGGGTAGGGTTAGGGTTAGGGTTAGTTTGAGGGTTAGGGCTCGGTTTAGAGTACGGGTTAGGATTAGGGTACGTGTTAGGGTTAGGGTAGGGGTTAGGGTTAGGGTACGCGTTAGGGTTAGGGTAGTTATTAAACCTATCCCACTCTCTAGATACCCCTTAGCACGTCAAGGAATATTATTTGGGTGTCCAGCCATGGAGAAGAGTTTAGACACTAGGAGAAGATAAGGAACACACCCATTATCCTGAAATCACATTAGGATTCTCTTTTTAACCTGTTCCTTAAAACACTAGTGCTTAGGAAATCTATTGGAGGCAGAAGCAGTCAAGGGTAGCTTAGGGTTAGGGTTAGGGTTAGGGTTAGGGTTAGGGTACGGCTTAGGGTACGGGTTCGGGTACGGGTTCGTGTACGGCGTAGGGTATGGGTTAGGGTTAGGGTTAGGTTTAGTTTGAAGGTTAGGGCTCGGTTTAGGGTACGGGTTAGGATTAGGGTTCGTGTTAGGGTTAGGGTAGGGGTTAGGGTTAGGGTACGCGTTAGGGTTAGGGTAGTTATTAAACCTATCCCACTCCCTAGATACCCCTTAGCACGTCAAGGAATATTATTTGGGGGTCCAGCCATGGAGAAGAGTTTAGACACTAGGAGAAGATAAGGAACACACCCATTATCAAGAAATCACATTAGGATTCTCTTTTTAACCTGTTCCTTAAAACACTAGTGCTTAGGAAATCTATTGGAGGCAAAGCAGTCAAGGGTAGCTTAGGGTTAGGGTTAGGTTTAGGGCTAGGGTTAGGACACGGCTTAGGGTACGGGTTCGGGTATGGGTTCGTGTACGGCGTAGGGTATGGGTTTGTGTTAGGGTTAGGGTTAGTTTGAAGGTTAGGGCTCGGTTTAGGGTACGGGTTAGGATTAGGGTACGTGTTAGGGTTAGGGTAGGGGTTAGGGTTAGGGTACGCGTTAGGGTTAGGGTAGTTATTAAACCTATCCCACTTTCTAGATACCCCTTAGCACGTCAAGGAATATTATTTGGGGGTCCAGCAATGGAGAAGAGTTTAGACACTAGGAGAAGATAAGGAACACACCCATTATCAAGAAATCACATTAGGATTCTCTTTTTAACCTGTTCCTTAAAACACTAGTGCTTAGGAAATCTATTGGAGGCAGAAGCAGTCAAGGGTAGCTTAGGGTTAGGGTTAGGGTTAGGGTACGGCTTAGGGTACGGGTTCGGGTACGGGTTCGGGTACGGGTTCGGGTACGGCGTAGGGTATGGGTTAAGTTTAGGGTTAGGGTTAGTTTGAGGGTTAGGGCTCGGTTTAGGTTACGGGTTAGGATTAGGGTACGTGTTAGGGTTAGGGTAGGGGTTAGGGTTAGGGTGCGCGTTAGGGTTAGGGTAGTTATTAAACATATCCCACTCTCTAGATACCCCTTAGCACGTCAAGGAATATTATTTGGGGGTCCAGCCATGGAGAAGAGTTTAGACACTAGGAGAAGATAAGGAACACACCCATTATCAAGAAATCACATTAGGATTCTCTTTTTAACCTGTTCCTTAAAACACTAGTGCTTAGGAAATCTATTGGAGGCAGAAGCAGTCAAGGGTAGCTTAGGGTTAGGGTTAGGGTTAGGGCTAGGGTTAGGACACGGCTTAGGGTACGGGTTCGGGTACGGGTTCGTGTACGGCGTAGGGTATGGGTTTGGGTTAGGGTTAGGGTTAGTTTGAAGGTTAGGGCTCGGTTTAGGGTACGGGTTAGGATTAGGGTTCGTGTTAGGGTTAGGGTAGGGGTTAGGGTTAGGGTACGCGTTAGGGTTAGGGTAGTTATTAAACCTATCCCACTCTCTAGATACCCCTTAGCACGTCAAGGAATATTATTTGGGGGTCCAGCCATGGAGAAGAGTTTAGACACTAGGAGAAGATAAGGAACACACCCATTATCCTGAAATCACATTAGGATTCTCTTTTTAACCTGTTCCTTAATACACTAGTGCTTAGGAAATCTATTGGAGGCAGAAGCAGTCAAGGGTAGCTTAGGGTTAGGGTTACGGTTAGGGTTAGTGTTACGGTATGGCTTAGGGTACGGGTTCGGGTACGGGTTCGGGTACGGCGTAGGGTATGGGTTAGGGTTAGGGTTAGGGTTAGTTTGAGGGTTAGGACTCGGTTCAGGGTACGGGTTAGGATTAGGGTACGTGTTAGGGTTAGGGTAGGGGTTAGGGTTAGGGTACGCGTTAGGGTTAGGTTAGTTATTAAACCTATCCCACTCTCTAGATACCCCTTAGCACGTCAAGGAATATTATTTGGGGGTCCAGCCATGGAGAAGAGTTTAGACACTAGGAGAAGATAAGGAACACACCCATTATCAAGAAATCACATTAGGATTCTCTTTTTAATCTGTTCCTTAAAACACTAGTGCTTAGGAAATCTATTGGAGGCAGAAGCAGTCAAGGGTAGCTTAGGGTTAGGGTACGGCTTAGGGTACGGGTTCGGGTATGGGTTCGGGTACGGGTTCGGGTACGGCATAGGGTATGGGTTAGGTATAGGGTTAGGGTTAGTTTGAGGGTTAGGGCTCGGTTTAGGTTACGGCTTAGGATTAGGGTATGTGTTAGGGTTAGGGTAGGGGTTAGGGTTAGGGTACGCGTTAGGGTTAGGGTAGTTATTAAACATATCCCACTCTCTAGATACCCCTTAGCACGTCAAGGAATATTATTTGGGGGTCCAGCCATGGAGAAGAGTTAAGACACTAGGAGAAGATAAGGAACACACCCATTATCAATAAATCACATTAGGATTCTCTTTTTAACCTGTTCCTTAAAACACTAGTGCTTAGGAAATCTATTGGAGGCAGAAGCAGTCAAGGGTAGCTTAGGGTTAGGGTTTGGGTTAGGGTACGGCTTAGGGTACGGGTTCGGGTACGGGTTCGGGTACGGGTTTGGGTATGGCGTAGGATATGGGTTAGGGTTAGGGTTAGGGTTAGTTTGAGGGTTAGGGCTCCGTTTAGAGTACGGGTTAGGATTAGGGTACGTGTTAGGGTTAGGGTAGGGGTTAGGGTTAGGGTACGCGTTAGGGTTAGGGTAGTTATTAAACCTATCCCACTCTCTAGATACCCCTTAGCACGTCAAGGAATATTATTTGGGTGTCCAGCCATGGAGAAGAGTTTAGACACTAGGAGAAGATAAGGAACACACCCATTATCCTGAAATCACATTAGGATTCTCTTTTTAACCTGTTCCTTAAAACACTAGTGCTTAGGAAATCTATTGGAGGCAGAAGCAGTCAAGGGTAGCTTAGGGTTAGGGTTAGGGTTAGGGTTAGGGTTAGGGTACGGCTTAGGGTACGGGTTCGGGTACGGGTTCGTGTACGGCGTAGGGTATGGGTTAGGGTTAGGGTTAGGGTTAGTTTGAAGGTTAGGGCTCGGTTTAGGGTACGGGTTAGGATTAGGGTTCGTGTTAGGGTTAGGGTAGGGGTTAGGGTTAGGGTACGCGTTAGGGTTAGGGTAGTTATTAAACCTATCCCACTCCCTAGATACCCCTTAGCACGTCAAGGAATATTATTTGGGGTTCCAGCCATGGAGAAGAGTTTAGACACTAGGAGAAGATAAGGAACACACCCATTATCAAGAAATCACATTAGGATTCTCTTTTTAACCTGTTCCTTAAAACACTAGTGCTTAGGAAATCTATTGGAGGAAGAAGAAGTCAAGGGTAGCTTAGGGTTAGGGTTAGGGTTAGGGCTAGGGTTAGGACACGGCTTAGGGTACGGGTTCGGGTACGGGTTCGTGTACGGCGTAGGGTATGGGTATGGGTTAGTGTTAGGGTTAATTTGAAGGTTAGGGCTCGGTTTAGGGTACGGGTTAGGATTAGGGTTCGTGTTAGGGTTAGGGTAGGGGTTAGGGTTAGGGTACGCGTTAGGGTTAGGGTAGTTATTAAACCTATCCCACTCTCTAGATTCCCCTTAGCACGTCAAGGAATATTATTTGGGGGTCCAGCCATGGAGAAGAGTTTAGACACTAGGAGAAGATAAAGAACACACCCATTATCCTGAAATCACATTAGGATTCTCTTTTTAACCTGTTCCTTAATACACTAGTGCTTAGGAAATCTATTGGAGGCAGAAGCAGTCAAGGGTAGCTTAGGGTTAGGGTTACGGTTAGGGTTAGGTTTAGGGTATGGCTTAGGGTACGGGTTCGGGTACGGGTTCGGGTACGGCGTAGGGTATGGGTTAGGGTTAGGGTTAGGGTTAGTTTGAGGATTAGGGCTCGGTTTAGGGTACGGGTTAGGATTAGGGTACGTGTTAGGGTTAGGGTAGGGGTTAGGGTTAGGGTACGCGTTAGGGTTAGGGTAGTTATTAAACCTATCCCACTCTCTAGATACCCCTTAGCACGTCAAGGAATATTATTTGGGGGTCCAGCCATGGAGAAGAGTTTAGACACTAGGAGAAGATAAGGAACACACCCATTATCAAGAAATCACATTATGATTCTCTTTTTAACCTGTTCCTTAAAACACTAGTGCTTACGAAATCTATTGGAGGCAGAAGCAGTCAAGGGTAGCTTAGGGTTAGGGTTTGGGTTAGGGTATGGCTTAGGGTACGGGTTCGGGTACGGGTTCGGGTACGGGTTTGGGTATGGCGTAGGATATGCGTTAGGGTTAGGGTTCGGGTTACTTTGAGGGTTAGGGCTCGGTTTAGGGTACGGGTTAGGATTAGGGTACGTGTTAGGGTTAGGGTAGGGGTTAGGGTTAGTGTACGCGTTAGGGTTAGGGTAGTTATTAAACCTATCCCACTCTCTAGATACCCCTTAGCACGTCAAGGAATATTATTTGGGGGTCCAGCCATGGAGAAGAGTTTAGACACTAGGAGAAGATAAGGAACAAACTCATTATCAAGAAATCACAGTAGGATTCTCTTTTTAACCTGTTCCTTAAAACACTAGTGCTTAGGAAATCAATTGGAGGCAGAAGCAGTCAAGGGTAGCTTAGGGTTAGGGTTAGGGTTAGGGTTTGGGTTAGTGTTAGGGTACGGGTTAGGAGTAGGGTACGAGTTAGGGTTAGGGTAGGGGTTAGGGTTAGGGTACGCGTTAGGGTTAGGGTAGTTATTAAACCTATCCCACTCCCTAGATACCCCTTAGCACGTCAAGGAATATTATTTGGGGGTCCAGCCATGGAGAAGAGTTTAGACAGTAGGAGAAGATAAGGAACACACCCATTATCAAGAAATCACATTAGGATTCTCTTTTTAACCTGTTCCTTAAAACACTAGTGCTTAGGAAATCTATCGGAGGCAAAGCATTCAAGGGTAGCTTAGGGTTAGGGTTAGGGTTAGGGTTAGGGTTAGGGTACGGCTTAGGGTACGGGTTCGGGTACGGGTTCGTGTACGCTGTAGGGTATGGGTTAGGGTTAGGGTTAGGGTTAGTTTGAAGGTTAGGTCTCGGTTTAGGGTACGGGTTAGGATTAGGGTTCGTGTTAGGGTTAGGGTAGGGGTTAGGGTTAGGGTACGCGTTAGGGTTAGGGTAGTTATGAAACCTATCCCACTCTCTAGATACCCCTTAGCACGTCAAGGAATATTATTTGGGGGTCCAGCCATGGAGAAGAGTTTAGACACTAGGAGAAGATAAGGAACACACCCATTATCCTGAAATCACATTAGGATTCTCTTTTTAACCTGTTCCTTAAAACACTAGTGCTTAGGAAATCTATTGGAGGCAGAAGCAGTCAAGGGTAGCTTAGGGTTAGGGTTAGGGTTAGGGCTAGGGTTAGGACACGGCTTAGGGTACGGGTTCGGGTACGGGTTCGTGTACGGCGTAGGGTATGGGTTTGGGTTAGTGTTAGGGTTAGTTTGAAGGTTAGGGCTCGGTTTAGGGTACGGGTTAGGATTAGGGTTCGTGTTAGGGTTAGGGTAGGGGTTAGGGTTAGGGTACGCGTTAGGGTTATGATAGTTATTAAACCTATCCCACTCTCTAGATACCCCTTAGCACGTCAAGGAATATTATTTGGGGGTCCAGCCATGGAGAAGAGTTTAGACACTAGGAGAAGATAAGGAACACACCCATTATCAAGAAATCACATTAGGATTCTCTTTTTAACCTGTTCCTTAAAAGACTAGTGCTTAGGAAATCTATTGGAGGCAGAAGCAGTCAAGGGTAGCTTAGGGTTAGGGTTAGGGTTAGGGCTAGGGTTAGGACACGGCTTAGGGTACGGGTTCGGGTACGGGTTCGTGTACGGCGTAGGGTATGGGTTTGGGTTAGGGTTAGGATTAGTTTGAAGGTTAGGGCTCGGTTTAGGTTACGGGTTAGGATTAGGGTTCGTGTTAGGGTTAGGGTAGGGGTTAGGGTTAGGGTACGCGTTAGGGTTAGGGTAGTTATTAAACCTATCCCACTCTCTAGATACCCCTTAGCACGTCAAGGAATATTATTTGGGGGTCCAGCCATGGAGAAGAGTTTAGACACTAGGAGAAGATAAGGAACACACCCATTATCCTGAAATCACATTAGGATTCTCTTTTTAACCTGTTCCTTAATACACTAGTGCTTAGGAAATCTATAGGAGGCAGAAGCAGTCAAGGGTAGCTTAGGGTTAGGGTTACGGTGAGGGTTAGGGTTAGGGTATGGCTTAGGGTACGGGTTCGGGTACGGGTTCGGGTACGGCGTAGGGTATGGGTTAGGGTTAGGGTTAGGGTTAGTTTGAGGGTTAGGGCTCCGTTTAGGTTACGGGTTAGGATTAGGGTACGTGTTAGGGTTAGGGTAGGGGTTAGGGTTAGGGTACGCGTTAGGGTTAGGGTAGTAATTAAACCTATCCCACTCTCTAGATACCCCTTAGCACGTCAAGGAATATTATTTGGGGGTCCAGCCATGGAGAAGAGTTTAGACACTAGGAGAAGATAAGGAACACACCCATTATCAAGAAATCACATTAGGATTCTCTTTTTAACCTGTTCCTTAAAACACTAGTGCTTAGGAAATCTATTGGAGGCAGAAGCAGTCAAGGGTAGCTTAGGGTTAGGGTTAGGGTTAGGGCTAGGGTTAGGACACGGCTTAGGGTACGGGTTCGGGTACGGGTTCGTGTACGGCGTAGGGTATGGGTTTGTGTTAGGGTTAGGGTTAGTTTGAAGGTTAGGGCTCGGTTTAGGGTACGGGTTAGGATTAGGGTACGTGTTAGGGTTAGGGTTTTTGTTAGGGTTACGGTACGCGTTAGGGTTAGGGTAGTTATTAAACCTATCCCACTTTCTAGATACCCCTTAGCACGTCAAGGAATATTATTTGGGGGTCCAGCAATGGAGAAGAGTTTAGACACTAGGAGAAGATAAGGAACACACCCATTATCAAGAAATCACATTAGGATTCTCTTTTTAACCTGTTCCTTAAAACACTAGTGCTTAGGAAATCTATTGGAGGCAGAAGCAGTCAAGGGTAGCTTAGGGTTAGGGTTAGGGTTAGGGTACGGCTTAGGGTACGGGTTCTGGTACGGGTTCGGGTACGGGTTCGGGTACGGCGTAGTGTATGGGTTAAGTTTAGGGTTAGGGTTAGTTTGAGGGTTAGGGCTCGGTTTAGGTTACGGGTTAGGATTAGGGTACGTGTTAGGGTTAGGGTAGGGGTTAGGGTTAGGGTGCGCGTTAGGGTTAGGGTAGTTATTAAACATATCCCACTCTCTAGATACCCCTTAGCACGTCAAGGAATATTATTTGGGGGTCCAGCCATGGAGAAGAGTTTAGACACTAGGAGAAGATAAGGAACACACCCATTATCAATAAATCACATTAGGATTCTCTTTTTAACCTGTTCCTTAAAACACTAGTGCTTAGGAAATCTATTGGAGGCAGAAGCAGTCAAGGGTAGCTTAGGGTTAGGGTTTGGTTTAGGGTACGGCTTAGGGTACGGGTTCGGGTACGGGTTCGGGTACGGGTTTGGGTATGGCGTAGGATATGGGTTTGGGTTAGGGTTGGGGTTAGTTTGAGGGTTAGGGCTCGGTTTAGGGTACGGGTTAGGATTAGGGTACGTGTTAGGGTTAGGGTAGTGGTTAGGGTTAGGGTACGCGTTAGGGTTAGGGTAGTTATTAAACCTATCCCACTCCCTAGATACCCCTTAGCACGTCAAGGAATATTATTTGGGGGTCCAGCCATGGAGAAGAGTTTAGACACTAGGAGAAGATAAGGAACACACCCATTATCAAGAAATCACATTAGGATTCTCTTTTTAACCTGTTCCTTAAAACACTAGTGCTTAGGAAATCTATTGGAGGCAGAAGCAGTCAAGGGTAGCTTAGGGTTAGGGTTAGGGTTAGGGCTAGGGTTAGGACACGGCTTAGGGTACGGGTTCGGGTACGGGTTCGTGTACGGCGTAGGGTATGGGTTTGGGTTAGTGTTAGGGTTAGTTTGAAGGTTAGGGCTCGGTTTAGGGTACGGGTTAGGATTAGGGTTCGTGTTAGGGTTAGGGTAGGGGTTAGGGTTAGGGTACGTGTTAGCGTTAGGGTAGTTATTAAACCTATCCCACTCTCTAGATACCCCTTAGCACGTCAAGGAATATTATTTGGGGGTCCAGCCATGGAAAAGAGTTTAGACACTAGGAGAAGATAAGGAACACACCCATTATCAAGAAATCACATTAGGATTCTCTTTTTAACCTGTTCCTTAAAACACTAGTGCTTAGGAAATCTATTGGAGGCAGAAGCAGTCAAGGGTAGCTTAGGGTTAGGGTTAGGGTTAGGGCTAGGGTTAGGACACGGCTTAGGGTACGGGTTCGGGTACGGGTTCGTGTACGGCGTAGGGTATGGGTTTGGGTTAGGGTTAGGATTAGTTTGAAGGTTAGGGCTCGGTTTAGGTTACGGGTTAGGATTAGGGTTCGTGTTAGGGTTAGGGTAGGGGTTAGGGTTAGGGTACGCGTTAGGGTTAGGGTAGTTATTAAACCTATCCCACTCTCTAGATACCCCTTAGCACGTCAAGGAATATTATTTGGGGGTCCAGCCATGGAGAAGAGTTTAGACAGTAGGAGAAGATAAGGAACACACCCATTATCCTGAAATCACATTAGGATTCTCTTTTTAACCTGTTCCTTAATACACTAGTGCTTAGGAAATCTATTGGAGGCAGAAGCAGTCAAGGGTAGCTTAGGGTTAGGGTTACGGTGAGGGTTAGGGTTAGGGTATGGCTTAGGGTACAGGTTCGGGTACGGGTTCGGGTACGGCGTAGGGTATGGTTTAGGGTTAGGGTTAGGGTTAGTTTGAGGGTTAGGGCTCCGATTAGGTTACGGGTTAGGATTAGGGTACGTGTTAGGGTTAGGGTAGGGGTTAGGGTTAGGGTACGCGTTAGGGTTAGGGTAGTTATTAAACCTATCCCACTCTCTAGATACCCCTTAGCACGTCAAGGAATATTATTTGGGGGTCCAGCCATGGAGAAGAGTTTAGACACTAGGAGAAGATAAGGAACACACCCATTATCAAGAAATCACATTAGGATTCTCTTTTTAACCTGTTCCTTAAAACACTAGTGCTTAGGAAATCTATTGGAGGCAGAAGCAGTCAAGGGTAGCTTAGGGTTAGGGTTAGGGTTAGGGCTAGGGTTAGGACACGGCTTAGGGTACGGGTTCGGGTACGGGTTCGTGTACGGCGTAGGGTATGGGTTTGGGTTAGGGTTAGGGTTAGTTTGAAGGTTAGGGCTCGGTTTAGGGTACGGGTTAGGATTAGGGTTCGTGTTAGGGTTAGGGTAGGGGTTAGGGTTAGGGTACGCGTTAGGGTTAGGGTAGTTATTAAACCTATCCCACTCTCTAGATACCCCTTAGCACGTCAAGGAATATTATTTGGGGGTCCAGCCATGGAGAAGAGTTTAGACACTAGGAGAAGATAAGGAACACACCCATTATCCTGAAATCACATTAGGATTCTCTTTTTAACCTGTTCCTTAATACACTAGTGCTTAGGAAATCTATTGGAGGCAGAAGCAGTCAAGGGTAGCTTAGGGTTAGGGTTACGGTTAGGGTTAGTGTTAGGGTATGGCTTAGGGTACGGGTTCGGGTACGGGTTCGGGTACGGCGTAGGGTATGGGTTAGGGTTAGGGTTAGGGTTAGTTTGAGGGTTAGGGCTCGGTTCAGGGTACGGGTTAGGATTAGGGTACGTGTTAGGGTTAGGGTAGGGGTTAGGGTTAGGGTACGCGTTAGGGTTAGGTTAGTTATTAAACCTATCCCACTCTCTAGATACCCCTTAGCACGTCAAGGAATATTATTTGGGGGTCCAGCCATGGAGAAGAGTTTAGACACTAGGAGAAGATAAGGAACACACCCATTATCAAGAAATCACATTAGGATTCTCTTTTTAATCTGTTCCTTAAAACACTAGTGCTTAGGAAATCTATTGGAGGCAGAAGCAGTCAAGGGTAGCTTAGGGTTAGGGTACGGCTTAGGGTACGGGTTCCGGTACGGGTTCGGGTACGGGTTCGGGTACGGCATAGGGTATGGGTTAGGTATAGGGTTAGGGTTAGTTTGAGGGTTAGGGCTCGGTTTATGTTACGGCTTAGGATTAGGGTACGTGTTAGGGTTAGGGTAGGGGTTAGGGTTAGGGTACGCGTTAGGGTTAGGGTAGTTATTAAACATATCCCACTCTCTAGATACCCCTTAGCACGTCAAGGAATACTATTTGGGGGTCCAGCCATGGAGAAGAGTTTAGACACTAGGAGAAGATAAGGAACACACCCATTATCAATAAATCACATTAGGATTCTCTTTTTAACCTGTTCCTTAAAACACTAGTGCTTAGGAAATCTATTGGAGGCAGAAGCAGTCAAGGGTAGCTTAGGGTTAGGGTTTGGGTTAGGGTACGGCTTAGGGTACGGGTTCGGGTACGGGTTCGGGTACGGGTTTGGGTATGGCGTAGGATATGGGTTAGGGTTAGGGTTAGGGTTAGTTTGAGGGTTAGGGCTCGGTTTAGGGTACGGGTTAGGATTAGGGTACGTGTTAGGGTTAGGGTAGGGGTTAGGGTTAGGGTACGCGTTAGGGTTAGGGTAGTTATTAAACCTATCCCACTCTCTAGATACCCCTTAGCACGTCAAGGAATATTATTTGGGTGTCCAGCCATGGAGAAGAGTTTAGACACTAGGAGAAGATAAGGAACACACCCATTATCCTGAAATCACATTAGGATTCTCTTTTTAACCTGTTCCTTAAAACACTAGTGCTTAGGAAATCTATTTGAGGCAGAAGCAGTCAAGGGTAGCTTAGGGTTAGGGTTAGGGTTAGGGTTAGGGTTAGGGTACGGCTTAGGGTACGGGTTCGGGTACGGGTTCGTGTACGGCGTAGGGTATGGGTTAGGTTTAGGGTTAGGGTTAGTTTGAAGGTTAGGGCTCGGTTTAGGGTACGGGTTAGGATTAGGGTTCGTGTTAGGGTTAGGGTAGGGGTTAGGGTTAGGGTACGCGTTAGGGTTAGGGTAGTTATTAAACCTATCCCACTCCCTAGATACCCCTTAGCACGTCAAGGAATATTATTTGGGGGTCCAGCCATGGAGAAGAGTTTAGACACTAGGAGAAGATAAGGAACACACCCATTATCAAGAAATCACATTAGGATTCTCTTTTTAACCTGTTCCTTAAAACACTAGTGCTTAGGAAATCTATTGGAGGCAGAAGCAGTCAAGGGTAGCTTAGGGTTAGGGTTTGGGTTAGGGTATGGCTTAGGGTACGGGTTCGGGTACGGGTTCGGGTACGGGTTTGGGTATGGCGTAGGATATGCGTTAGGGTTAGGGTTCGGGTTACTTTGAGGGTTAGGGCTCGGTTTAGGGTACGGGTTAGGATTAGGGTACGTGTTATGGTTAGGGTAGGGGTTAGGGTTAGGGTACGCGTTAGGGTTAGGGTAGTTATTAAACCTATCCCACTCTCTAGATACCCCTTAGCACGTCAAGGAATATTATTTGGGGGTCCAGCCATGGAGAAGAGTTTAGACACTAGGAGAAGATAAGGAACACACCCATTATCAAGAAATCACAGTAGGATTCTCTTTTTAACCTGTTCCTTAAAACACTAGTGCTTAGGAAATCAATTGGAGGCAGAAGCAGTCAAGGGTAGCTTAGGGTTAGGGTTAGGGTTAGGGTTTGGGTTAGTGTTAGGGTACGGGTTAGGAGTAGGGTACGAGTTAGGGTTAGGGTAGGGGTTAGGGTTAGGGTACGCGTTAGGGTTAGGGTAGTTATTAAACCTATCCCACTCCCTAGATACCCCTTAGCACGTCAAGGAATATTATTTGGGGGTCCAGCCATGGAGAAGAGTTTAGACAGTAGGAGAAGATAAGGAACACACCCATTATCAAGAAATCACATTAGGATTCTCTTTTTAACCTGTTCCTTAAAACACTAGTGCTTAGGAAATCTATTGGAGGCAGAAGCAGTCAAGGGTAGCTTAGGGTTAGGGTTAGGGTTAGGGTTAGGGTTAGGGTACGGCTTAGGGTACGGGTTCGGGTACGGGTTCGTGTACGCTGTAGGGTATGGGTTAGGGTTAGGGTTAGGGTTAGTTTGAAGGTTAGGGCTCGGTTTAGGGTACGGGTTAGGATTAGGGTTCGTGTTAGGGTTAGGGTAGGGGTTAGGGGTAGGGTACGCGTTAGGGTTAGGGTAGTTATGAAACCTATCCCACTCTCTAGATACCCCTTAGCACGTCAAGGAATATTATTTGGGGGTCCAGCCATGGAGAAGAGTTTAGACACTAGGAGAAGATAAGGAACACACCCATTATCCTGAAATCACATTAGGATTCTCTTTTTAACCTGTTCCTTAATACACTAGTGCTTAGGAAATCTATTGGAGGCAGAAGCAGTCAAGGGTAGCTTAGGGTTAGGGTTAGGGTTAGGGCTAGGGTTAGGACACGGCTTAGGGTACGGGTTCGGGTACGGGTTCGTGTACGGCGTAGGGTATGGGTTTGTGTTAGGGGTAGGGTTAGTTTGAAGGTTAGGGCTCGGTTTAGGGTACGGGTTAGGATTAGGGTACGTGTTAGGGTTAGGGTAGGGGTTAGGGTTAGGGTACGCGTTAGGGTTAGGGTAGTTATTAAACCTATCCCACTTTCTAGATACCCCTTAGCACGTCAAGGAATATTATTTGGGGGTCCAGCAATGGAGAATAGTTTAGACACTAGGAGAAGATAAGGAACACACCCATTATCAAGAAATCACATTAGGATTCTCTTTTTAACCTGTTCCTTAAAACACTAGTGCTTAGGAAATCTATTGGAGGCAGAAGCAGTCAAGGGTAGCTTAGGGTTAGGGTTAGGGTTAGGGCTAGGGTTAGGACACGGCTTAGGGTACGGGTTCGGGTACGGGTTCGTGTACGGCGTAGGGTATGGGTTTGGGTTAGGGTTAGGATTAGTTTGAAGGTTAGGGCTCGGTTTAGGTTACGGGTTAGGATTAGGGTTCGTGTTAGGGTTAGGGTAGGGGTTAGGGTTAGGGTACGCGTTAGGTTTAGGGTAGTTATTAAACCTATCCCACTCTCTAGATACCCCTTAGCAGGTCAAGGAATATTATTTGGGGGTCCAGCCATGGAGAAGAGTTTAGACACTAGGAGAAAATAAGGAACACACCCATTATCCTGAAATCACATTAGGATTCTCTTTTTAACCTGTTCCTTAATACACTAGTGCTTAGGAAATCTATTGGAGGCAGAAGCAGTCAAGGGTAGCTTATAGTTAGGGTTACGGTGAGGGTTAGGGTTAGGGTATGGCTTAGGGTACGGGTTCGGGTACGGGTTTGGGTATGGCGTAGGATATGCGTTAGGGTTAGGGTTCGGGTTACTCTGAGGGTTAGGGCTCGGTTTAGGGTACGGGTTAGGATTAGGGTACGTGTTAGGGTTAGGGTAGGGGTTAGGGTTAGGGTACGCGTTAGGGTTAGGGTAGTTATTAAACCTATCCCACTCTCTAGATACCCCTTAGCACGTCAAGGAATATTATTTGGGGGTCCAGCCATGGAGAAGAGTTTAGACACTAGGAGAAGATAAGGAACACACCCATTATCAAGAAATCACACTAGGATTCTCTTTTTAACCTGTTCCTTAAAACACTAGTGCTTAGGAAATCTATTGGAGGCAGAAGCAGTCAAGGGTAGCTTAGGGTTAGGGTTAGGGTTAGGGCTAGGGTTAGGACACGGCTTAGGGTACGGGTTCGGGTACGGGTTCGTGTACGGCGTAGGGTATGGGTTTGGGTTAGGGTTAGGGTTAGTTTGAAGGTTAGGGCTCGGTTTAGGGTACGGGTTAGGATTAGGGTTCGTGTTAGGGTTAGGGTAGGGGTTAGGGTTAGGTTACGCGTTAGGGTTAGGGTAGTTATTAAACCTATCCCACTCTCTAGATACCCCTTAGCACGTCAAGGAATATTATTTGGGGGTCCAGCCATGGAGAAGAGTTTAGACACTAGGAGAAGATAAGGAACACACCCATTATCCTGAAATCACATTAGGATTCTCTTTTTAACCTGTTCCTTAATACACTAGTGCTTAGGAAATCTATTGGAGGCAGAAGCAGTCAAGGGTAGCTTAGGGTTAGGGTTACGGTTAGGGTTAGTGTTAGGGTATGGCTTAGGGTACGGGTTCGGGTACGGGTTCGGGTACGGCGTAGGGTATGGGTTAGGGTTAGGGTTAGGGTTAGTTTGAGGGTTAGGGCTCGGTTCAGGGTACGGGTTAGGATTAGGGTACGTGTTAGGGTTAGGGTAGGGGTTAGGGTTAGGGTACGCGTTAGGGTTAGGTTAGTTATTAAACCTATCCCACTCTCTAGATACCCCTTAGCACGTCAAGGAATATTATTTGGGGGTCCAGCCATGGAGAAGAGTTTAGACACTAGGAGAAGATAAGGAACACACCCATTATCAAGAAATCACATTAGGATTCTCTTTTTAACCTGTTCCTTAAAACACTAGTGCTTAGGAAATCTATTGGAGGCAAAGCAGTCAAGGGTAGCTTAGGGTTAGGGTTAGGGTTATTGTTAGGGTAAGGCTTAGGGTACGGGTTCGGGTACGGCATAGGGTATGGGTTAGGGTTAGGGTTAGGGTTAGTTTGAGGGTTAGGGCTCGGTTTAGGGTACGGGTTAGGATTAGGGTACGTGTTAGGTTTAGGGTAGGGTTTAGGGTTAGGGTACGCGTTAGGGTTAGGGTAGTTATTAAACCTATCCCACTCCCTAGATGCCCCTTAGCACGTCAAGGAATATTATTTGGGGGACCAGCCATGGAGAAGAGTTTAGACACTAGGAGAAGATAAGGAACACACCCATTATCAAGAAATCACATTAGGATTCTCTTTTTAACCTGTTCCTTAAAACACTAGTGCTTAGGAAATCTATTGGAGGCAGAAGCAGTCAAGGGTAGCTTAGGGTTAGGGTTAGGGTTAGGGTTAGGGTTAGGGTTAGGGTACGGGTTCGGGTACGGGTTCGTGTACGGCGTAGGTTATGGGTTAGGGTTAGGGTTAGGGTTAGTTTGAAGGTTAGGGCTCGGTTTAGGGTACGGGTTAGGATTAGGGTTCGTGTTAGGGTTAGGGTAGGGGTTAGGGTTAGGGTACGCGTTAGGGTTAGGGTAGTTATTAAACCTATCCCACTCTCTAGATACCCCTTAGCACGTCAAGGAATATTATTTGGGGGTCCAGCCATGGAGAAGAGTTTAGACACTAGGAGAAGATAAGGAACACACCCATTATCAAGAAATCACATTAGGATTCTCTTTTTAACCTGTTCCTTAAAACACTAGTGCTTAGGAAATCTATTGGAGGCAGAAGTAGTCAAGGGTAGCTTAGGGTTAGGGTTAGGGTTAGGTCTAGGGTTAGGACACGGCTTAGGGTACGGGTTCGGGTACGGGTTCGTGTACGGCGTAGGGTATGGGTTTGGGTTAGGGTTAGGGTTAGTTTGAAGGTTAGGGCTCGGTTTAGGGTACGGGTTAGGATTAGGGTTCGTGTTAGGGTTAGGGTAGGGGTTAGGGTTAGGGTACGCGTTAGGGTTAGGGTAGTTATTAAACCTATCCCACTCTCTAGATACCCCTTAGCACGTCAAGGAATATTATTTGGGGGTCCAGCCATGGAGAAGAGTTTAGACACTAGGAGAAGATAAGGAACACACCCATTATCCTGAAATCACATTAGGATTCTCTTTTTAACCTGTTCCTTAATACAATAGTGCTTAGGAAATCTATTGGAGGCAGAAGCAGTCAAGGGTAGCTTAGGGTTAGGGTTAGGGTTAGGGTTAGGGTTAGGGTACGGCTTAGGGTGCGGGTTCGGGTACGGGTTCGGGTACGGGTTCGGGTACGGCGTAGGGTATGGGTTAGGTTTAGGGTTAGGGTTAGTTTGAGGGTTAGGGCTCGGTTTAGGTTACGGGTTAGGATTAGGGTACGTGTTAGGGTTAGGGTAGGGGTTAGGGTTAGGATACGCGTTAGGGTTAGGGTAGTTATTAAACCTATCCCACTCTCTAGATACCCCTTAGCACGTCAAGGAATATTATTTGAGGGTCCAGCCATGGAGAAGAGTTTAGACACTAGGAGAAGATAAGGAACACACCCATTATAAAGAAATCACATTAGGATTCTCTTTTTAACCTGTTCCTTAAAACACTAGTGCTTAGGAAATCTATTGGAGGCAGAAGCAGTCAAGGGTAGCTTAGGGTTAGGGTTAGGGTTAGGGCTAGGGTTAGGACACGGCTTAGGGTACGGTTTCGGGTACGGGTTCGTGTACGGCGTAGGGTATGGGTTTGGGTTAGTGTTAGGGTTAGTTTGAAGGTTAGGGCTCGGTTTAGGGTACGGGTTAGGATTAGGGTTCGTGTTAGGGTTAGGGTAGGGGTTAGGGTTAGGGTACGCGTTAGGGTTAGGGTAGTTATTAAACCTATCCCACTCTCTAGATACCCCTTAGCACGTCAAGGAATATTATTTGGGGGTCCAGCCATGGAGAAGAGTTTAGACACTAGGAGAAGATAAAGAACACACCCATTATCCTGAAATCACATTATGATTCTCTTTTTAACCTGTTCCTTAATACACTAGTGCTTAGGAAATCTATTGGAGGCAGAAGTAGTCAAGGGTAGCTTAGGGTTAGGGTTACGGTTAGGGTTAGGGTTAGGGTACGGCTTAGGGTACGGGTTCGGGTACGGGTTCGGGTACGGCGTAGGGTATGGGTTAGGGTTAGGGTTAGGGTTAGTTTGAGGGTTAGGGCTCGGTTTAGGGTACGGGTTAGGATTAGGGTACGTGTTAGGGTTAGGGTAGGGTTTAGGGTTAGGGTACGCGTTAGGGTTAGGGTAGTTATTAAACCTATCCCACTCTCTAGATACCCCTTAGCACGTCAAGGAATATTATTTGGGGGTCCAGCCATGGAGAAGAGTTTAGACACTAGGAGAAGATAAGGAACACACCCATTATCAAGAAATCACATTAGGATTCTCTTTTTTACCTGTTCCTTAAAACACTAGTGCTTAGGAAATCTATTGGAGGCAGAAGCACTCAAGGGTAGCTTAGGGTTAGGGTTAGGGTTAGGGTACGGCTTAGGGTACGGGTTCGGGAACGGGTTCGGGTACGGGTTCGGGTACGGCGTAGGGTATGGGTTAGGTTTAGGGTTAGGGTTAGTTTGAGGGTTAGGGCTCGGTTTAGGTTACGGGTTAGGATTAGTGTACGTGTTAGGGTTAGGGTAGGGGTTAGGGTTAGGGTACGCGTTAGGGTTAGGGTAGTTATTAAACCTATCCCACTCTCTAGATACCCCTTAGCACGTCAAGGAATATTATTTGGGGGTCCAGCCATGGAGAATAGTTTAGACACTAGGAGAAGATAAGGAACACACCCATTATCAAGAAATCACATTAGGATTCTCTTTTTAACCTGTTCCTTAAAACACTAGTGCTTAGGAAATCTATTGGAGGCAAAGCAGTCAAGGGTAGCTTAGGGTTAGGGTTAGGGTTATTGTTAGGGTAAGGCTTAGGGTACGGGTTCGGGTACGGCATAGGGTATGGGTTAGGGTTAGGGTTAGGGTTAGTTTGAGGGTTAGGGCTCGGTTTAGGGTACGGGTTAGGATTAGGGTACGTGTTAGGGTTAGGGTAGGGGTTAGGGTTAGGGTACGCGTTAGGGTTAGGGTAGTTATTAAACCTATCCCACTCTCTAGATACCCCTTAGCACGTCAAGGAATATTATTTGGGGGTCCAGCCATGGAGAAGAGTTTAGACACTAGGAGAAGATAAGGAACACACCCATTATCCTGAAATCACATTAGGATTCTCTTTTTAACCTGTTCCTTAATACAATAGTGCTTAGGAAATCTATTGGAGGCAGAAGCAGTCAAGGGTAGCTTAGGGTTAGGGTTACGGTTAGGGTTAGGGTTAGGGTATGGCTTAGGGTACGGGTTCGGGTACGGGTTCGGGTACGGCGTAGGGTATGGGTTAGGGTTAGGGTTAGGGTTAGTTTGAGGGTTAGGGCTCGGTTTAGGGTACGGGTTAGGATTAGGGTACGTGTTAGGGTTAGGGTAGGGGTTAGGGTTAGGGTACGCGTTAGGGTTAGGGTAGTTATTAAACCTATCCCACTCTCTAGATACCCCTTAGCACGTCAAGGAATATTATTTGGGGGTCCAGCCATGGAGAAGAGTTTAGACACTAGGAGAAGATAAGGAACACACCCATTTTCAAGAAATCACATTAGGATTCTCTTTTTAACCTGTAACTTAAAACACTAGTGCTTAGGAAATCTATTGGAGGCAGAAGCAGTCAAGGGTAGCTTAGGGTTAGGGTTAGGGTTAGGGTTAGGGTTAGCTTTAGGGTACGGCTTAGGGTACGGGTTCGGGTACGGGTTCGGGTACGGCGTAGGGTATGGGTTAGGGTTAGGGTTAGTTTGAGGGTTAGGGCTCGGTTTAGGGTACGGGTTAGAATTAGGGTACGTGTTAGGGTTAGGGTACGCGTTAGGGTTAGGGTAGTTATTAAACCTATCCCACTCGCTACATGCCCCTTAGCACGTCAAGGAATATTATTTGGGTGTCCAGCCATGGAGAAGAGTTTAGACACTAGGAGAAGATAAGGAACACACCCATTATCAAGAAATCACATTAGGATTCTCTTTTTAACCTGTTCCTTAAACACTAGTGCTTAGGAAATCTATTGGAGGCAGAAGCAGTCAAGGGTAGCTTAGGGTTAGGGTTAGGGTTAGGGTACGGCTTAGGGTACGGGTTCGGGTACGGGTTCGGGTACGGGTTCGGGTACGGCGTAGGGTATGGGTTAGGTTAGGGTTAGGGTTAGTTTGAGGGTTAGGGCTCGGTTTAGGTTACGGTTTAGGATTAGGGTACGTGTTAGGGTTAGGGTAGGGGTTAGGGTTAGGGTACGCGTTAGGGTTAGGGTAGTTATTAAACCTATCCCACTCTCTAGATACCCCTTAGCACGTCAAGGAATATTATTTGGGGGTCCAGCCATGGAGAAGAGTTTAGACACTAGGAGAAGATAAGGAACACACCCATTATCCTGAAATCACATTAGGATTCTCTTTTTAACCTGTTCCTTAATACACTAATGCTTAGGAAATCTATTGGAGGCAGAAGCAGTCATGGGTAGCTTAGGGTTAGGGTTACGGTTAGGGTTAGGGTTAGGGTATGGCTTAGGGTACGGGTTCGGGTACGGGTTCGGGTATGGCGTAGGGTATGGGTCAGGGTTAGGGTTAGGGTTAGTTTGAGGGTTAGGGCTCGGTTTAGGGTACGGGTTAGGATTAGGGTACGTGTTAGGGTTAGGGTAGGGGTTAGGGTTAGGGTACGCGTTAGGGTTAGGGTAGTTATTAAACCTATCCCACTCTCTAGATACCCCTTAGCACGTCAAGGAATATTATTTGGGGGTCCAGCCATGGAGAAGAGTTTAGACACTAGGAGAAGATAAGGAACACACCCATTATCAAGAAATCACATTAGGATTCTCTTTTTAACCTGTTCCTTAAAACACTAGTGCTTAGGAAATCTATTGGAGGCAGAAGCAGTCAAGGGTAGCTTAGGGTTAGGGTTAGGGTTAGGGTTAGGGTACGGCTTAGGGTACGGGTTCGGGTACGGGTTCGTGTACGGCGTAGGGTATGGGTTAGGGTTAGGGTTAGGGTTAGTTTGAAGGTTAGGGCTCGGTTTAGGTTACGGGTTAGGATTAGGGTTCGTGTTAGGGTTAGGGTAGGGGTTAGGGTTAGGGTACGCGTTAGGGTTAGGGTAGTTATTAAACCTATCCCACTCTCTAGATACCCCTTAGCACGTCAAGGAATATTATTTGGGGGTCCAGCCATGGAGAAGAGTTTAGACACTAGGAGAAAATAAGGAACACACCCATTATCCTGAAATCACATTAGGATTCTCTTTTTAACCTGTTCCTTAATACACTAGTGCTTAGGAAATCTATTGGAGGCAGAAGCAGTCAAGGGTAGCTTAGGGTTAGGGTTACGGTTAGGGTTAGTGTTACGGTATGGCTTAGGGTACGGGTTCGGGTACGGGTTCGGGTACGGCGTAGGGTATGGGTTAGGGTTAGGGTTAGGGTTAGTTTGAGGGTTAGGGCTCGGTTCAGGGTACGGGTTAGGATTAGGGTACGTGTTAGGGTTAGGGTAGGGGTTAGGGTTAGGGTACGCGTTAGGGTTAGGGTAGTTATTAAACCTATCCCAATCTCTAGATACCCCTTAGCACGTCAAGGAATATTATTTGGGGGTCCAGCCATGGAGAAGAGTTTAGACACTAGGAGAAGATAAGGAACACACCCATTATCCTGAAATCACATTAGGATTCTCTTTTTAACCTGTTCCTTAATACACTAGTGCTTAGGAAATCTATTGGAGGCAGAAGCAGTCAAGGGTAGCTTAGGGTTAGGGTTACGGTTAGGGTTAGGGTTAGGGTATGGCTTAGGGTACGGGTTCGGGTACGGGTTCGGGTACGGCGTAGGGTATGGGTTAGGGTTAGGGTTAGGGTTAGTTTGAGGATTAGGGCTCGGTTTAGGGTACGGGTTAGGATTAGGGTACGTGTTAGGGTTAGGGTAGGAGTCTTAGGGTTAGGGTAGCGGTTAGGGTTAGGGTACGCGTTAGGGTTAGGGTAGTTATTAAACCTATCCCACTCTCTAGATAACCGTTAGCACGTCAAGGAATATTATTTGGGGGTCCAGCCATGGAGAAGAGTTTAGACACTAGGAGAAGATAAGGAACACACACATTATCAAGAAATCACATTAGGATTCTCTTTTTAACCTGTTCCTTAAAACCCTAGTGCTTAGG
Organism: Eschrichtius robustus; assembly: GCF_028021215.1. NCBI lineage: Eukaryota > Metazoa > Chordata > Mammalia > Artiodactyla > Eschrichtiidae > Eschrichtius > Eschrichtius robustus. Next base: position 106,251 of record NW_027175394.1, on the reverse strand, counting down.
AAATCTATTGGAGGCAGAAGCAGTCAAGGGTAGCTTAGGGTTAGGGTTAGGGTTAGGGTTAGGGTTAGCTTTAGGGTACGGCTTAGGGTACGGGTTCGGGTACGGGTTCGGGTACGGGTTCGGGTACGGCGTAGGGTATGGGTTAGGGTTAGGGTTTGGGTTAGTTTGAGGGTTAGGGCTCGGTTTAGGGTACGGGTTAGGATTAGTGTACGTGTTAGGGTTAGGGTAGAGGTTAGGGTTAGGGTATGCGTTAGGGTTAGGGTAGTTATTAAACCTATCCCACTCTCTAGATACCCCTTAGCACGTCAAGGAATATTATTTGGGGGGCCAGCCATGGAGAAGAGTTTAGACACTAGGAGAAAATAAGGAACACACCCATTATCAAGAAATCACATTAGGATTCTCTTTTTAACCTGTTCCTTAAAACACTAGTGCTTAGGAAATCTATTGGAGGCAGAGGCAGTCAAGGGTAGCTTAGGGTTAGGGTTAGGGTTATTGTTAGGGTAAGGCTTAGGGTACGGTTTCGGGTACGGCATAGGGTATGGGTTAGGGTTAGGGTTAGGTTTAGTTTGAGGGTTAGGGCTCGGTTTAGGGTACGGGTTAGGAGTAGGGTACGTGTTAGGGTTATGGTAGGGGTTAGGGTTAGGGTACGCGTTAGGGTTAGGGTGGTTATTAAACCTAACCCACTCCCTAGATACCCCTTAGCACGTCAAGGAATATTATTTGGGGGTGCAGCCATGGAGAAGAGTTTAGACAGTAGGAGAAGATAAGGAACACACCCATTATCAAGAAATCACATTAGGATTCTCTCTTTAACCTGTTCCTTAAACACTAGTGCTTAGGAAATCTATTGGAGGCAGAAGCAGTCAAGGGTAGCTTAGGGTTAGGGTTAGGGTTAGGGTTAGGGTTAGGGTACGGCTTAGGGTACGGGTTCGGGTACGGGTTCGTGTACGCTGTAGGGTATGGGTTAGGGTTAGGGATAGGGTTAGTTTGAAGGTTAGGGCGCGGTTTAGGGTACGGGTTAGGATTAGGGTTCGTGTTAGGGTTAGGGTAGGGGTTAGGGTTAGGGTACGCATTAGGGTTAGGGTAGTTATTAAACCTATCCCACTCTCTAGATACCCCTTAGCACGTCAAGGAATATTATTTGGGGGTCCAGCCATGGAGAAGAGTTTAGACACTAGGAGAAGATAAGGAACACACCCATTATCAAGAAATCACATTAGGATTCTCTTTTTAACCTGTTCCTTAAAACACTAGTGCTTAGGAAATCTATTGGAGGCAGAAGCAGTCAAGGGTAGCTTAGGGTTAGGGTTTGGGTTAGGGTACGGCTTAGGGTACGGGTTCGGGTACGGGTTCGGATACGGGTTTGGGTATGGCGTAGGATATGGGTTAGGGTTAGGGTTAGGGTTAGTTTGAGGGTTAGGGCTCGGTTTAGGGTACGGGTTAGTATTAGGGTACGTGTTAGGGTGAGGTTAGGGGTTAGGGTTAGGGTACGCGTTAGGGTTAGGGTAGTTATTAAACCTATCCCACTCTCTAGATACCCCTTAGCACGTCAAGGAATATTATGTGGGGGTCCAGCCATGGAGAAAAGTTTAGACACTAGGAGAAGATAAGGAACACACCCATTATCAAGAAATCACATTAGGATTCTCTTTTTAACCTGTTCCTTAAAACACTAGTGCTTAGGAAATCTATTGGAGGCAGAAGCAGTCAAGGGTAGCTTAGGGTTAGGGTTAGGGTTATTGTTAGGGTAAGGCTTAGGGTACGCGTTCGGGTACGGCATAGGGTATGGGTTAGGGTTAGGGTTAGGGTTAGTTTGAGGGTTAGGGCTCGGTTTAGGGTACGGGTTAGGATTAGGGTACGTGTTAGGGTTAGGGTAGGGGTTAGGGATAGGGTACGCGTTAGGGTTAGGGTAGTTATTAAACCTATCCCACTCCCTAGATACCCCTTAGCACGTCAAGGAATATTATTTGGGGGACCAGCCATGGAGAAGAGTTTAGACAGTAGGAGAAGATAAGGAACACACCCATTATCAAGAAATCACATTAGGATTCTCTTTTTAACCTGTTCCTTAAAACACTAGTGCTTAGGAAATCTATTGGAGGAAGAAGCAGTCAAGGGTAGCTTAGGGTTAGCGTTAGGGTTAGGGCTAGGGTTAGGACACGGCTTAGGGTACGGGTTCGGGTACGGGTTCGTGTATGGCGTAGGGTATGGGTTTGGGTTAGGGTTAGGGTTAGTTTGAAGTTTAGGGCTCGGTTTAGGGTACGGGTTAGGATTAGGGTTCGTGTTAGGGTTAGGGTAGGGGTTAGGGTTAGGGTACGCGTTAGGGTTAGGGTAGTTATTAAACCTATCCCACTCTCTAGATACCCCTTAGCACGTCAAGGAATATTATTTGGGGGTCCAGCCATGGAGAAGAGTTTAGACACTAAGAGAATATAAGGAACACACCCATTATCCTGAAATCACATTAGGATTCCCTTTTTAACCTGTTCCTTAATACACTAGTGCTTAGGAAATCTATTGGAGGCAGAAGCAGTCAAGGGTAGCTTAGGGTTAGGGTTACGGTTAGGTTTAGGGTTAGGGTTATTGTTAGGGTAAGGCTTAGGGTACGGGTTCGGGTACGGCATAGTGTATGGGTTAGGGTTAGGGTTAGGGTTAGTTTGAGGGTTAGGGCTCGGTTTAGGGTACGGGTTAGGAGTAGGGTACGTGTTAGGGTTAGGGTAGGGGTTAGGGTTAGGGTACGCGTTAGGGTTAGGGTAGTTATTAAACCTATCCCACTCCCTAGATACCCCTTAGCACGTCAAGGAATATTATTTGGGGGTCCAGCCATGGAGAAGAGTTTAGACAGTAGGAGAAGATAAGGAACACACCCATTATCAAGAAATCACATTAGGATTCTCTTTTTAACCTGTTCCTTAAAACACTAGTGCTTAGGAAATCTATTGGAGGCAGAAGCAGTCAAGGGTAGCTTAGGGTTAGGTTTAGGGTTAGGGCTAGGGTTAGGATACGGCTTAGGGTACGGGTTCGGGTACGGGTTCGTGTACGGCGTAGGGTATGGGTTTGGGTTAGGGTTAGGATTAGTTTGAAGGTTAGGGCTCGGTTTAGGGTACGGGTTAGGATTAGGGTTCGTGTTAGGGTTAGGGTAGGGGTTAGGGTTAGGGTACGCGTTAGGGTTAGGGTAGTTATTAAACCTATCCCACTCTCTAGATACCCCTTAGCACGTCAAGGAATATTATTTGGGGGTCCAGCCATGGAGAAGAGTTTAGACACTAGGAGAAGATAAGGAACACACCCATTATCCTGAAATCACATTAGGATTCTCTTTTTAACCTGTTCCTTAATACACTAGTGCTTAGGAAATCTATTGAAGGCAGAAGCAGTCAAGGGTAGCTTAGGTTTAGGGTTACGGTGAGGGTTAGGGTTAGGGTATGGTTTAGGGTACGGGTTTGGGTACGGGTTCGGGTACGCCGTAGGGTATGGGTTAGGGTTAGGGTTAGGGTTAGTTTGAGGGTTAGGGCTCCGTTTAGGGTACGGGTTAGGATTAGGGTACGTGTTAGGGTTAGGGTAGGGGTTAGGGTTAGGGTACGCGTTAGGGTTAGGGTAGTTATTAAACCTATCCCACTCTCTAGATACCCCTTAGCACGTCAAGGAATATTATTTGGGGGTCCAGCCATGGAGAAGAGTTTAGACACTAGGAGAAGATAAGGAACACACCCATTATCAAGAAATCACATTAGGATTCCCTTTTTAACCTGTTCCTTAAAACACTAGTGCTTAGGAAATCTATTGGAGGCAGAAGCAGTCAAGGGTAGCTTAGTGTTAGGGTTAGGGTTAGGGTACGGCTTAGGGTACGGGTTCGGGTACGGGTTCGGGTACGGGTTCGGGTACGGCGTAGGGTATGGGTTAGGTTTAGGGTTAGGGTTAGTTTGAGGGTTAGGGCTCGGTTTAGGTTACGGGTTAGGATTAGGGTACGTGTTAGGGTTAGGGTAGGGGTTAGGGTTAGGGTACGCGTTAGGGTTAGGGTAGTTATTAAACCTATCCCACTTTCTAGATACCCCTTAGCACGTCAAGGAATATTATTTGGGGGTCCAGCAATGGAGAAGAGTTTAGACACTAGGAGAAGATAAGGAACACACCCATTATCAAGAAATCACATTAGGATTCTCTTTTTAACCTGTTCCTTAAAACACTAGTGCTTAGGAAATCTATTGGAGGCAGAAGCAGTCAAGGGTAGCTTAGGGTTAGGGTTAGGGTTAGGGTACGGCTTAGGGTACGGGTTCGGGTACGGGTTCGGGTACGGGTTCGGGTACGGCGTAGGGTATGGGTTAAGTTTAGGGTTAGGGTTAGTTTGAGGGTTTGGGCTCGGTTTAGGTTACGGGTTAGGATTAGGGTACGTGTTAGGGTTAGGGTAGGGGTTAGGGTTAGGGTGCGCGTTAGGGTTAGGGTAGTTATTAAACATATCCCACTCTCTAGATACCCCTTAGCACGTCAAGGAATATTATTTGGGGGTCCAGCCATGGAGAAGAGTTTAGACACTAGGAGAAGATAAGGAACACACCCATTATCAATAAATCACATTAGGATTCTCTTTTTAACCTGTTCCTTAAAACACTAGTGCTTAGGAAATCTATTGGAGGCAGAAGCAGTCAAGGGTAGCTTAGGGTTAGGGTTTGGTTTAGGGTACGGCTTAGGGTACGGGTTCGGGTACGGGTTCGGGTACGGGTTTGGGTATGGCGTAGGATATGGGTTAGGGTTAGGGTTAGGGTTAGTTTGAGGGTTAGGGCTCGGTTTAGGGTACGGGTTAGGATTAGGGTACGTGTTAGGGTTAGGGTAGGGGTTAGGGTTAGGGTACGCGTTAGGGTTAGGGTAGTTATTAAACCTATCCCACTCCCTAGATACCCCTTAGCACGTCAAGGAATATTATTTGGGGGTCCAGCCATGGAGAAGAGTTTAGACACTAGGAGAAGATAAGGAACACACCCATTATCAAGAAATCACATTAGGATTCTCTTTTTAACCTGTTCCTTAAAACACTAGTGCTTAGGAAATCTATTGGAGGCAGAAGCAGTCAAGGGTAGCTTAGGGTTAGGGTTAGGGTTAGGGCTAGGGTTAGGACACGGCTTAGGGTACGGGTTCGGGTACGGGTTCGTGTACGGCGTAGGGTATGGGTTAGGGTTAGGGTTAGGGTTAGTTTGAGGGTTAGGGCTCGGTTCAGGGTACGGGTTAGGATTAGGGTACGTGTTAGGGTTAGGGTAGGGGTTAGGGTTAGGGTACGCGTTAGGGTTAGGTTAGTTATTAAACCTATCCCACTCTCTAGATACCCCTTAGCACGTCAAGGAATATTATTTGGGGGTCCAGCCATGGAGAAGAGTTTAGACACTAGGAGAAGATAAGGAACACACCCATTATCAAGAAATCACATTAGGATTCTCTTTTTAACCTGTTCCTTAAAACACTAGTGCTTAGGAAATCTATTGGAGGCAGAAGCAGTCAAGGGTAGCTTAGGGTTAGGGTTAGGGTTAGGGTACGGCTTAGGGTACGGGTTCGGGTACGGGTTCGGGTACGGGTTCGGGTACGGCATAGGGTATGGGTTAGGTATAGGGTTAGGGTTAGTTTGAGGGTTAGGGCTCGGTTTAGGTTACGGCTTAGGATTAGGGTACGTGTTAGGGTTAGGGTAGGGGTTAGGGTTAGGGTACGCGTTATGGTTAGGGTAGTTATTAAACATATCCCACTCTCTAGATACCCCTTAGCACGTCAAGGAATATTATTTGGGGGTCCAGCCATGGAGAAGAGTTTAGACACTAGGAGAAGATAAGGAACACACCCATTATCAAGAAATCACATTAGGATTCTCTTTTTAACCTGTTCCTTAAAACACTAGTGCTTAGGAAATCTATTGGAGGCAGAAGCAGTCAAGGGTAGCTTAGGGTTAGGGTTTGGGTTAGGGTACGGCTTAGGGTACGGGTTCGGGTACGGGTTCGGTTACGGGTTTGGGTATGGCGTAGGATATGGGTTAGGGTTAGGGTTAGGGTTAGTTTGAGGGTTAGGGCTCGGTTTAGAGTACGGGTTAGGATTAGGGTACGTGTTAGGGTTAGGGTAGGGGTTAGGGTTAGGGTACGCGTTAGGGTTAGGGTAGTTATTAAACCTATCCCACTCTCTAGATACCCCTTAGCACGTCAAGGAATATTATTTGGGTGTCCAGCCATGGAGAAGAGTTTAGACACTAGGAGAAGATAAGGAACACACCCATTATCCTGAAATCACATTAGGATTCTCTTTTTAACCTGTTCCTTAAAACACTAGTGCTTAGGAAATCTATTGGAGGCAGAAGCAGTCAAGGGTAGCTTAGGGTTAGGGTTAGGGTTAGGGTTAGGGTTAGGGTACGGCTTAGGGTACGGGTTCGGGTACGGGTTCGTGTACGGCGTAGGGTATGGGTTAGGGTTAGGGTTAGGGTTAGTTTGAAGGTTAGGGCTCGGTTTAGGGTACGGGTTAGGATTAGGGTTCGTGTTAGGGTTAGGGTAGGGGTTAGGGTTAGGGTACGCGTTAGGGTTAGGGTAGTTATTAAACCTATCCCACTCCCTAGATACCCCTTAGCACGTCAAGGAATATTATTTGGGGGTCCAGCCATGGAGAAGAGTTTAGACACTAGGAGAAGATAAGGAACACACCCATTATCAAGAAATCACATTAGGATTCTCTTTTTAACCTGTTCCTTAAAACACTAGTGCTTAGGAAATCTATTGGAGGCAAAGCAGTCAAGGGTAGCTTAGGGTTAGGGTTAGGGTTAGGGTTAGGGTTAGGGTACGGCTTAGGGTACGGGTTCGGGTACGGGTTCGTGTACGCTGTAGGGTATGGGTTAGGGTTAGGGTTAGGGTTAGTTTGAAGGTTAGGGCTCGGTTTAGGGTACGGGTTAGGATTAGGGTTCGTGTTAGGGTTAGGGTAGGGGTTAGGGTTAGGGTACGCGTTAGGGTTAGGGTAGTTATTAAACCTATCCCACTCTCTAGATACCCCTTAGCACGTCAAGGAATATTATTTGGGGGTCCAGCCATGGAGAAGAGTTTAGACACTAAGAGAATATAAGGAACACACCCATTATCCTGAAATCACATTAGGATTCCCTTTTTAACCTGTTCCTTAATACACTAGTGCTTAGGAAATCTATTGGAGGCAGAAGCAGTCAAGGGTAGCTTAGGGTTAGGGTTACGGTTAGGTTTAGGGTTAGGGTTATTGTTAGGGTAAGGCTTAGGGTACGGGTTCGGGTACGGCATAGTGTATGGGTTAGGGTTAGGGTTAGGGTTAGTTTGAGGGTTAGGGCTCGGTTTAGGGTACGGGTTAGGAGTAGGGTACGTGTTAGGGTTAGGGTAGGGGTTAGGGTTAGGGTACGCGTTAGGGTTAGGGTAGTTATTAAACCTATCCCACTCCCTAGATACCCCTTAGCACGTCAAGGAATATTATTTGGGGGTCCAGCCATGGAGAAGAGTTTAGACAGTAGGAGAAGATAAGGAACACACCCATTATCAAGAAATCACATTAGGATTCTCTTTTTAACCTGTTCCTTAAAACACTAGTGCTTAGGAAATCTATTGGAGGCAGAAGCAGTCAAGGGTAGCTTAGGGTTAGGTTTAGGGTTAGGGCTAGGGTTAGGATACGGCTTAGGGTACGGGTTCGGGTACGGGTTCGTGTACGGCGTAGGGTATGGGTTTGGGTTAGGGTTAGGATTAGTTTGAAGGTTAGGGCTCGGTTTAGGGTACGGGTTAGGATTAGGGTTCGTGTTAGGGTTAGGGTAGGGGTTAGGGTTAGGGTACGCGTTAGGGTTAGGGTAGTTATTAAACCTATCCCACTCTCTAGATACCCCTTAGCACGTCAAGGAATATTATTTGGGGGTCCAGCCATGGAGAAGAGTTTAGACACTAGGAGAAGATAAGGAACACACCCATTATCCTGAAATCACATTAGGATTCTCTTTTTAACCTGTTCCTTAATACACTAGTGCTTAGGAAATCTATTGAAGGCAGAAGCAGTCAAGGGTAGCTTAGGTTTAGGGTTACGGTGAGGGTTAGGGTTAGGGTATGGTTTAGGGTACGGGTTTTGGTACGGGTTCGGGTACGCCGTAGGGTATGGGTTAGGGTTAGGGTTAGGGTTAGTATGAGGGTTAGGGCTCCGTTTAGGGTACGGGTTAGGATTAGGGTACGTGTTAGGGTTAGGGTAGGGGTTAGGGTTAGGGTACGCGTTAGGGTTAGGGTAGTTATTAAACCTATCCCACTCTCTAGATACCCCTTAGCACGTCAAGGAATATTATTTGGGGGTCCAGCCATGGAGAAGAGTTTAGACACTAGGAGAAGATAAGGAACACACCCATTATCAAGAAATCACATTAGGATTCCCTTTTTAACCTGTTCCTTAAAACACTAGTGCTTAGGAAATCTATTGGAGGCAGAAGCAGTCAAGGGTAGCTTAGTGTTAGGGTTAGGGTTAGGGTACGGCTTAGGGTACGGGTTCGGGTACGGGTTCGGGTACGGGTTCGGGTACGGCGTAGGGTATGGGTTAGGTTTAGGGTTAGGGTTAGTTTGAGGGTTAGGGCTCGGTTTAGGTTACGGGTTAGGATTAGGGTACGTGTTAGGGTTAGGGTAGGGGTTAGGGTTAGGGTACGCGTTAGGGTTAGGGTAGTTATTAAACCTATCCCACTTTCTAGATACCCCTTAGCACGTCAAGGAATATTATTTGGGGGTCCAGCAATGGAGAAGAGTTTAGACACTAGGAGAAGATAAGGAACACACCCATTATCAAGAAATCACATTAGGATTCTCTTTTTAACCTGTTCCTTAAAACACTAGTGCTTAGGAAATCTATTGGAGGCAGAAGCAGTCAAGGGTAGCTTAGGGTTAGGGTTAGGGTTAGGGTACGGCTTAGGGTACGGGTTCGGGTACGGGTTCGGGTACGGGTTCGGGTACGGCGTAGGGTATGGGTTAAGTTTAGGGTTAGGGTTAGTTTGAGGGTTTGGGCTCGGTTTAGGTTACGGGTTAGGATTAGGGTACGTGTTAGGGTTAGGGTAGGGGTTAGGGTTAGGGTGCGCGTTAGGGTTAGGGTAGTTATTAAACATATCCCACTCTCTAGATACCCCTTAGCACGTCAAGGAATATTATTTGGGGGTCCAGCCATGGAGAAGAGTTTAGACACTAGGAGAAGATAAGGAACACACCCATTATCAATAAATCACATTAGGATTCTCTTTTTAACCTGTTCCTTAAAACACTAGTGCTTAGGAAATCTATTGGAGGCAGAAGCAGTCAAGGGTAGCTTAGGGTTAGGGTTTGGTTTAGGGTACGGCTTAGGGTACGGGTTCGGGTACGGGTTCGGGTACGGGTTTGGGTATGGCGTAGGATATGGGTTAGGGTTAGGGTTAGGGTTAGTTTGAGGGTTAGGGCTCGGTTTAGGGTACGGGTTAGGATTAGGGTACGTGTTAGGGTTAGGGTAGGGGTTAGGGTTAGGGTACGCGTTAGGGTTAGGGTAGTTATTAAACCTATCCCACTCCCTAGATACCCCTTAGCACGTCAAGGAATATTATTTGGGGGTCCAGCCATGGAGAAGAGTTTAGACACTAGGAGAAGATAAGGAACACACCCATTATCAAGAAATCACATTAGGATTCTCTTTTTAACCTGTTCCTTAAAACACTAGTGCTTAGGAAATCTATTGGAGGCAGAAGCAGTCAAGGGTAGCTTAGGGTTAGGGTTAGGGTTAGGGCTAGGGTTAGGACACGGCTTAGGGTACGGGTTCGGGTACGGGTTCGTGTACGGCGTAGGGTATGGGTTAGGGTTAGGGTTAGGGTTAGTTTGAGGGTTAGGGCTCGGTTCAGGGTACGGGTTAGGATTAGGGTACGTGTTAGGGTTAGGGTAGGGGTTAGGGTTAGGGTACGCGTTAGGGTTAGGTTAGTTATTAAACCTATCCCACTCTCTAGATACCCCTTAGCACGTCAAGGAATATTATTTGGGGGTCCAGCCATGGAGAAGAGTTTAGACACTAGGAGAAGATAAGGAACACACCCATTATCAAGAAATCACATTAGGATTCTCTTTTTAACCTGTTCCTTAAAACACTAGTGCTTAGGAAATCTATTGGAGGCAGAAGCAGTCAAGGGTAGCTTAGGGTTAGGGTTAGGGTTAGGGTACGGCTTAGGGTACGGGTTCGGGTACGGGTTCGGGTACGGGTTCGGGTACGGCATAGGGTATGGGTTAGGTATAGGGTTAGGGTTAGTTTGAGGGTTAGGGCTCGGTTTAGGTTACGGCTTAGGATTAGGGTACGTGTTAGGGTTAGGGTAGGGGTTAGGGTTAGGGTACGCGTTATGGTTAGGGTAGTTATTAAACATATCCCACTCTCTAGATACCCCTTAGCACGTCAAGGAATATTATTTGGGGGTCCAGCCATGGAGAAGAGTTTAGACACTAGGAGAAGATAAGGAACACACCCATTATCAAGAAATCACATTAGGATTCTCTTTTTAACCTGTTCCTTAAAACACTAGTGCTTAGGAAATCTATTGGAGGCAGAAGCAGTCAAGGGTAGCTTAGGGTTAGGGTTTGGGTTAGGGTACGGCTTAGGGTACGGGTTCGGGTACGGGTTCGGGTACGGGTTTGGGTATGGCGTAGGATATGGGTTAGGGTTAGGGTTAGGGTTAGTTTGAGGGTTAGGGCTCGGTTTAGAGTACGGGTTAGGATTAGGGTACGTGTTAGGGTTAGGGTAGGGGTTAGGGTTAGGGTACGCGTTAGGGTTAGGGTAGTTATTAAACCTATCCCACTCTCTAGATACCCCTTAGCACGTCAAGGAATATTATTTGGGTGTCCAGCCATGGAGAAGAGTTTAGACACTAGGAGAAGATAAGGAACACACCCATTATCCTGAAATCACATTAGGATTCTCTTTTTAACCTGTTCCTTAAAACACTAGTGCTTAGGAAATCTATTGGAGGCAGAAGCAGTCAAGGGTAGCTTAGGGTTAGGGTTAGGGTTAGGGTTAGGGTTAGGGTACGGCTTAGGGTACGGGTTCGGGTACGGGTTCGTGTACGGCGTAGGGTATGGGTTAGGGTTAGGGTTAGGGTTAGTTTGAATGTTAGGGCTCGGTTTAGGGTACGGGTTAGGATTAGGGTTCGTGTTAGGGTTAGGGTAGGGGTTAGGGTTAGGGTACGCGTTAGGGTTAGGGTAGTTATTAAACCTATCCCACTCCCTAGATACCCCTTAGCACGTCAAGGAATATTATTTGGGGGTCCAGCCATGGAGAAGAGTTTAGACACTAGGAGAAGATAAGGAACACACCCATTATCAAGAAATCACATTAGGATTCTCTTTTTAACCTGTTCCTTAAAACACTAGTGCTTAGGAAATCTATTGGAGGCAAAGCAGTCAAGGGTAGCTTAGGGTTAGGGTTAGGGTTAGGGTTAGGGTTAGGGTACGGCTTAGGGTACGGGTTCGGGTACGGGTTCGTGTACGCTGTAGGGTATGGGTTAGGGTTAGGGTTAGGGTTAGTTTGAAGGTTAGGTCTCGGTTTAGGGTACGGGTTAGGATTAGGGTTCGTGTTAGGGTTAGGGTAGGGGTTAGGGTTAGGGTACGCGTTAGGGTTAGGGTAGTTATGAAACCTATCCCACTCTCTAGATACCCCTTAGCACGTCAAGGAATATTATTTGGGGGTCCAGCCATGGAGAAGAGTTTAGACACTAGGAGAAGATAAGGAACACACCCATTATCCTGAAATCACATTAGGATTCTCTTTTTAACCTGTTCCTTAAAACACTAGTGCTTAGGAAATCTATTGGAGGCAGAAGCAGTCAAGGGTAGCTTAGGGTTAGGGTTAGGGTTAGGGCTAGGGTTAGGACACGGCTTAGGGTACGGGTTCGGGTACGGGTTCGTGTACGGCGTAGGGTATGGGTTTGTGTTAGGGTTAGGGTTAGTTTGAAGGTTAGGGCTCGGTTTAGGGTACGGGTTAGGATTAGGGTACGTGTTAGGGTTAGGGTAGGGGTTAGGGTTAGGGTACGCGTTAGGGTTAGGGTAGTTATTAAACCTATCCCACTTTCTAGATACCCCTTAGCACGTCAAGGAATATTATTTGGGGGTCCAGCAATGGAGAAGAGTTTAGACACTAGGAGAAGATAAGGAACACACCCATTATCAAGGAATCACATTAGGATTCTCTTTTTAACCTGTTCCTTAAAACACTAGTGCTTAGGAAATCTATTGGAGGCAGAAGCAGTCAAGGATAGCTTAGGGTTAGGGTTAGGGTTCGGGTACGGCTTAGGGTACGGGTTCGGGTACGGGTTCGGGTACGGGTTCGGGTACGGCGTAGGGTATGGGTTAAGTTTAGGGTTAGGGTTAGTTTGAGGGTTAGGCCTCGGTTTAGGTTACGGGTTAGGATTAGGGTACGTGTTAGGGTTAGGGTAGGGGTTAGGGTTAGGGTGCGCGTTAGGGTTAGGGTAGTTATTAAACATATCCCACTCTCTAGATACCCCTTAGCACGTCAAGGAATATTATTTGGGGGTCCAGCCATGGAGAAGAGTTTAGACACTAGGAGAAGATAAGGAACACACCCATTATCAATAAATCACATTAGGATTCTCTTTTTAACCTGTTCCTTAAAACACTAGTGCTTAGGAAATCTATTGGAGGCAGAAGCAGTCAAGGGTAGCTTAGGGTTAGGGTTTGGTTTAGGGTACGGCTTAGGGTACGGGTTCGGGTATGGGTTCGGGTACGGGTTTGGGTATGGCGTAGGATATGGGTTAGGGTTAGGGTTAGGGTTAGTTTGAGGGTTAGGGCTCGGTTTAGGGTACGGGTTAGGATTAGGGTACGTGTTAGGGTTAGGGTAGGGGTTAGGGTTAGGGTACGCGTTAGGGTTAGGGTAGTTATTAAACCTATCCCACTCCCTAGATACCCCTTAGCACGTCAAGGAATATTATTTGGGGGTCCAGCCATGGAGAAGAGTTTAGACACTAGGAGAAGATAAGGAACACACCCATTATCAAGAAATCACATTAGGATTCTCTTTTTAACCTGTTCCTTAAAACACTAGTGCTTAGGAAATCTATTGGAGGCAGAAGCAGTCAAGGGTAGCTTAGGGTTAGGGTTAGGGTTAGGGCTAGGGTTAGGACACGGCTTAGGGTACGGGTTCGGGTACGGGTTCGTGTACGGCGTAGGGTATGGGTTTGGGTTAGTGTTAGGGTTAGTTTGAAGGTTAGGGCTCGGTTTAGGGTACGGGTTAGGATTAGGGTTCGTGTTAGGGTTAGGGTAGGGGTTAGGGTTAGGGTACGCGTTAGCGTTAGGGTAGTTATTAAACCTATCCCACTCTCTAGATACCCCTTAGCACGTCAAGGAATATTATTTGGGGATCCAGCCATGGAGAAGAGTTTAGACACTAGGAGAAGATAAGGAACACACCCATTATCAAGAAATCACATTAGGATTCTCTTTTTAACCTGTTCCTTAAAACACTAGTGCTTAGGAAATCTATTGGAGGCAGAAGCAGTCAAGGGTAGCTTAGGGTTAGGGTTAGGGTTAGGGCTAGGTTTAGGACACGGCTTAGGGTACGGGTTCGGGTACGGGTTCGTGTACGGCGTAGGGTATGGGTTTGGGTTAGGGTTAGGATTAGTTTGAAGGTTAGGGCTCGGTTTAGGTTACGGGTTAGGATTAGGGTTCGTGTTAGGGTTAGGGTAGGGGTTAGGGTTAGGGTACGCGTTAGGGTTAGGGTAGTTATTAAACCTATCCCACTCTCTAGATACCCCTTAGCACGTCAAGGAATATTATTTGGGGGTCCAGCCATGGAGAAGAGTTTAGACACTAGGAGAAGATAAGGAACACACCCATTATCCTGAAATCACATTAGGATTCTCTTTTTAACCTGTTCCTTAATACACTAGTGCTTAGGAAATCTATTGGAGGCAGAAGCAGTCAAGGGTAGCTTAGGGTTAGGGTTACGGTGAGGGTTAGGGGTAGGGTATGGCTTAGGGTACGGGTTCGGGTACGGGTTCGGGTACGGCGTAGGGTATGGGTTAGGGTTAGGGTTAGGGTTAGTTTGAGGGTTAGGGCTCCGTTTAGGTTACGGGTTAGGATTAGGGTACGTGTTAGGGTTAGGGTAGGGGTTAGGGTTAGGGTACGCGTTAGGGTTAGGGTAGTTATTAAACCTATCCCACTCTCTAGATACCCCTTAGCACGTCAAGGAATATTATTTGGGGGTCCAGCCATGGAGAAGAGTTTAGACACTAGGAGAAGATAAGGAACACACCCATTATCAATAAATCACATTAGGATTCTCTTTTTAACCTGTTCCTTAAAACACTAGTGCTTAGGAAATCTATTGGAGGCAGAAGCAGTCAAGGGTAGCTTAGGGTTAGGGTTTGGTTTAGGGTACGGCTTAGGGTACGGGTTCGGGTACGGGTTCGGGTACGGGTTTGGGTATGGCGTAGGATATGGGTTAGGGTTAGGGTTAGGGTTAGTTTGAGGGTTAGGGCTCGGTTTAGGGTACGGGTTAGGATTAGGGTACGTGTTAGGGTTAGGGTAGGGGTTAGGGTTAGGGTACGCGTTAGGGTTAGGGTAGTTATTAAACCTATCCCACTCCCTAGATACCCCTTAGCACGTCAAGGAATATTATTTGGGTGTCCAGCCATGGAGAAGAGTTTAGACACTAGGAGAAGATAAGGAACACACCCATTATCAAGAAATCACATTAGGATTCTCTTTTTAACCTGTTCCTTAAAACACTAGTGCTTAGGAAATCTATTGGAGGCAGAAGCAGTCAAGGGTAGCTTAGGGTTAGGGTTAGGGTTAGGGCTAGGGTTAGGACACGGCTTAGGGTACGGGTTCGGGTACGGGTTCGTGTACGGCGTAGGGTATGGGTTAGGGTTAGGGTTAGGGTTAGTTTGAGGGTTAGGGCTCGGTTCAGGGTACGGGTTAGGATTAGGGTACGTGTTAGGGTTAGGGTAGGGGTTAGGGTTAGGGTACGCGTTAGGGTTAGGTTAGTTATTAAACCTATCCCACTCTCTAGATACCCCTTAGCACGTCAAGGAATATTATTTGGGGGTCCAGCCATGGAGAAGAGTTTAGACACTAGGAGAAGATAAGGAACACACCCATTATCAAGAAATCACATTAGGATTCTCTTTTTAACCTGTTCCTTAAAACACTAGTGCTTAGGAAATCTATTGGAGGCAGAAGCAGTCAAGGGTAGCTTAGGGTTAGGGTTAGGGTTAGGGTACGGCTTAGGGTACGGGTTCGGGTACGGGTTCGGGTACGGGTTCGGGTACGGCATAGGGTATGGGTTAGGTATAGGGTTAGGGTTAGTTTGAGGGTTAGGGCTCGGTTTAGGTTACGGCTTAGGATTAGGGTACGTGTTAGGGTTAGGGTAGGGGTTAGGGTTAGGGTACGCGTTATGGTTAGGGTAGTTATTAAACATATCCCACTCTCTAGATACCCCTTAGCACGTCAAGGAATATTATTTGGGGGTCCAGCCATGGAGAAGAGTTTAGACACTAGGAGAAGATAAGGAACACACCCATTATCAAGAAATCACATTAGGATTCTCTTTTTAACCTGTTCCTTAAAACACTAGTGCTTAGGAAATCTATTGGAGGCAGAAGCAGTCAAGGGTAGCTTAGGGTTAGGGTTTGGGTTAGGGTACGGCTTAGGGTACGGGTTCGGGTACGGGTTCGGGTACGGGTTTGGGTATGGCGTAGGATATGGGTTAGGGTTAGGGTTAGGGTTAGTTTGAGGGTTAGGGCTCGGTTTAGAGTACGGGTTAGGATTAGGGTACGTGTTAGGGTTAGGGTAGGGGTTAGGGTTAGGGTACGCGTTAGGGTTAGGGTAGTTATTAAACCTATCCCACTCTCTAGATACCCCTTAGCACGTCAAGGAATATTATTTGGGTGTCCAGCCATGGAGAAGAGTTTAGACACTAGGAGAAGATAAGGAACACACCCATTATCCTGAAATCACATTAGGATTCTCTTTTTAACCTGTTCCTTAAAACACTAGTGCTTAGGAAATCTATTGGAGGCAGAAGCAGTCAAGGGTAGCTTAGGGTTAGGGTTAGGGTTAGGGTTAGGGTTAGGGTACGGCTTAGGGTACGGGTTCGGGTACGGGTTCGTGTACGGCGTAGGGTATGGGTTAGGGTTAGGGTTAGGGTTAGTTTGAATGTTAGGGCTCGGTTTAGGGTACGGGTTAGGATTAGGGTTCGTGTTAGGGTTAGGGTAGGGGTTAGGGTTAGGGTACGCGTTAGGGTTAGGGTAGTTATTAAACCTATCCCACTCCCTAGATACCCCTTAGCACGTCAAGGAATATTATTTGGGGGTCCAGCCATGGAGAAGAGTTTAGACACTAGGAGAAGATAAGGAACACACCCATTATCAAGAAATCACATTAGGATTCTCTTTTTAACCTGTTCCTTAAAACACTAGTGCTTAGGAAATCTATTGGAGGCAAAGCAGTCAAGGGTAGCTTAGGGTTAGGGTTAGGGTTAGGGTTAGGGTTAGGGTACGGCTTAGGGTACGGGTTCGGGTACGGGTTCGTGTACGCTGTAGGGTATGGGTTAGGGTTAGGGTTAGGGTTAGTTTGAAGGTTAGGTCTCGGTTTAGGGTACGGGTTAGGATTAGGGTTCGTGTTAGGGTTAGGGTAGGGGTTAGGGTTAGGGTACGCGTTAGGGTTAGGGTAGTTATGAAACCTATCCCACTCTCTAGATACCCCTTAGCACGTCAAGGAATATTATTTGGGGGTCCAGCCATGGAGAAGAGTTTAGACACTAGGAGAAGATAAGGAACACACCCATTATCCTGAAATCACATTAGGATTCTCTTTTTAACCTGTTCCTTAAAACACTAGTGCTTAGGAAATCTATTGGAGGCAGAAGCAGTCAAGGGTAGCTTAGGGTTAGGGTTAGGGTTAGGGCTAGGGTTAGGACACGGCTTAGGGTACGGGTTCGGGTACGGGTTCGTGTACGGCGTAGGGTATGGGTTTGTGTTAGGGTTAGGGTTAGTTTGAAGGTTAGGGCTCGGTTTAGGGTACGGGTTAGGATTAGGGTACGTGTTAGGGTTAGGGTAGGGGTTAGGGTTAGGGTACGCGTTAGGGTTAGGGTAGTTATTAAACCTATCCCACTTTCTAGATACCCCTTAGCACGTCAAGGAATATTATTTGGGGGTCCAGCAATGGAGAAGAGTTTAGACACTAGGAGAAGATAAGGAACACACCCATTATCAAGGAATCACATTAGGATTCTCTTTTTAACCTGTTCCTTAAAACACTAGTGCTTAGGAAATCTATTGGAGGCAGAAGCAGTCAAGGATAGCTTAGGGTTAGGGTTAGGGTTCGGGTACGGCTTAGGGTACGGGTTCGGGTACGGGTTCGGGTACGGGTTCGGGTACGGCGTAGGGTATGGGTTAAGTTTAGGGTTAGGGTTAGTTTGAGGGTTAGGCCTCGGTTTAGGTTACGGGTTAGGATTAGGGTACGTGTTAGGGTTAGGGTAGGGGTTAGGGTTAGGGTGCGCGTTAGGGTTAGGGTAGTTATTAAACATATCCCACTCTCTAGATACCCCTTAGCACGTCAAGGAATATTATTTGGGGGTCCAGCCATGGAGAAGAGTTTAGACACTAGGAGAAGATAAGGAACACACCCATTATCAATAAATCACATTAGGATTCTCTTTTTAACCTGTTCCTTAAAACACTAGTGCTTAGGAAATCTATTGGAGGCAGAAGCAGTCAAGGGTAGCTTAGGGTTAGGGTTTGGTTTAGGGTACGGCTTAGGGTACGGGTTCGGGTATGGGTTCGGGTACGGGTTTGGGTATGGCGTAGGATATGGGTTAGGGTTAGGGTTAGGGTTAGTTTGAGGGTTAGGGCTCGGTTTAGGGTACGGGTTAGGATTAGGGTACGTGTTAGGGTTAGGGTAGGGGTTAGGGTTAGGGTACGCGTTAGGGTTAGGGTAGTTATTAAACCTATCCCACTCCCTAGATACCCCTTAGCACGTCAAGGAATATTATTTGGGGGTCCAGCCATGGAGAAGAGTTTAGACACTAGGAGAAGATAAGGAACACACCCATTATCAAGAAATCACATTAGGATTCTCTTTTTAACCTGTTCCTTAAAACACTAGTGCTTAGGAAATCTATTGGAGGCAGAAGCAGTCAAGGGTAGCTTAGGGTTAGGGTTAGGGTTAGGGCTAGGGTTAGGACACGGCTTAGGGTACGGGTTCGGGTATGGGTTCGTGTACGGCGTAGGGTATGGGTTTGGGTTAGTGTTAGGGTTAGTTTGAAGGTTAGGGCTCGGTTTAGGGTACGGGTTAGGATTAGGGTTCGTGTTAGGGTTAGGGTAGGGGTTAGGGTTAGGGTACGCGTTAGCGTTAGGGTAGTTATTAAACCTATCCCACTCTCTAGATACCCCTTAGCACGTCAAGGAATATTATTTGGGGATCCAGCCATGGAGAAGAGTTTAGACACTAGGAGAAGATAAGGAACACACCCATTATCAAGAAATCACATTAGGATTCTCTTTTTAACCTGTTCCTTAAAACACTAGTGCTTAGGAAATCTATTGGAGGCAGAAGCAGTCAAGGGTAGCTTAGGGTTAGGGTTAGGGTTAGGGCTAGGTTTAGGACACGGCTTAGGGTACGGGTTCGGGTACGGGTTCGTGTACGGCGTAGGGTATGGGTTTGGGTTAGGGTTAGGATTAGTTTGAAGGTTAGGGCTCGGTTTAGGTTACGGGTTAGGATTAGGGTTCGTGTTAGGGTTAGGGTAGGGGTTAGGGTTAGGGTACGCGTTAGGGTTAGGGTAGTTATTAAACCTATCCCACTCTCTAGATACCCCTTAGCACGTCAAGGAATATTATTTGGGGGTCCAGCCATGGAGAAGAGTTTAGACACTAGGAGAAGATAAGGAACACACCCATTATCCTGAAATCACATTAGGATTCTCTTTTTAACCTGTTCCTTAATACACTAGTGCTTAGGAAATCTATTGGAGGCAGAAGCAGTCAAGGGTAGCTTAGGGTTAGGGTTACGGTGAGGGTTAGGGGTAGGGTATGGCTTAGGGTACGGGTTCGGGTACGGGTTCGGGTACGGCGTAGGGTATGGGTTAGGGTTAGGGTTAGGGTTAGTTTGAGGGTTAGGGCTCCGTTTAGGTTACGGGTTAGGATTAGGGTACGTGTTAGGGTTAGGGTAGGGGTTAGGGTTAGGGTACGCGTTAGGGTTAGGGTAGTTATTAAACCTATCCCACTCTCTAGATACCCCTTAGCACGTCAAGGAATATTATTTGGGGGTCCAGCCATGGAGAAGAGTTTAGACACTAGGAGAAGATAAGGAACACACCCATTATCAAGAAATCACATTAGGATTCTCTTTTTAACCAGTTCCTTAAAACACTAGTGCTTAGGAAATCTATTGGAGGCAGAAGCAGTCAAGGGTAGCTTAGGGTTAGGGTTAGGGTTAGGGTACGGCTTAGGGTACGGGTTCGGGTACGGGTTCGGGTACGGGTTCGGGTACGGCGCAGGGTATGGGTTAGGTTTAGGGTTAGGGTTAGTTTGAGGGTTAGGGCTCGGTTTAGGTTACGGGTTAGGATTAGGGTACGTGTTAGGGTTAGGGTAGGGGTTAGGGTTAGGGTACGCGTTAGGGTTAGGGTAGTTATTAAACCTATCCCACTTTCTAGATACCCCTTAGCACGTCAAGGAATATTATTTGGGGGTCCAGCAATGGAGAAGAGTTTAGACACTAGGAGAAGATAAGGAACACACCCATTATCAAGGAATCACATTAGGATTCTCTTTTTAACCTGTTCCTTAAAACACTAGTGCTTAGGAAATCTATTGGAGGCAGAAGCAGTCAAGGATAGCTTAGGGTTAGGGTTAGGGTTCGGGTACGGCTTAGGGTACGGGTTCGGGTACGGGTTCGGGTACGGGTTCGGGTACGGCGTAGGGTATGGGTTAAGTTTAGGGTTAGGGTTAGTTTGAGGGTTAGGCCTCGGTTTAGGTTACGGGTTAGGATTAGGGTACGTGTTAGGGTTAGGGTAGGGGTTAGGGTTAGGGTGCGCGTTAGGGTTAGGGTAGTTATTAAACATATCCCACTCTCTAGATACCCCTTAGCACGTCAAGGAATATTATTTGGGGGTCCAGCCATGGAGAAGAGTTTAGACACTAGGAAAAGATAAGGAACACACCCATTATCAATAAATCACATTAGGATTCTCTTTTTAACCTGTTCCTTAAAACACTAGTGCTTAGGAAATCTATTGGAGGCAGAAGCAGTCAAGGGTAGCTTAGGGTTAGGGTTTGGTTTAGGGTACGGCTTAGGGTACGGGTTCGGGTATGGGTTCGGGTACGGGTTTGGGTATGGCGTAGGATATGGGTTAGGGTTAGGGTTAGGGTTAGTTTGAGGGTTAGGGCTCGGTTTAGGGTACGGGTTAGGATTAGGGTACGTGTTAGGGTTAGGGTAGGGGTTAGGGTTAGGGTACGCGTTAGGGTTAGGGTAGTTATTAAACCTATCCCACTCCCTAGATACCCCTTAGCACGTCAAGGAATATTATTTGGGGGTCCAGCCATGGAGAAGAGTTTAGACACTAGGAGAAGATAAGGAACACACCCATTATCAAGAAATCACATTAGGATTCTCTTTTTAACCTGTTCCTTAAAACACTAGTGCTTAGGAAATCTATTGGAGGCAGAAGCAGTCAAGGGTAGCTTAGGGTTAGGGTTAGGGTTAGGGCTAGGGTTAGGACACGGCTTAGGGTACGGGTTCGGGTACGGGTTCGTGTACGGCGTAGGGTATGGGTTTGGGTTAGTGTTAGGGTTAGTTTGAAGGTTAGGGCTCGGTTTAGGGTACGGGTTAGGATTAGGGTTCGTGTTAGGGTTAGGGTAGGGGTTAGGGTTAGGGTACGCGTTAGCGTTAGGGTAGTTATTAAACCTATCCCACTCTCTAGATACCCCTTAGCACGTCAAGGAATATTATTTGGGGATCCAGCCATGGAGAAGAGTTTAGACACTAGGAGAAGATAAGGAACACACCCATTATCAAGAAATCACATTAGGATTCTCTTTTTAACCTGTTCCTTAAAACACTAGTGCTTAGGAAATCTATTGGAGGCAGAAGCAGTCAAGGGTAGCTTAGGGTTAGGGTTAGGGTTAGGGCTAGGGTTAGGACACGGCTTAGGGTACGGGTTCGGGTACGGGTTCGTGTACGGCGTAGGGTATGGGTTAGGGTTAGGGTTAGGGTTAGTTTGAGGGTTAGGGCTCGGTTCAGGGTACGGGTTAGGATTAGGGTACGTGTTAGGGTTAGGGTAGGGGTTAGGGTTAGGGTACGCGTTAGGGTTAGGTTAGTTATTAAACCTATCCCACTCTCTAGATACCCCTTAGCACGTCAAGGAATATTATTTGGGGGTCCAGCCATGGAGAAGAGTTTAGACACTAGGAGAAGATAAGGAACACACCCATTATCAAGAAATCACATTAGGATTCTCTTTTTAACCTGTTCCTTAAAACACTAGTGCTTAGGAAATCTATTGGAGGCAGAAGCAGTCAAGGGTAGCTTAGGGTTAGGGTTAGGGTTAGGGTACGGCTTAGGGTACGGGTTCGGGTACGGGTTCGGGTACGGGTTCGGGTACGGCATAGGGTATGGGTTAGGTATAGGGTTAGGGTTAGTTTGAGGGTTAGGGCTCGGTTTAGGTTACGGCTTAGGATTAGGGTACGTGTTAGGGTTAGGGTAGGGGTTAGGGTTAGGGTACGCGTTATGGTTAGGGTAGTTATTAAACATATCCCACTCTCTAGATACCCCTTAGCACGTCAAGGAATATTATTTGGGGGTCCAGCCATGGAGAAGAGTTTAGACACTAGGAGAAGATAAGGAACACACCCATTATCAAGAAATCACATTAGGATTCTCTTTTTAACCTGTTCCTTAAAACACTAGTGCTTAGGAAATCTATTGGAGGCAGAAGCAGTCAAGGGCAGCTTAGGGTTAGGGTTTGGGTTAGGGTACGGCTTAGGGTACGGGTTCGGGTACGGGTTCGGGTACGGGTTTGGGTATGGCGTAGGATATGGGTTAGGGTTAGGGTTAGGGTTAGTTTGAGGGTTAGGGCTCGGTTTAGAGTACGGGTTAGGATTAGGGTACGTGTTAGGGTTAGGGTAGGGGTTAGGGTTAGGGTACGCGTTAGGGTTAGGGTAGTTATTAAACCTATCCCACTCTCTAGATACCCCTTAGCACGTCAAGGAATATTATTTGGGTGTCCAGCCATGGAGAAGAGTTTAGACACTAGGAGAAGATAAGGAACACACCCATTATCCTGAAATCACATTAGGATTCTCTTTTTAACCTGTTCCTTAAAACACTAATGCTTAGGAAATCTATTGGAGGCAGAAGCAGTCAAGGGTAGCTTAGGGTTAGGGTTAGGGTTAGGGTTAGGGTTAGGGTACGGCTTAGGGTACGGGTTCGGGTACGGGTTCGTGTACGGCGTAGGGTATGGGTTAGGGTTAGGGTTAGGGTTAGTTTGAAGGTTAGGGCTCGGTTTAGGGTACGGGTTAGGATTAGGGTTCGTGTTAGGGTTAGGGTAGGGGTTAGGGTTAGGGTACGCGTTAGGGTTAGGGTAGTTATTAAACCTATCCCACTCCCTAGATACCCCTTAGCACGTCAAGGAATATTATTTGGGGGTCCAGCCATGGAGAAGAGTTTAGACACTAGGAGAAGATAAGGAACACACCCATTATCCTGAAATCACATTAGGATTCTCTTTTTAACCTGTTCCTTAAAACACTAGTGCTTAGGAAATCTATTGGAGGCAAAGCAGTCAAGGGTAGCTTAGGGTTAGGGTTAGGGTTAGGGTTAGGGTTAGGGTACGGCTTAGGGTACGGGTTCGGGTACGGGTTCGTGTACGCTGTAGGGTATGGGTTAGGGTTAGGGTTAGGGTTAGTTTGAAGGTTAGGTCTCGGTTTAGGGTACGGGTTAGGATTAGGGTTCGTGTTAGGGTTAGGGTAGGGGTTAGGGTTAGGGTACGCGTTAGGGTTAGGGTAGTTATGAAACCTATCCCACTCTCTAGATACCCCTTAGCACGTCAAGGAATATTATTTGGGGGTCCAGCCATGGAGAAGAGTTTAGACACTAGGAGAAGATAAGGAACACACCCATTATCCTGAAATCACATTAGGATTCTCTTTTTAACCTGTTCCTTAAAACACTAGTGCTTAGGAAATCTATTGGAGGCAGAAGCAGTCAAGGGTAGCTTAGGGTTAGGGTTAGGGTTAGGGCTAGGTTTAGGACACGGCTTAGGGTACGGGTTCGGGTACGGGTTCGTGTACGGCGTAGGGTATGGGTTTGTGTTAGGGTTAGGGTTAGTTTGAAGGTTAGGGCTCGGTTTAGGGTACGGGTTAGGATTAGGGTACGTGTTAGGGTTAGGGTAGGGGTTAGGGTTAGGGTACGCGTTAGGGTTAGGGTAGTTATTAAACCTATCCCACTTTCTAGATACCCCTTAGCACGTCAAGGAATATTATTTGGGGGTCCAGCAATGGAGAAGAGTTTAGACACTAGGAGAAGATAAGGAACACACCCATTATCAAGGAATCACATTAGGATTCTCTTTTTAACCTGTTCCTTAAAACACTAGTGCTTAGGAAATCTATTGGAGGCAGAAGCAGTCAAGGATAGCTTAGGGTTAGGGTTAGGGTTCGGGTACGGCTTAGGGTACGGGTTCGGGTACGGGTTCGGGTACGGGTTCGGGTACGGCGTAGGGTATGGGTTAAGTTTAGGGTTAGGGTTAGTTTGAGGGTTAGGCCTCGGTTTAGGTTACGGGTTAGGATTAGGGTACGTGTTAGGGTTAGGGTAGGGGTTAGGGTTAGGGTGCGCGTTAGGGTTAGGGTAGTTATTAAACATATCCCACTCTCTAGATACCCCTTAGCACGTCAAGGAATATTATTTGGGGGTCCAGCCATGGAGAAGAGTTTAGACACTAGGAGAAGATAAGGAACACACCCATTATCAATAAATCACATTAGGATTCTCTTTTTAACCTGTTCCTTAAAACACTAGTGCTTAGGAAATCTATTGGAGGCAGAAGCAGTCAAGGGTAGCTTAGGGTTAGGGTTTGGTTTAGGGTACGGCTTAGGGTACGGGTTCGGGTATGGGTTCGGGTACGGGTTTGGGTATGGCGTAGGATATGGGTTAGGGTTAGGGTTAGGGTTAGTTTGAGGGTTAGGGCTCGGTTTAGGGTACGGGTTAGGATTAGGGTACGTGTTAGGGTTAGGGTAGGGGTTAGGGTTAGGGTACGCGTTAGGGTTAGGGTAGTTATTAAACCTATCCCACTCCCTAGATACCCCTTAGCACGTCAAGGAATATTATTTGGGGGTCCAGCCATGGAGAAGAGTTTAGACACTAGGAGAAGATAAGGAACACACCCATTATCAAGAAATCACATTAGGATTCTCTTTTTAACCTGTTCCTTAAAACACTAGTGCTTAGGAAATCTATTGGAGGCAGAAGCAGTCAAGGGTAGCTTAGGGTTAGGGTTAGGGTTAGGGCTAGGGTTAGGACACGGCTTAGGGTACGGGTTCGGGTACGGGTTCGTGTACGGCGTAGGGTATGGGTTTGGGTTAGTGTTAGGGTTAGTTTGAAGGTTAGGGCTCGGTTTAGGGTACGGGTTAGGATTAGGGTTCGTGTTAGGGTTAGGGTAGGGGTTAGGGTTAGGGTACGCGTTAGCGTTAGGGTAGTTATTAAACCTATCCCACTCTCTAGATACCCCTTAGCACGTCAAGGAATATTATTTGGGGATCCAGCCATGGAGAAGAGTTTAGACACTAGGAGAAGATAAGGAACACACCCATTATCAAGAAATCACATTAGGATTCTCTTTTTAACCTGTTCCTTAAAACACTAGTGCTTAGGAAATCTATTGGAGGCAGAAGCAGTCAAGGGTAGCTTAGGGTTAGGGTTAGGGTTAGGGCTAGGTTTAGGACACGGCTTAGGGTACGGGTTCGGGTACGGGTTCGTGTACGGCGTAGGGTATGGGTTTGGGTTAGGGTTAGGATTAGTTTGAAGGTTAGGGCTCGGTTTAGGTTACGGGTTAGGATTAGGGTTCGTGTTAGGGTTAGGGTAGGGGTTAGGGTTAGGGTACGCGTTAGGGTTAGGGTAGTTATTAAACCTATCCCACTCTCTAGATACCCCTTAGCACGTCAAGGAATATTATTTGGGGGTCCAGCCATGGAGAAGAGTTTAGACACTAGGAGAAGATAAGGAACACACCCATTATCCTGAAATCACATTAGGATTCTCTTTTTAACCTGTTCCTTAATACACTAGTGCTTAGGAAATCTATTGGAGGCAGAAGCAGTCAAGGGTAGCTTAGGGTTAGGGTTACGGTGAGGGTTAGGGGTAGGGTATGGCTTAGGGTACGGGTTCGGGTACGGGTTCGGGTACGGCGTAGGGTATGGGTTAGGGTTAGGGTTAGGGTTAGTTTGAGGGTTAGGGCTCCGTTTAGGTTACGGGTTAGGATTAGGGTACGTGTTAGGGTTAGGGTAGGGGTTAGGGTTAGGGTACGCGTTAGGGTTAGGGTAGTTATTAAACCTATCCCACTCTCAGGATACCCCTTAGCACGTCAAGGAATATTATTTGGGGGTCCAGCCATGGAGAAGAGTTTAGACACTAGGAGAAGATAAGGAACACACCCATTATCAAGAAATCACATTAGGATTCTCTTTTTAACCAGTTCCTTAAAACACTAGTGCTTAGGAAATCTATTGGAGGCAGAAGCAGTCAAGGGTAGCTTAGGGTTAGGGTTAGGGTTAGGGTACGGCTTAGGGTACGGGTTCGGGTACGGGTTCGGGTACGGGTTCGGGTACGGCGCAGGGTATGGGTTAGGTTTAGGGTTAGGGTTAGTTTGAGGGTTAGGGCTCGGTTTAGGTTACGGGTTAGGATTAGGGTACGTGTTAGGGTTAGGGTAGGGGTTAGGGTTAGGGTACGCGTTAGGGTTAGGGTAGTTATTAAACCTATCCCACTTTCTAGATACCCCTTAGCACGTCAAGGAATATTATTTGGGGGTCCAGCAATGGAGAAGAGTTTAGACACTAGGAGAAGATAAGGAACACACCCATTATCAAGGAATCACATTAGGATTCTCTTTTTAACCTGTTCCTTAAAACACTAGTGCTTAGGAAATCTATTGGAGGCAGAAGCAGTCAAGGATAGCTTAGGGTTAGGGTTAGGGTTCGGGTACGGCTTAGGGTACGGGTTCGGGTACGGGTTCGGGTACGGGTTCGGGTACGGCGTAGGGTATGGGTTAAGTTTAGGGTTAGGGTTAGTTTGAGGGTTAGGCCTCGGTTTAGGTTACGGGTTAGGATTAGGGTACGTGTTAGGGTTAGGGTAGGGGTTAGGGTTAGGGTGCGCGTTAGGGTTAGGGTAGTTATTAAACATATCCCACTCTCTAGATACCCCTTAGCACGTCAAGGAATATTATTTGGGGGTCCAGCCATGGAGAAGAGTTTAGACACTAGGAGAAGATAAGGAACACACCCATTATCAATAAATCACATTAGGATTCTCTTTTTAACCTGTTCCTTAAAACACTAGTGCTTAGGAAATCTATTGGAGGCAGAAGCAGTCAAGGGTAGCTTAGGGTTAGGGTTTGGTTTAGGGTACGGCTTAGGGTACGGGTTCGGGTATGGGTTCGGGTACGGGTTTGGGTATGGCGTAGGATATGGGTTAGGGTTAGGGTTAGGGTTAGTTTGAGGGTTATGGCTCGGTTTAGGGTACGGGTTAGGATTAGGGTACGTGTTAGGGTTAGGGTAGGGGTTAGGGTTAGGGTACGCGTTAGGGTTAGGGTAGTTATTAAACCTATCCCACTCCCTAGATACCCCTTAGCACGTCAAGGAATATTATTTGGGGGTCCAGCCATGGAGAAGAGTTTAGACACTAGGAGAAGATAAGGAACACACCCATTATCAAGAAATCACATTAGGATTCTCTTTTTAACCTGTTCCTTAAAACACTAGTGCTTAGGAAATCTATTGGAGGCAGAAGCAGTCAAGGGTAGCTTAGGGTTAGGGTTAGGGTTAGGGCTAGGGTTAGGACACGGCTTAGGGTACGGGTTCGGGTACGGGTTCGTGTACGGCGTAGGGTATGGGTTTGGGTTAGTGTTAGGGTTAGTTTGAAGGTTAGGGCTCGGTTTAGGGTACGGGTTAGGATTAGGGTTCGTGTTAGGGTTAGGGTAGGGGTTAGGGTTAGGGTACGCGTTAGCGTTAGGGTAGTTATTAAACCTATCCCACTCTCTAGATACCCCTTAGCACGTCAAGGAATATTATTTGGGGATCCAGCCATGGAGAAGAGTTTAGACACTAGGAGAAGATAAGGAACACACCCATTATCAAGAAATCACATTAGGATTCTCTTTTTAACCTGTTCCTTAAAACACTAGTGCTTAGGAAATCTATTGGAGGCAGAAGCAGTCAAGGGTAGCTTAGGGTTAGGGTTAGGGTTAGGGCTAGGTTTAGGACACGGCTTAGGGTACGGGTTCGGGTACGGGTTCGTGTACGGCGTAGGGTATGGGTTTGGGTTAGGGTTAGGATTAGTTTGAAGGTTAGGGCTCGGTTTAGGTTACGGGTTAGGATTAGGGTTCGTGTTAGGGTTAGGGTAGGGGTTAGGGTTAGGGTACGCGTTAGGGTTAGGGTAGTTATTAAACCTATCCCACTCTCTAGATACCCCTTAGCACGTCAAGGAATATTATTTGGGGGTCCAGCCATGGAGAAGAGTTTAGACACTAGGAGAAGATAAGGAACACACCCATTATCCTGAAATCACATTAGGATTCTCTTTTTAACCTGTTCCTTAATACACTAGTGCTTAGGAAATCTATTGGAGGCAGAAGCAGTCAAGGGTAGCTTAGGGTTAGGGTTACGGTGAGGGTTAGGGGTAGGGTATGGCTTAGGGTACGGGTTCGGGTACGGGTTCGGGTACGGCGTAGGGTATGGGTTAGGGTTAGGGTTAGGGTTAGTTTGAGGGTTAGGGCTCCGTTTAGGTTACGGGTTAGGATTAGGGTACGTGTTAGGGTTAGGGTAGGGGTTAGGGTTAGGGTACGCGTTAGGGTTAGGGTAGTTATTAAACCTATCCCACTCTCTAGATACCCCTTAGCACGTCAAGGAATATTATTTGGGGGTCCAGCCATGGAGAAGAGTTTAGACACTAGGAGAAGATAAGGAACACACCCATTATCAAGAAATCACATTAGGATTCTCTTTTTAACCAGTTCCTTAAAACACTAGTGCTTAGGAAATCTATTGGAGGCAGAAGCAGTCAAGGGTAGCTTAGGGTTAGGGTTAGGGTTAGGGTACGGCTTAGGGTACGGGTTCGGGTACGGGTTCGGGTACGGGTTCGGGTACGGCGCAGGGTATGGGTTAGGTTTAGGGTTAGGGTTAGTTTGAGGGTTAGGGCTCGGTTTAGGTTACGGGTTAGGATTAGGGTACGTGTTAGGGTTAGGGTAGGGGTTAGGGTTAGGGTACGCGTTAGGGTTAGGGTAGTTATTAAACCTATCCCACTCTCTAGATACCCCTTAGCACGTCAAGGAATATTATTTGGGGGTCCAGCCATGGAGAAGAGTTTAGACACTAGGAGAAGATAAGGAACACACCCATTATCAAGAAATCACATTAGGATTCTCTTTTTAACCTGTTCCTTAAAACACTAGTGCTTAGGAAATCTATTGGAGGCAGAAGCAGTCAAGGGTAGCTTAGGGTTAGGGTTAGGTTTAGGGCTAGGGTTAGGACACGGCTTAGGGTACGGGTTCGGGTACGGGTTCGTGTACGGCGTAGGGTATGGGTTTGTGTTAGGGTTAGGGTTAGTTTGAAGGTTAGGGCTCGGTTTAGGGTACGGGTTAGGATTAGGGTACGTGTTAGGGTTAGGGTAGGGGTTAGGGTTAGGCTACGCGTTAGGGTTAGGGTAGTTATTAAACCTATCCCACTTTCTAGATACCCCTTAGCACGTCAAGGAATATTATTTGGGGGTCCAGCAATGGAGAAGAGTTTAGACACTAGGAGAAGATAAGGAACACACCCATTATCAAGAAATCACATTAGGATTCTCTTTTTAACCTGTTCCTTAAAACACTAGTGCTTAGGAAATCTATTGGAGGCAGAAGCAGTCAAGGGTAGCTTAGGGTTAGGGTTAGGGTTAGGGTACGGCTTAGGGTACGGGTTCGGGTACGGGTTCGGGTACGGGTTCGGGTACGGCGTAGGGTATGGGTTAAGTTTAGGGTTAGGGTTAGTTTGAGGGTTAGGGCTCGGTTTAGGTTACGGGTTAGGATTAGGGTACGTGTTAGGGTTAGGGTAGGGGTTAGGGTTAGGGTGCGCGTTAGGGTTAGGGTAGTTATTAAACATATCCCACTCTCTAGATACCCCTTAGCACGTCAAGGAATATTATTTGGGGGTCCAGCCATGGAGAAGAGTTTAGACACTAGGAGAAGATAAGGAACACACCCATTATCAATAAATCACATTAGGATTCTCTTTTTAACCTGTTCCTTAAAACACTAGTGCTTAGGAAATCTATTGGAGGCAGAAGCAGTCAAGGGTAGCTTAGGGTTAGGGTTTGGTTTAGGGTACGGCTTAGGGTACGGGTTCGGGTACGGGTTCGGGTACGGGTTTGGGTATGGCGTAGGATATGGGTTAGGGTTAGGGTTGGGGTTAGTTTGAGGGTTAGGGCTCGGTTTAGGGTACGGGTTAGGATTAGGGTACGTGTTAGGGTTAGGGTAGTGGTTAGGGTTAGGGTACGCGTTAGGGTTAGGGTAGTTATTAAACCTATCCCACTCCCTAGATACCCCTTAGCACGTCAAGGAATATTATTTGGGGGTCCAGCCATGGAGAAGAGTTTAGACACTAGGAGAAGATAAGGAACACACCCATTATCAAGAAATCACATTAGGATTCTCTTTTTAACCTGTTCCTTAAAACACTAGTGCTTAGGAAATCTATTGGAGGCAGAAGCAGTCAAGGGTAGCTTAGGGTTAGGGTTAGGGTTAGGGCTAGGGTTAGGACACGGCTTAGGGTACGGGTTCGGGTACGGGTTCGTGTACGGCGTAGGGTATGGGTTTGGGTTAGTGTTAGGGTTAGTTTGAAGGTTAGGGCTCGGTTTAGGGTACGGGTTAGGATTAGGGTTCGTGTTAGGGTTAGGGTAGGGGTTAGGGTTAGGGTACGCGTTAGCGTTAGGGTAGTTATTAAACCTATCCCACTCTCTAGATACCCCTTAGCACGTCAAGGAATATTATTTGGGGGTCCAGCCATGGAGAAGAGTTTAGACACTAGGAGAAGATAAGGAACACACCCATTATCAAGAAATCACATTAGGATTCTCTTTTTAACCTGTTCCTTAAAACACTAGTGCTTAGGAAATCTATTGGAGGCAGAAGCAGTCAAGGGTAGCTTAGGGTTAGGGTTAGGGTTAGGGCTAGGGTTAGGACACGGCTTAGGGTACGGGTTCGGGTACGGGTTCGTGTACGGCGTAGGGTATGGGTTTGGGTTAGGGTTAGGATTAGTTTGAAGGTTAGGGCTCGGTTTAGGTTACGGGTTAGGATTAGGGTTCGTGTTAGGGTTAGGGTAGGGGTTAGGGTTAGGGTACGCGTTAGGGTTAGGGTAGTTATTAAACCTATCCCACTCTCTAGATACCCCTTAGCACGTCAAGGAATATTATTTGGGGGTCCAGCCATGGAGAAGAGTTTAGACACTAGGAGAAAATAAGGAACACACCCATTATCCTGAAATCACATTAGGATTCTCTTTTTAACCTGTTCCTTAATACACTAGTGCTTAGGAAATCTATTGGAGGCAGAAGCAGTCAAGGGTAGCTTAGGGTTAGGGTTACGGTGAGGGTTAGGGTTAGGGTATGGCTTAGGGTACGGATTCGGGTACGGGTTCGGGTACGGCGTAGGGTATGGGTTAGGGTTAGGGTTAGGGTTAGTTTGAGGGTTAGGGCTCCGATTAGGTTACGGGTTAGGATTAGGGTACGTGTTAGGGTTAGGGTAGGGGTTAGGGTTAGGGTACGCGTTAGGGTTAGAGTAGTTATTAAACCTATCCCACTCTCTAGATACCCCTTAGCACGTCAAGGAATATTATTTGGGGGTCCAGCCATGGAGAAGAGTTTAGACACTAGGAGAAGATAAGGAACACACCCATTATCAAGAAATCACATTAGGATTCTCTTTTTAACCTGTTCCTTAAAACACTAGTGCTTAGGAAATCTATTGGAGGCAGAAGCAGTCAAGGGTAGCTTAGGGTTAGGGTTAGGTTTAGGGCTAGGGTTAGGACACGGCTTAGGGTACGGGTTCGGGTACGGGTTCGTGTACGGCGTAGGGTATGGGTTTGGGTTAGGGTTAGGGTTAGTTTGAAGGTTAGGGCTCGGTTTAGGGTACGGGTTAGGATTAGGGTTCGTGTTAGGGTTAGGGTAGGGGTTAGGGTTAGGGTACGCGTTAGGGTTAGGGTAGTTATTAAACCTATCCCACTCTCTAGATACCCCTTAGCACGTCAAGGAATATTATTTGGGGGTCCAGCCATGGAGAAGCGTTTAGACACTAGGAGAAGATAAGGAACACACCCATTATCCTGAAATCACATTAGGATTCTCTTTTTAACCTGTTCCTTAATACACTAGTGCTTAGGAAATCTATTGGAGGCAGAAGCAGTCAAGGGTAGCTTAGGGTTAGGGTTACGGTTAGGGTTAGTGTTAGGGTATGGCTTAGGGTACGGGTTCGGGTACGGGTTCGGGTACGGCGTAGGGTATGGGTTAGGGTTAGGGTTAGGGTTAGTTTGAGGGTTAGGGCTCGGTTCAGGGTACGGGTTAGGATTAGGGTACGTGTTAGGGTTAGGGTAGGGGTTAGGGTTAGGGTACGCGTTAGGGTTAGGTTAGTTATTAAACCTATCCCACTCTCTAGATACCCCTTAGCACGTCAAGGAATATTATTTGGGGGTCCAGCCATGGAGAAGAGTTTAGACACTAGGAGAAGATAAGGAACACACCCATTATGAAGAAATCACATTAGGATTCTCTTTTTAATCTGTTCCTTAAAACACTAGTGCTTAGGAAATCTATTGGAGGCAGAAGCAGTCAAGGGTAGCTTAGGGTTAGTGTACGGCTTAGGGTACGGGTTCGGGTATGGGTTCGGGTACGGGTTCGGGTACGGCATAGGGTATGGGTTAGGTATAGGGTTAGGGTTAGTTTGAGGGTTAGGGCTCGGTTTAGGTTACGGCTTAGGATTAGGGTACGTGTTAGGGTTAGGGTAGGGGTTAGGGTTAGGGTACGCGTTAGGGTTAGGGTAGTTATTAAACATATCCCACTCTCTAGATACCCCTTAGCACGTCAAGGAATATTATTTGGGGGTCCAGCCATGGAGAAGAGTTTAGACACTAGGAGAAGATAAGGAACACACCCATTATCAAGAAATCACATTAGGATTCTCTTTTTAACCTGTTCCTTAAAACACTAGTGCTTAGGAAATCTATTGGAGGCAGAAGCAGTCAAGGGTAGCTTAGGGTTAGGGTTTGGGTTAGGGTACGGCTTAGGGTACGGGTTCGGGTATGGGTTCGGGTACGGGTTTGGGTATGGCGTAGGATATGGGTTAGGGTTAGGGTTAGGGTTAGTTTGAGGGTTAGGGCTCGGTTTAGAGTACGGGTTAGGATTAGGGTACGTGTTAGGGTTAGGGTAGGGGTTAGGGTTAGGGTACGCGTTAGGGTTAGGGTAGTTATTAAACCTATCCCACTCTCTAGATACCCCTTAGCACGTCAAGGAATATTATTTGGGTGTCCAGCCATGGAGAAGAGTTTAGACACTAGGAGAAGATAAGGAACACACCCATTATCCTGAAATCACATTAGGATTCTCTTTTTAACCTGTTCCTTAAAACACTAGTGCTTAGGAAATCTATTGGAGGCAGAAGCAGTCAAGGGTAGCTTAGGGTTAGGGTTAGGGTTAGGGTTAGGTTTAGGGTACGGCTTAGGGTACGGGTTCGGGTACGGGTTCGTGTACGGCGTAGGGTATGGGTTAGGGTTAGGGTTAGGGTTAGTTTGAAGGTTAGGGCTCGGTTTAGGGTACGGGTTAGGATTAGGGTTCGTGTTAGGGTTAGGGTAGGGGTTAGGGTTAGGGTACGCGTTAGGGTTAGGGTAGTTATTAAACCTATCCCACTCCCTAGATACCCCTTAGCACGTCAAGGAATATTATTTGGGGGTCCAGCCATGGAGAAGAGTTTAGACACTAGGAGAAGATAAGGAACACACCCATTATCAAGAAATCACATTAGGATTCTCTTTTTAACCTGTTCCTTAAAACACTAGTGCTTAGGAAATCTATTGGAGGAAGAAGCAGTCAAGGGTAGCTTAGGGTTAGGGTTAGGGTTAGGGCTAGGGTTAGGACACGGCTTAGGGTACGGGTTCGGGTACGGGTTCGTGTACGGCGTAGGGTATGGGTATGGGTTAGTGTTAGGGTTAATTTGAAGGTTAGGGCTCGGTTTAGGGTACGGGTTAGGATTAGGGTTCGTGTTAGGGTTAGGGTAGGGGTTAGGGTTAGGGTACGCGTTAGGGTTAGGGTAGTTATTAAACCTATCCCACTCTCTAGATTCCCCTTAGCACGTCAAGGAATATTATTTGGGGGTCCAGCCATGGAGAAGAGTTTAGACACTAGGAGAAGTTAAAGAACACACCCATTATCCTGAAATCACATTAGGATTCTCTTTTTAACCAGTTCCTTAATACACTAGTGCTTAGGAAATCTATTGGAGGCAGAAGCAGTCAAGGGTAGCTTAGGGTTAGGGTTACGGTTAGGGTTAGGGTTAGGGTATGGCTTAGGGTACGGGTTCGGGTACGGGTTCAGGTACGGCGTAGGGTATGGGTTAGGGTTAGGGTTAGGGTTAGTTTGAGGATTAGGGCTCGGTTTAGGGTACGGGTTAGGATTAGGGTACGTGTTAGGGTTAGGGTAGGGGTTAGGGTTAGGGTACGCGTTAGGGTTAGGGTAGTTATTAAACCTATCCCACTCTCTAGATACCCCTTAGCACGTCAAGGAATATTATTTGGGGGTCCAGCCATGGAGAAGAGTTTAGACACTAGGAGAAGATAAGGAACACACCCATTATCAAGAAATCACATTATGATTCTCTTTTTAACCTGTTCCTTAAAACACTAGTGCTTACGAAATCTATTGGAGGCAGAAGCAGTCAAGGGTAGCTTAGGGTTAGGGTTTGGGTTAGGGTATGGCTTAGGGTACGGGTTCGGGTACGGGTTCGGGTACGGGTTTGGGTATGGCGTAGGATATGCGTTAGGGTTAGGGTTCGGGTTACTTTGAGGGTTAGGGCTCGGTTTAGGGTACGGGTTAGGATTAGGGTACGTGTTAGGGTTAGGGTAGGGGTTAGGGTTAGGGTACGCGTTAGGGTTAGGGTAGTTATTAAACCTATCCCACTCTCTAGATACCCCTTAGCACGTCAAGGAATATTATTTGGGGGTCCAGCCATGGAGAAGAGTTTAGACACTAGGAGAAGATAAGGAACACACCCATTATCAAGAAATCACAGTAGGATTCTCTTTTTAACCTGTTCCTTAAAACACTAGTGCTTAGGAAATCAATTGGAGGCAGAAGCAGTCAAGGGTAGCTTAGGGTTAGGGTTAGGGTTAGGGTTTGGGTTAGTGTTAGGGTACGGGTTAGGAGTAGGGTACGAGTTAGGGTTAGGGTAGGGGTTAGGGTTAGGGTACGCGTTAGGGTTAGGGTAGTTATTAAACCTATCCCACTCCCTAGATAACCCTTACCACGTCAAGGAATATTATTTGGGGGTCCAGCCATGGAGAAGAGTTTAGACAGTAGGAGAAGATAAGGAACACACCCATTATCAAGAAATCACATTAGGATTCTCTTTTTAACCTGTTCCTTAAAACACTAGTGCTTAGGAAATCTATTGGAGGGAAAGCAGTCAAGGGTAGCTTAGGGTTAGGGTTAGGGTTAGGGTTAGGGTTAGGGTACGGCTTAGGGTACGGGTTCGGGTACGGGTTCGTGTACGCTGTAGGGTATGGGTTAGGGTTAGGGTTAGGGTTAGTTTGAAGGTTAGGGCTCGGTTTAGGGTACGGGTTAGGATTAGGGTTCGTGTTAGGGTTAGGGTACGCGTTAGGGTTAGGGCACGCGTTAGGGTTAGGGTAGTTATTAAACATATCCCACTCTCTAGATACCCCTTAGCACGTCAAGGAATATTATTTGGGGGTCCAGCCATGGAGAAGAGTTTAGACACTAGGAGAAGATAAGGAACACACCCATTATCAATAAATCACATTAGGATTCTCTTTTTAACCTGTTCCTTAAAACACTAGTGCTTAGGAAATCTATTGGAGGCAGAAGCAGTCAAGGGTAGCTTAGGGTTAGGGTTAGGTTTAGGGTTAGGGTTAGGGTTAGGGTACGGCTTAGTGTACGGGTTCGGGTACGGGTTCGGGTACGGGTTCGGGTACGGCGTAGGGTATGGGTTAGGGTTAGGGTTAGGGTTAGTTTGAGGGTTAGGGCTCGGTTTAGGGTACGGGTTAGGATTAGTGTACGTGTTAGGGTTAGGGTAGAGGTTAGGGTTAGGGTATGCGTTAGGGTTAGGGTAGTTATTAAACCTATCCCACTCTCTAGATACCCCTTAGCACGTCAAGGAATATTATTTGGGGGGCCAGCCATGGAGAAGAGTTTAGACACTAGGAGAAGATAAGGAACACACCCATTATCAAGAAATCACATTAGGATTCTCTTTTTAACCTGTTCCTTAAAACACTAGTGCTTAGGAAATCTATTGGAGGCAGAAGCAGTCAAGGGTAGCTTAGGGTTAGGGTTTGGGTTAGGGTACGGCTTAGGGTACGGGTTCGGGTACGGGTTTGGGTATGGCGTAGGATATGGGTTAGGGTTAGGGTTAGGGTTAGTTTGAGGGTTAGGGCTCGGTTTAGGGTACGGGTTAGGATTAGGGTACGTGTTAGGGTTAGGGTAGGGGTTAGGGTTAGGGTACGCGTTAGGGTTAGGGTAGTTATTAAACCTATCCCACTCTCTAGATACCCCTTAGCACGTCAAGGAATATTATTTGGGGGTCCAGCCATGGAGAAGAGTTTAGACACTAGGAGAAGATAAGGAACACACCCATTATCAAGAAATCACATTAGGATTCTCTTTTTAACCTGTTCCTTAAAACACTAATGCTTAGGAAATCTATTGGAGGCAGAAGCATTCAAGGGTAGCTTAGGGTTAGGGTTACGGTTAGGGTTAGGGTTAGGGTTATTGTTAGGGTAAGGCTTAGGGTACGGGTTCGGGTACGGCATAGGGTATGGGTTAGGGTTAGGGTTAGGGTTAGTTTGAGGGTTAGGGCTCGGTTTAGGGTACGGGTTAGGAGTAGGGTACGTGTTAGGGTTAGGGTAGGGGTTAGGGTTAGGGTACGCGTTAGGGTTAGGGTAGTTATTAAACCTATCCCACTCTCTAGATACCCCTTAGCACGTCAAGGAATATTATTTGGGGGTCCAGCCATGGAGAAGAGTTTAGACACTAGGAGAAGATAAGGAACACACCCATTATCAAGAAATCACATTAGGATTCTCTTTTTAACCTTAATACACTAGTGCTTAGGAAATCTATTGGAGGCAGAAGCAGTCAAGGGTAGCTTAGGGTTAGGGTTACGGTGAGGGTTAGGGTTAGGGTATGGCTTAGGGTACGGGTTCGGGTACGGGTTCGGGTACGGCGTAGGGTATGGGTTAGGGTTAGGGTTAGGGTTAGTTTGAGGGTTAGGGCTCCGATTAGGTTACGGGTTAGGATTAGGGTACGTGTTAGGGTTAGGGTAGGGGTTAGGGTTAGGGTACGCGTTAGGGTTAGGGTAGTTATTAAACCTATCCCACTCTCTAGATACCCCTTAGCACGTCAAGGAATATTATTTGGGGGTCCAGCCATGGAGAAGAGTTTAGACACTAGGAGAAGATAAGGAACACACCCATTATCAAGAAATCACATTAGGATTCTCTTTTTAACCTGTTCCTTAAAACACTAGTGCTTAGGAAATCTATTGGAGGCAGAAGCAGTCAAGGGTAGCTTAGGGTTAGGGTTAGGGTTAGGGCTAGGGTTAGGACACGGCTTAGGGTACGGGTTCGGGTACGGGTTCGGGTACGGGTTTGGGTATGGCGTAGGATATGGGTTAGGGTTAGGGTTAGGGTTAGTTTGAGGGTTAGGGCTCGGTTTAGGGTACGGGTTAGGATTAGGGTACGTGTTAGGGTTAGGGTAGGGGTTAGGGTTAGGGTACGCGTTAGGGTTAGGGTAGTTATTAAACCTATCCCACTCTCTAGATACCCCTTAGCACGTCAAGGAATATTATTTGGGTGTCCAGCCATGGAGAAGAGTTTAGACACTAGGAGAAGATAAGGAACACACCCATTATCCTGAAATCACATTAGGATTCTCTTTTTAACCTGTTCCTTAAAACAGTAGTGCTTAGGAAATCTATTGGAGGCAGAAGCAGTCAAGGGTAGCTTAGGGTTAGGGTTAGGGTTAGGGATAGGGTTAGGGTACGGCTTAGGGTACGGGTTCGGGTACGGGTTCGTGTACGGCGTAGGGTATGGGTTAGGGTTAGGGTTAGGGTTAGTTTGAAGGTTAGGGCTCGGTTTAGGGTACGGGTTAGGATTAGGGTTCGTGTTAGGGTTAGGGTAGGGGTTAGGGTTAGGGTACGCATTAGGGTTAGGGTAGTTATTAAACCTATCCCACTCCCTAGATACCCCTTAGCACGTCAAGGAATATTATTTGGGGGTCCAGCCATGGAGAAGAGTTTAGACACTAGGAGAAGATAAGGAACACACCCATTATCAAGAAATCACATTAGGATTCTCTTTTTAACCTGTTCCTTAAAACACTAGTGCTTAGGAAATCTATTGGAGGAAGAAGCAGTCAAGGGTAGCTTAGGGTTAGGGTTAGGGTTAGGGCTAGGGTTAGGACACGGCTTAGGGTACGGGTTCGGGTACGGGTTCGTGTACGGATTAGGGTATGGGTATGGGTTAGTGTTAGGGTTAATTTGAAGGTTAGGGCTCGGTTTAGGGTACGGGTTAGGATTAGGGTTCGTGTTAGGGTTAGGGTAGGGGTTAGGGTTAGGGTACGCGTTAGGGTTAGGGTAGTTATTAAACCTATCCCACTCTCTAGATTCCCCTTAGCACGTCAAGGAATATTATTTGGGGGTCCAGCCATGGAGAAGAG
This sequence comes from Eschrichtius robustus, assembly GCF_028021215.1. Taxonomy (NCBI): domain Eukaryota; kingdom Metazoa; phylum Chordata; class Mammalia; order Artiodactyla; family Eschrichtiidae; genus Eschrichtius; species Eschrichtius robustus. Next base: position 68,065 of record NW_027175394.1, on the reverse strand, counting down.
TTTAGACACTAGGAGAAGATAAAGAACACACCCATTATCCTGAAATCACATTAGGATTCTCTTTTTAACCTGTTCCTTAATACACTAGTGCTTAGGAAATCTATTGGAGGCAGAAGCAGTCAAGGGTAGCTTAGGGTTAGGGTTACGGTTAGGGTTAGGGTTAGGGTATGGCTTAGGGTACGGGTTCGGGTACGGGTTCGGGTACGGCGTAGGGTATGGGTTAGGGTTAGGGTTAGGGTTAGTTTGAGGGTTAGGGCTCGGTTTAGGGTACGGGTTAGGATTAGGGTACGTGTTAGGGTTAGGGTAGGGGTTAGGGTTAGGGTACGCGTTAGGTTTAGGGTAGTTATTAAACCTATCCCACTCTCTAGATACCCCTTAGCACGTCAAGGAATATTATTTGGGGGTCCAGCCATGGAGAAGAGTTTAGACACTAGGAGAAGATAAGGAACACACCCATTATCAAGAAATAACATTAGGATTCTCTTTTTAACCTGTTCCTTAAAACACTAGTGCTTACGAAATCTATTGGAGGCAGAAGCAGTCAAGGGTAGCTTAGGGTTAGGGTTTGGGTTAGGGTATGGCTTAGGGTACGGGTTCGGGTACGGGTTCGGGTACGGGTTTGGGTATGGCGTAGGATATGCGTTAGGGTTAGGGTTCGGGTTACTTTGAGGGTTAGGGCTCGGTTTAGGGTACGGGTTAGGATTAGGGTACGTGTTAGGGTTAGGGTAGGGGTTAGGGTTAGGGTACGCGTTAGGGTTAGGGTAGTTATTAAACCTATCCCACTCTCTAGATACCCCTTAGCACGTCAAGGAATATTATTTGGGGGTCCAGCCATGGAGAAGAGTTTAGACACTAGGAGAAGATAAGGAACACACCCATTATCAAGAAATCACAGTAGGATTCTCTTTTTAACCTGTTCCTTAAAACACTAGTGCTTAGGAAATCAATTGGAGGCAGAAGCAGTCAAGGGTAGCTTAGGGTTAGTGTTAGGGTTAGGGTTTGGGTTAGTGTTAGGGTACGGGTTAGGAGTAGGGTACGAGTTAGGGTTAGGGTAGGGGTTAGGTTTAGGGTACGCGTTAGGTTTAGGGTAGTTATTAAACCTATCCCACTCCCTAGATACCCCTTAGCACGTCAAGGAATATTATTTGGGGGTCCAGCCATGGAGAAGAGTTTAGACAGTAGGAGAAGATAAGGAACACACCCATTATCAAGAAATAACATTAGGATTCTCTTTTTAACCTGTTCCTTAAAACACTAGTGCTTAGGAAATCTATTGGAGGCAGAAGCAGTCAAGGGTAGCTTAGGGTTAGGGTTAGGGTTAGGGTTAGGGTTAGGGTACGGCTTAGGGTACGGGTTCGGGTACGGGTTCGTGTACGCTGTAGGGTATGGGTTAGGGTTAGGGTTAGGGTTAGTTTGAAGGTTAGGGCTCGGTTTAGGGTACGGGTTAGGATTAGGGTTCGTGTTAGGGTTAGGGTAGGGGTTAGGGTTAGGGTACGCGTTAGGGTTAGGGTAGTTATGAAACCTATCCCACTCTCTAGATACCCCTTAGCACGTCAAGGAATATTATTTGGGGGTCCAGCCATGGAGAAGAGTTTAGACACTAGGAGAAGATAAGGAACACACCCATTATCCTGAAATCACATTAGGATTCTCTTTTTAACCTGTTCCTTAAAACACTAGTGCTTAGGAAATCTATTGGAGGCAGAAGCAGTCAAGGGTAGCTTAGGGTTAGGGTTAGGGTTAGGGCTAGGGTTAGGACACGGCTTAGGGTACGGGTTCGGGTACGGGTTCGTGTACGGCGTAGGGTATGGGTTTGTGTTAGGGTTAGGGTTAGTTTGAAGGTTAGGGCTCGGTTTAGGGTACGGGTTAGGATTAGGGTACGTGTTAGGGTTAGGGTAGGGGTTAGGGTTAGGGTACGCGTTAGGGTTAGGGTAGTTATTAAACCTATCCCACTTTCTACATACCCCTTAGCACGTCAAGGAATATTATTTGGGGGTCCAGCAATGGAGAAGAGTTTAGACACTAGGAGAAGATAAGGAACACACCCATTATCAAGAAATCACATTAGGATTCTCTTTTTAACCTGTTCCTTAAAACACTAGTGCTTAGGAAATCTATTGGAGGCAGAAGCAGTCAAGGGTAGCTTAGGGTTAGGGTTAGGGTTAGGGCTAGGGTTAGGACACGGCTTAGGGTACGGGTTCGGGTACGGGTTCGTGTACGGCGTAGGGTATGGGTTTGGGTTAGGGTTAGGATTAGTTTGAAGGTTAGGGCTCGGTTTAGGTTACGGGTTAGGATTAGGGTTCGTGTTAGGGTTAGGGTAGGGGTTAGGGTTAGGGTACGCGTTAGGGTTAGGGTAGTTATTAAACCTATCCCACTCTCTAGATACCCCTTAGCACGTCAAGGAATATTATTTGGGGGTCCAGCCATGGAGAAGAGTTTAGACACTAGGAGAAAATAAGGAACACACCCATTATCCTGAAATCACATTAGGATTCTCTTTTTAACCTGTTCCTTAATACACTAGTGCTTAGGAAATCTGTTGGAGGCAGAAGCAGTCAAGGGTAGCTTATAGTTAGGGTTACGGTGAGGGTTAGGGTTAGGGTATGGCTTAGGGTACGGGTTCGGGTACGGGTTCGGGTACGGCGTAGGGTATGGGTTAGGGTTAGGGTTAGGGTTAGTTTGAGGGTTAGGGCTCCGATTAGGTTACGGGTTAGGATTAGGGTACGTGTTAGGGTTAGGGTAGGGGTTAGGGTTAGGGTACGCGTTAGGGTTAGGGTAGTTATTAAACCTATCCCACTCTCTAGATACCCCTTATCACGTCAAGGAATATTATTTGGGGGTCCAGCCATGGAGAAGAGTTTAGACACTAGGAGAAGATAAGGAACACACCCATTATCAAGAAATCACATTAGGATTCTCTTTTTAACCTGTTCCTTAAAACACTAGTGCTTAGGAAATCTATTGGAGGCAGAAGCAGTCAAGGGTAGCTTAGGGTTAGGGTTAGGGTTAGGGCTAGGGTTAGGACACGGCTTAGGTTACGGGTTCGGGTACGGGTTCGTGTACGGCGTAGGGTATGGGTTTCGGTTAGGGTTAGGGTTAGTTTGAAGGTTAGGGCTCGGTTTAGGGTACGGGTTAGGATTAGGGTTCCTGTTAGGGTTAGGGTAGGGGTTAGGGTTAGGGTACGCGTTAGGGTTAAGGTAGTTATTAAACCTATCCCACTCTCTAGATACCCCTTAGCACGTCAAGGAATATTATTTGGGGGTCCAGCCATGGAGAAGAGTTTAGACACTAGGAGAAGATAAGGAACACACCCATTATCCTGAAATCACATTAGGATTCTCTTTTTAACCTGTTCCTTAATACACTAGTGCTTAGGAAATCTATTGGAGGCAGAAGCAGTCAAGGGTAGCTTAGGGTTAGGGTTACGGTTAGGGTTAGTGTTAGGGTATGGCTTAGGGTACGGGTTCGGGTACGGGTTCGGGTACGGCGTAGGGTATGGGTTAGGGTTAGGGTTAGGGTTAGTTTGAGGGTTAGGGCTCGGTTCAGGGTACGGGTTAGGATTAGGGTACGTGTTAGGGTTAGGGTAGGGGTTAGGGTTAGGGTACGCGTTAGGGTTAGGTTAGTTATTAAACCTATCCCACTCTCTAGATACCCCTTAGCACGTCAAGGAATATTATTTGGGGGTCCAGCCATGGAGAAGAGTTTAGACACTAGGAGAAGATAAGGAACACACCCATTATCAAGAAATCACATTAGGATTCTCTTTTTAACCTGTTCCTTAAAACACTAGTGCTTAGGAAATCTATTGGAGGCAGAAGCAGTCAAGGGTAGCTTAGGGTTAGGGTTAGGGTTAGGGTACGGCTTAGGGTACGGGTTCCGGTACGGGTTCGGGTACGGGTTCGGGTACGGCATAGGGTATGGGTGAGGTATAGGGTTAGGGTTAGTTTGAGGGTTAGGGCTCGGTTTAGGTTACGGCTTAGGATTAGGGTACGTGTTAGGGTTAGGGTAGGGGTTAGGGTTAGGGTACGCGTTAGGGTTAGGGTAGTTATTAAACATGTCCCACTCTCTAGATACCCCTTAGCACGTCAAGGAATATTATTTGGGGGTCCAGGCATGGAGAAGAGTTTAGACACTAGGAGAAGATAAGGAACACACCCATTATCAATAAATCACATTAGGATTCTCTTTTTAACCTGTTCCTTAAAACACTAGTGCTTAGGAAATCTATTGGAGGCAGAAGCAGTCAAGGGTAGCTTAGGGTTAGGGTTTGGGTTAGGGTACGGCTTAGGGTACGGGTTCGGGTACGGGTTCGGGTACGGGTTTGGGTATGGCGTAGGATATGTGTTAGGGTTAGGGTTAGGGTTAGTTTGAGGGTTAGGGCTCGGTTTAGGGTACGGGTTAGGATTAGGGTACGTGTTAGGGTTAGGGTAGGGGTTAGGGTTAGGGTACGCGTTAGGGTTAGGGTAGTTATTAAACCTATCCCACTCTCTATATACCCCTTAGCACGTCAAGGAATATTATTTGGGGGTCCAGCCATGGAGAAGAGTTTAGACACTAGGAGAAGATAAGGAACACACCCATTATCCTGAAATCACATTAGGATTCTCTTTTTAACCTGTTCCTTAAAACACTAGTGCTTAGGAAATCTATTGGAGGCAGAAGCAGTGAAGGGTAGCTTAGGGTTAGGGTTAGGGTTAGGGTTAGGGTTAGGGTACGGCTTAGGGTACGGGTTCGGGTACGGGTTCGTGTACGGCGTAGGGTATGGGTTAGGGTTAGGGTTAGGGTTACTTTGAAGGTTAGGGCTCGGTTTAGGGTACGGGTTAGGATTAGGGTACGTGTTAGGGTTAGGGTAGGGGTTAGGGTTAGGGTACGCGTTAGGGTTAGGGTAGTTATAAAACCTATCCCACTCTCTAGATACCCCTTAGCACGTCAAGGAATATTATTTGGGGGTCCAGCCATGGAGAAGAGTTTAGACACTAGGAGAAGATAAGGAACACACCCATTATCAAGAAATCACATTAGGATTCTCTTTTTAACCTGTTCCTTAAAACACTAGTGCTTAGGAAATCTATTGGAGGCAGAAGCAGTCAAGGGTAGCTTAGGGTTAGGGTTAGGGTTAGGGCTAGGGTTAGGACACGGCTTAGGGTACGGGTTCGGTTACGGGTTCGTGTACGGCGTAGGGTATGGGTTTCGGTTAGGGTTAGGGTTAGTTTGAAGGTTAGGGCTCGGTTTAGGGTACGGGTTAGGATTAGGGTTCCTGTTAGGGTTAGGGTAGGGGTTAGGGTTAGGGTACGCGTTAGGGTTAGGGTAGTTATTAAACCTATCCCACTCTCTAGATACCCCTTAGCACGTCAAGGTATATTATTTGGGGGTCCAGCCATGGAGAAGAGTTTAGACACTAGGAGAAGATAAGGAACACACCCATTATCCTGAAATCACATTAGGATTCTCTTTTTAACCTGTTCCTTAATACACTAGTGCTTAGGAAATCTATTGGAGGCAGAAGCAGTCAAGGGTAGCTTAGGGTTAGGGTTACGGTTAGGGTTAGTGTTAGGGTATGGCTTAGGGTACGGGTTCGGGTACGGGTTCGTGTACGGCGTAGGGTATGGGTTAGGGTTAGGGTTAGGGTTAGTTTGAGGGTTAGGGCTCGGTTTAGGTTACGGCTTAGGATTAGGGTACGTGTTAGGGTTAGGGTAGGGGTTAGGGTTAGGGTACGCGTTAGGGTTAGGGTAGTTATTAAACCTATCCCACTCTCTAGATACCCCTTAGCACGTCAAGGAATATTATTTGGGGGTCCAGCCATGGAGAAGAGTTTAGACACTAGGAGAAGATAAGGAACACACCCATTATCAAGAAATCACATTAGGATTCTCTTTTTAACCTGTTCCTTAAAACACTAGTGCTTAGGAAATCTATTGGAGGCAGAAGCAGTGAAGGGTAGCTTAGGGTTAGGGTTAGGGTTAGGGTTAGGGTTAGGGTACGGCTTAGGGTACGGGTTCGGGTACGGGTTCGTGTACGGCGTAGGGTATGGGTTAGGGTTAGGGTTAGGGTTAGTTTGAAGGTTAGGGCTCGGTTTAGGGTACGGGTTAGGATTAGGGTTCGTGTTAGGGTTAGGGTAGGGGTTAGGGTTAGGGTACGCGTTAGGGTTAGGGTAGTTATTAAACCTATCCCACTCCCTAGATACCCCTTAGCACGTCAAGGAATATTATTTGGGGGTCCAGCCATGGAGAAGAGTTTAGACACTAGGAGAAGATAAGGAACACACCCATTATCAAGAAATCACATTAGGATTCTCTTTTTAACCTGTTCCTTAAAACACTAGTGCTTAGGAAATCTATTGGAGGAAGAAGCAGTCAAGGGTAGCTTAGGGTTAGGGTTAGGGTTAGGGCTAGGGTTAGGACACGGCTTAGGGTACGGGTTCGGGTACGGGTTCGTGTACGGATTAGGGTATGGGTATGGGTTAGTGTTAGGGTTAATTTGAAGGTTAGGGCTCCGTTTAGGGTACGGGTTAGAATTAGGGTTCGTGTTAGGGTTAGGGTAGGGGTTAGGGTTAGGGTACGCGTTAGGGTTAGGGTAGTTATTAGGGTTAGGGTTAGGGTTAGGGTTAGTTTGAGGGTTAGGGCTCGGTTTAGGGTACGGGTTAGGATTAGGGTACGTGTTAGGGTTAGGGTAGGGGTTAGGGTTAGGGTACGCGTTAGGGTTAGGGTAGTTATTAAACCTATCCCACTCTCTAGATACCCCTTAGCACGTCAAGGAATATTATTTGGGGGTCCAGCCATGGAGAAGAGTTTAGACACTAGGAGAAGATAAGGAACACACCCATTTTCAAGAAATCACATTAGGATTCTCTTTTTAACCTGTTCCTTAAAACACTAGTGCTTACGAAATCTATTGGAGGCAGAAGCAGTCAAGGGTAGCTTAGGGTTAGGGTTTGGGTTAGGGTATGGCTTAGGGTACGGGTTCGGGTACGGGTTCGGGTACGGGTTTGGGTATGGCGTAGGATATGCGTTAGGGTTAGGGTTCGGGTTACTTTGAGGGTTAGGGCTCGGTTTATGGTACGGGTTAGGATTAGGGTACGTGTTAGGGTTAGGGTAGGGGTTAGGGTTAGGGTACGCGTTAGGGTTAGGGTAGTTATTAAACCTATCCCACTCTCTAGATACCCCTTAGCACGTCAAGGAATATTATTTGGGGGTCCAGCCATGGAGAAGAGTTTAGACACTAGGAGAAGATAAGGAACACACCCATTATCAAGAAATCACAGTAGGATTCTCTTTTTAACCTGTTCCTTAAAACACTAGTGCTTAGGAAATCAATTGGAGGCAGAAGCAGTCAAGGGTAGCTTAGGGTTAGGGTTAGGGTTAGGGTTTGGGTTAGTGTTAGGGTACGGGTTAGGAGTAGGGTACGAGTTAGGGTTAGGGTAGGGGTTAGGGTTAGGGTACGCGTTAGGGTTAGGGTAGTTATTAAACCTATCCCACTCCCTAGATAACCCTTAGCACGTCAAGGAATATTATTTGGGGGTCCAGCCATGGAGAAGAGTTTAGACAGTAGGAGAAGATAAGGAACACACCCATTATCAAGAAATCACATTAGGATTCTCTTTTTAACCTGTTCCTTAAAACACTAGTGCTTAGGAAATCTATTGGAGGCAAAGCAGTCAAGGGTAGCTTAGGGTTAGGGTTAGGGTTAGGGTTAGTGTTAGGGTACGGCTTAGGGTACGGGTTCGGGTACGGGTTCGTGTACGCTGTAGGGTATGGGTTAGGGTTAGGGTTAGGGTTAGTTTGAAGGTTAGGGCTCGGTTTAGGGTACGGGTTAGGATTAGGGTTCGTGTTAGGGTTAGGGTAGGGGTTAGGGTTAGGGTACGCGTTAGGGTTAGGGTAGTTATGAAACCTATCCCACTCTCTAGATACCCCTTAGCACGTCAAGGAATATTATTTGGGGGTCCAGCCATGGAGAAGAGTTTAGACACTAGGAGAAGATAAGGAACACACCCATTATCAAGAAATAACATTAGGATTCTCTTTTTAACCTGTTCCTTAAAACACTAGTGCTTACGAAATCTATTGGAGGCAGAAGCAGTCAAGGGTAGCTTAGGGTTAGGGTTTGGTTTAGGGTATGGCTTAGGGTACGGGTTCGGGTACGGGTTCGGGTACGGGTTTGGGTATGGCGTAGGATATGCGTTAGGGTTAGGGTTCGGGTTACTTTGAGGGTTAGGGCTCGGTTTAGGGTACGGGTTAGGATTAGGGTACGTGTTAGGGTTAGGGTAGGGGTTAGGGTTAGGGTACGCGTTAGGGTTAGGGTAGTTATTAAACCTATCCCACTCTCTAGATACCCCTTAGCACGTCAAGGAATATTATTTGGGGGTCCAGCCATGGAGAAGAGTTTAGACACTAGGAGAAGATAAGGAACACACCCATTATCAAGAAATCACAGTAGGATTCTCTTTTTAACCTGTTCCTTAAAACACTAGTGCTTAGGAAATCAATTGGAGGCAGAAGCAGTCAAGGGTAGCTTAGGGTTAGTGTTAGGGTTAGGGTTTGGGTTAGTGTTAGGGTACGGGTTAGGAGTAGGGTACGAGTTAGGGTTAGGGTAGGGGTTAGGGTTAGGGTACGCGTTAGGGTTAGGGTAGTTATTAAACCTATCCCACTCCCTAGATACCCCTTAGCACGTCAAGGAATATTATTTGGGGGTCCAGCCATGGAGAAGAGTTTAGACAGTAGGAGAAGATAAGGAACACACCCATTATCAAGAAATAACATTAGGATTCTCTTTTTAACCTGTTCCTTAAAACACTAGTGCTTAGGAAATCTATTGGAGGCAGAAGCAGTCAAGGGTAGCTTAGGGTTAGGGTTAGGGTTAGGGTTAGGGTTAGGGTACGGCTTAGGGTACGGGTTCGGGTACGGGTTCGTGTACGCTGTAGGGTATGGGTTAGGGTTAGGGTTAGGGTTAGTTTGAAGGTTAGGGCTCGGTTTAGGGTACGGGTTAGGATTAGGGTTCGTGTTAGGGTTAGGGTAGGGGTTAGGGTTAGGGTACGCGTTAGGGTTAGGGTAGTTATGAAACCTATCCCACTCTCTAGATACCCCTTAGCACGTCAAGGAATATTATTTGGGGGTCCAGCCATGGAGAAGAGTTTAGACACTAGGAGAAGATAAGGAACACACCCATTATCCTGAAATCACATTAGGATTCTCTTTTTAACCTGTTCCTTAAAACACTAGTGCTTAGGAAATCTATTGGAGGCAGAAGCAGTCAAGGGTAGCTTAGGGTTAGGGTTAGGGTTAGGGCTAGGGTTAGGACACGGCTTAGGGTACGGGTTCGGGTACGGGTTCGTGTACGGCGTAGGGTATGGGTTTGTGTTAGGGTTAGGGTTAGTTTGAAGGTTAGGGCTCGGTTTAGGGTACGGGTTAGGATTAGGGTACGTGTTAGGGTTAGGGTAGGGGTTAGGGTTAGGGTACGCGTTAGGGTTAGGGTAGTTATTAAACCTATCCCACTTTCTAGATACCCCTTAGCACGTCAAGGAATATTATTTGGGGGTCCAGCAATGGAGAAGAGTTTAGACACTAGGAGAAGATAAGGAACACACCCATTATCAAGAAATCACATTAGGATTCTCTTTTTAACCTGTTCCTTAAAACACTAGTGCTTAGGAAATCTATTGGAGGCAGAAGCAGTCAAGGGTAGCTTAGGGTTAGGGTTAGGGTTAGGGCTAGGGTTAGGACACGGCTTAGGGTACGGGTTCGGGTACGGGTTCGTGTACGGCGTAGGGTATGGGTTTGGGTTAGGGTTAGGATTAGTTTGAAGGTTAGGGCTCGGTTTAGGTTACGGGTTAGGATTAGGGTTCGTGTTAGGGTTAGGGTAGGGGTTAGGGTTAGGGTACGCGTTAGGGTTAGGGTAGTTATTAAACCTATCCCACTCTCTAGATACCCCTTAGCACGTCAAGGAATATTATTTGGGGGTCCAGCCATGGAGAAGAGTTTAGACACTAGGAGAAAATAAGGAACACACCCATTATCCTGAAATCACATTAGGATTCTCTTTTTAACCTGTTCCTTAATACACTAGTGCTTAGGAAATCTATTGGAGGCAGAAGCAGTCAAGGGTAGCTTATAGTTAGGGTTACGGTGAGGGTTAGGGTTAGGGTATGGCTTAGGGTACGGGTTCGGGTACGGGTTCGGGTACGGCGTAGGGTATGGGTTAGGGTTAGGGTTAGGGTTAGTTTGAGGGTTAGGGCTCCGATTAGGTTACGGGTTAGGATTAGGGTACGTGTTAGGGTTAGGGTAGGGGTTAGGGTTAGGGTACGCGTTAGGGTTAGGGTAGTTATTAAACCTATCCCACTCTCTAGATACCCCTTATCACGTCAAGGAATATTATTTGGGGGTCCAGCCATGGAGAAGAGTTTAGACACTAGGAGAAGATAAGGAACACACCCATTATCAAGAAATCACATTAGGATTCTCTTTTTAACCTGTTCCTTAAAACACTAGTGCTTAGGAAATCTATTGGATGCAGAAGCAGTCAAGGGTAGCTTAGGGTTAGGGTTAGGGTTAGGGCTAGGGTTAGGACACGGCTTAGGTTACGGGTTCGGGTACGGGTTCGTGTACGGCGTAGGGTATGGGTTTCGGTTAGGGTTAGGGTTAGTTTGAAGGTTAGGGCTCGGTTTAGGGTACGGGTTAGGATTAGGGTTCGTGTTAGGGTTAGGGTAGGGGTTAGGGTTAGGGTACGCGTTAGGGTTAGGGTAGTTATGAAACCTATCCCACTCTCTAGATACCCCTTATCACGTCAAGGAATATTATTTGGGGGTCCAGCCATGGAGAAGAGTTTAGACACTAGGAGAAGATAAGGAACACACCCATTATCAAGAAATCACATTAGGATTCTCTTTTTAACCTGTTCCTTAAAACACTAGTGCTTAGGAAATCTATTGGAGGCAGAAGCAGTCAAGGGTAGCTTAGGGTTAGGGTTAGGGTTAGGGCTAGGGTTAGGACACGGCTTAGGTTACGGGTTCGGGTACGGGTTCGTGTACGGCGTAGGGTATGGGTTTCGGTTAGGGTTAGGGTTAGTTTGAAGGTTAGGGCTCGGTTTAGGGTACGGGTTAGGATTAGGGTTCGTGTTAGGGTTAGGGTAGGGGTTAGGGTTAGGGTACGCGTTAGGGTTAGGGTAGTTATGAAACCTATCCCACTCTCTAGATACCCCTTAGCACGTCAAGGAATATTATTTGGGGGTCCAGCCATGGAGAAGAGTTTAGACACTAGGAGAAGATAAGGAACACACCCATTATCCTGAAATCACATTAGGATTCTCTTTTTAACCTGTTCCTTAAAACACTAGTGCTTAGGAAATCTATTGGAGGCAGAAGCAGTCAAGGGTAGCTTAGGGTTAGGGTTAGGGTTAGGGCTAGGGTTAGGACACGGCTTAGGGTACGGGTTCGGGTACGGGTTCGTGTACGGCGTAGGGTATGGGTTTGTGTTAGGGTTAGGGTTAGTTTGAAGGTTAGGGCTCGGTTTAGGGTACGGGTTAGGATTAGGGTACGTGTTAGGGTTAGGGTAGGGGTTAGGGTTAGGGTACGCGTTAGGGTTAGGGTAGTTATTAAACCTATCCCACTTTCTAGATACCCCTTAGCACGTCAAGGAATATTATTTGGGGGTCCAGCAATGGAGAAGAGTTTAGACACTAGGAGAAGATAAGGAACACACCCATTATCAAGAAATCACATTAGGATTCTCTTTTTAACCTGTTCCTTAAAACACTAGTGCTTAGGAAATCTATTGGAGGCAGAAGCAGTCAAGGGTAGCTTAGGGTTAGGGTTAGGGTTAGGGCTAGGGTTAGGACACGGCTTAGGGTACGGGTTCGGGTACGGGTTCGTGTACGGCGTAGGGTATGGGTTTGGGTTAGGGTTAGGATTAGTTTGAAGGTTAGGGCTCGGTTTAGGTTACGGGTTAGGATTAGGGTTCGTGTTAGGGTTAGGGTAGGGGTTAGGGTTAGGGTACGCGTTAGGGTTAGGGTAGTTATTAAACCTATCCCACTCTCTAGATACCCCTTAGCACGTCAAGGAATATTATTTGGGGGTCCAGCCATGGAGAAGAGTTTAGACACTAGGAGAAAATAAGGAACACACCCATTATCCTGAAATCACATTAGGATTCTCTTTTTAACCTGTTCCTTAATACACTAGTGCTTAGGAAATCTATTGGAGGCAGAAGCAGTCAAGGGTAGCTTATAGTTAGGGTTACGGTGAGGGTTAGGGTTAGGGTATGGCTTAGGGTACGGGTTCGGGTACGGGTTCGGGTACGGCGTAGGGTATGGGTTAGGGTTAGGGTTAGGGTTAGTTTGAGGGTTAGGGCTCCGATTAGGTTACGGGTTAGGATTAGGGTACGTGTTAGGGTTAGGGTAGGGGTTAGGGTTAGGGTACGCGTTAGGGTTAGGGTAGTTATTAAACCTATCCCACTCTCTAGATACCCCTTATCACGTCAAGGAATATTATTTGGGGGTCCAGCCATGGAGAAGAGTTTAGACACTAGGAGAAGATAAGGAACACACCCATTATCAAGAAATCACATTAGGATTCTCTTTTTAACCTGTTCCTTAAAACACTAGTGCTTAGGAAATCTATTGGAGGCAGAAGCAGTCAAGGGTAGCTTAGGGTTAGGGTTAGGGTTAGGGCTAGGGTTAGGACACGGCTTAGGTTACGGGTTCGGGTACGGGTTCGTGTACGGCGTAGGGTATGGGTTTCGGTTAGGGTTAGGGTTAGTTTGAAGGTTAGGGCTCGGTTTAGGGTACGGGTTAGGATTAGGGTTCCTGTTAGGGTTAGGGTAGGGGTTAGGGTTAGGGTACGCGTTAGGGTTAGGGTAGTTATTAAACCTATCCCACTCTCTAGATACCCCTTAGCACGTCAAGGAATATTATTTGGGGTTCCAGCCATGGAGAAGAGTTTAGACACTAGGAGAAGATAAGGAACACACCCATTATCCTGAAATCACATTAGGATTCTCTTTTTAACCTGTTCCTTAATACACTAGTGCTTAGGAAATCTATTGGAGGCAGAAGCAGTCAAGGGTAGCTTAGGGTTAGGGTTACGGTTAGGGTTAGTGTTAGGGTATGGCTTAGGGTACGGGTTCGGGTACGGGTTCGGGTACGGCGTAGGGTATGGGTTAGGGTTAGGGTTAGGGTTAGTTTGAGGGTTAGGGCTCGGTTCAGGGTACGGGTTAGGATTAGGGTACGTGTTAGGGTTAGGGTAGGGGTTAGGGTTAGGGTACGCGTTAGGGTTAGGTTAGTTATTAAACCTATCCCACTCTCTAGATACCCCTTAGCACGTCAAGGAATATTATTTGGGGGTCCAGCCATGGAGAAGAGTTTAGACACTAGGAGAAGATAAGGAACACACCCATTATCAAGAAATCACATTAGGATTCTCTTTTTAACCTGTTCCTTAAAACACTAGTGCTTAGGAAATCTATTGGAGGCAGAAGCAGTCAAGGGTAGCTTAGGGTTAGGGTTAGGGTTAGGGTACGGCTTAGGGTACGGGTTCCGGTACGGGTTCGGGTACGGGTTCGGGTACGGCATAGGGTATGGGTTAGGTATAGGGTTAGGGTTAGTTTGAGGGTTAGGGCTCGGTTTAGGTTACGGCTTAGGATTAGGGTACGTGTTAGGGTTAGGGTAGGGGTTAGGGTTAGGGTACGCGTTAGGGTTAGGGTAGTTATTAAACATATCCCACTCTCTAGATACCCCTTAGCACGTCAAGGAATATTATTTGGGGGTCCAGGCATGGAGAAGAGTTTAGACACTAGGAGAAGATAAGGAACACACCCATTATCAATAAATCACATTAGGATTCTCTTTTTAACCTGTTCCTTAAAACACTAGTGCTTAGGAAATCTATTGGAGGCAGAAGCAGTCAAGGGTAGCTTAGGGTTAGGGTTTGGGTTAGGGTACGGCTTAGGGTACGGGTTCGGGTACGGGTTCGGGTACGGGTTTGGGTATGGCATAGGATATGTGTTAGGGTTAGGGTTAGGGTTAGTTTGAGGGTTAGGGCTCGGTTTAGGGTACGGGTTAGGATTAGGGTACGTGTTAGGGTTAGGGTAGGGGTTAGGGTTAGGGTACGCGTTAGGGTTAGGGTAGTTATTAAACCTATCCCACTCTCTATATACCCCTTAGCACGTCAAGGAATATTATTTGGGGGTCCAGCCATGGAGAAGAGTTTAGACACTAGGAGAAGATAAGGAACACACCCATTATCCTGAAATCACATTAGGATTCTCTTTTTAACCTGTTCCTTAAAACACTAGTGCTTAGGAAATCTATTGGAGGCAGAAGCAGTGAAGGGTAGCTTAGGGTTAGGGTTAGGGTTAGGGTTAGGGTTAGGGTACGGCTTAGGGTACGGGTTCGGGTACGGGTTCGTGTACGGCGTAGGGTATGGGTTAGGGTTAGGGTTAGGGTTACTTTGAAGGTTACGGCTCGGTTTAGGGTACGGGTTAGGATTAGGGTACGTGTTAGGGTTAGGGTAGGGGTTAGGGTTAGGGTACGCGTTAGGGTTAGGGTAGTTATAAAACCTATCCCACTCTCTAGATACCCCTTAGCACGTCAAGGAATATTATTTGGGGGTCCAGCCATGGAGAAGAGTTTAGACACTAGGAGAAGATAAGGAACACACCCATTATCAAGAAATCACATTAGGATTCTCTTTTTAACCTGTTCCTTAAAACACTAGTGCTTAGGAAATCTATTGGAGGCAGAAGCAGTCAAGGGTAGCTTAGGGTTAGGGTTAGGGTTAGGGCTAGGGTTAGGACACGGCTTAGGGTACGGGTTCGGTTACGGGTTCGTGTACGGCGTAGGGTATGGGTTTCGGTTAGGGTTAGGGTTAGTTTGAAGGTTAGGGCTCGGTTTAGGGTACGGGTTAGGATTAGGGTTCCTGTTAGGGTTAGGGTAGGGGTTAGGGTTAGGGTACGCGTTAGGGTTAGGGTAGTTATTAAACCTATCCCACTCTCTAGATACCCCTTAGCACGTCAAGGTATATTATTTGGGGGTCCAGCCATGGAGAAGAGTTTAGACACTAGGAGAAGATAAGGAACACACCCATTATCCTGAAATCACATTAGGATTCTCTTTTTAACCTGTTCCTTAATACACTAGTGCTTAGGAAATCTATTGGAGGCAGAAGCAGTCAAGGGTAGCTTAGGGTTAGGGTTACGGTTAGGGTTAGTGTTAGGGTATGGCTTAGGGTACGGGTTCGGGTACGGGTTCGTGTACGGCGTAGGGTATGGGTTAGGGTTAGGGTTAGGGTTAGTTTGAGGGTTAGGGCTCGGTTTAGGTTACGGCTTAGGATTAGGGTACGTGTTAGGGTTAGGGTAGGGGTTAGGGTTAGGGTACGCGTTAGGGTTAGGGTAGTTATTAAACCTATCCCACTCTCTAGATACCCCTTAGCACGTCAAGGAATATTATTTGGGGGTCCAGCCATGGAGAAGAGTTTAGACACTAGGAGAAGATAAGGAACACACCCATTATCAAGAAATCACATTAGGATTCTCTTTTTAACCTGTTCCTTAAAACACTAGTGCTTAGGAAATCTATTGGAGGCAGAAGCAGTGAAGGGTAGCTTAGGGTTAGGGTTAGGGTTAGGGTTAGGGTTAGGGTACGGCTTAGGGTACGGGTTCGGGTACGGGTTCGTGTACGGCGTAGGGTATGGGTTAGGGTTAGGGTTAGGGTTAGTTTGAAGGTTAGGGCTCGGTTTAGGGTACGGGTTAGGATTAGGGTTCGTGTTAGGGTTAGGGTAGGGGTTAGGGTTAGGGTACGCGTTAGGGTTAGGGTAGTTATTAAACCTATCCCACTCCCTAGATACCCCTTAGCACGTCAAGGAATATTATTTGGGGGTCCAGCCATGGAGAAGAGTTTAGACACTAGGAGAAGATAAGGAACACACCCATTATCAAGAAATCACATTAGGATTCTCTTTTTAACCTGTTCCTTAAAACACTAGTGCTTAGGAAATCTATTGGAGGAAGAAGCAGTCAAGGGTAGCTTAGGGTTAGGGTTAGGGTTAGGGCTAGGGTTAGGACACGGCTTAGGGTACGGGTTCGGGTACGGGTTCGTGTACGGATTAGGGTATGGGTATGGGTTAGTGTTAGGGTTAATTTGAAGGTTAGGGCTCGGTTTAGGGTACGGGTTAGAATTAGGGTTCGTGTTAGGGTTAGGGTAGGGGTTAGGGTTAGGGTACGCGTTAGGGTTAGGGTAGTTATTAGGGTTAGGGTTAGGGTTAGGGTTAGTTTGAGGGTTAGGGCTCGGTTTAGGGTACGGGTTAGGATTAGGGTACGTGTTAGGGTTAGGGTAGGGGTTAGGGTTAGGGTACGCGTTAGGGTTAGGGTAGTTATTAAACCTATCCCACTCTCTAGATACCCCTTAGCACGTCAAGGAATATTATTTGGGGGTCCAGCCATGGAGAAGAGTTTAGACACTAGGAGAAGATAAGGAACACACCCATTTTCAAGAAATCACATTAGGATTCTCTTTTTAACATGTTCCTTAAAACACTAGTGCTTACGAAATCTATTGGAGGCAGAAGCAGTCAAGGGTAGCTTAGGGTTAGGGTTTGGGTTAGGGTATGGCTTAGGGTACGGGTTCGGGTACGGGTTCGGGTACGGGTTTGGGTATGGCGTAGGATATGCGTTAGGGTTAGGGTTCGGGTTACTTTGAGGGTTAGGGCTCGGTTTATGGTACGGGTTAGGATTAGGGTACGTGTTAGGGTTAGGGTAGGGGTTAGGGTTAGGGTACGCGTTAGGGTTAGGGTAGTTATTAAACCTATCCCACTCTCTAGATACCCCTTAGCACGTCAAGGAATATTATTTGGGGGTCCAGCCATGGAGAAGAGTTTAGACACTAGGAGAAGATAAGGAACACACCCATTATCAAGAAATCACAGTAGGATTCTCTTTTTAACCTGTTCCTTAAAACACTAGTGCTTAGGAAATCAATTGGAGGCAGAAGCAGTCAAGGGTAGCTTAGGGTTAGGGTTAGGGTTAGGGTTTGGGTTAGTGTTAGGGTACGGGTTAGGAGTAGGGTACGAGTTAGGGTTAGGGTAGGGGTTAGGGTTAGGGTACGCGTTAGGGTTAGGGTAGTTATTAAACCTATCCCACTCCCTAGATAACCCTTAGCACGTCAAGGAATATTATTTGGGGGTCCAGCCATGGAGAAGAGTTTAGACAGTAGGAGAAGATAAGGAACACACCCATTATCAAGAAATCACATTAGGATTCTCTTTTTAACCTGTTCCTTAAAACACTAGTGCTTAGGAAATCTATTGGAGGCAAAGCAGTCAAGGGTAGCTTAGGGTTAGGGTTAGGGTTAGGGTTAGTGTTAGGGTACGGCTTAGGGTACGGGTTCGGGTACGGGTTCGTGTACGCTGTAGGGTATGGGTTAGGGTTAGGGTTAGGGTTAGTTTGAAGGTTAGGGCTCGGTTTAGGGTACGGGTTAGGATTAGGGTTCGTGTTAGGGTTAGGGTAGGGGTTAGGGTTAGGGTACGCGTTAGGGTTAGGGTAGTTATGAAACCTATCCCACTCTCTAGATACCCCTTAGCACGTCAAGGAATATTATTTGGGGGTCCAGCCATGGAGAAGAGTTTAGACACTAGGAGAAGATAAGGAACACACCCATTATCCTGAAATCACATTAGGATTCTCTTTTTAACCTGTTCCTTAAAACACTAGTGCTTAGGAAATCTATTGGAGGCAGAAGCAGTCAAGGGTAGCTTAGGGTTAGGGTTAGGGTTAGGGCTAGGGTTAGGACACGGCTTAGGGTACGGGTTCGGGTACGGGTTCGTGTACGGCGTAGGGTATGGGTTTGTGTTAGGGTTAGGGTTAGTTTGAAGGTTAGGGCTCGGTTTAGGGTACGGGTTAGGATTAGGGTACGTGTTAGGGTTAGGGTAGGGGTTAGGGTTAGGGTACGCGTTAGGGTTAGGGTAGTTATTAAACCTATCCCACTTTCTAGATACCCCTTAGCACGTCAAGGAATATTATTTGGGGGTCCAGCAATGGAGAAGAGTTTAGACACTAGGAGAAGATAAGGAACACACCCATTATCAAGAAATCACATTAGGATTCTCTTTTTAACCTGTTCCTTAAAACACTAGTGCTTAGGAAATCTATTGGAGGCAGAAGCAGTCAAGGGTAGCTTAGGGTTAGGGTTAGGGTTAGGGTACGGCTTCGGGTACGGGTTCGGGTACGGGTTCGGGTACGGGTTCGGGTACGGCGTAGGGTATGGGTTAAGTTTAGGGTTAGGGTTAGTTTGAGGGTTAGGGCTCGGTTTAGGTTACGGGTTAGGATTAGGGTACGTGTTAGGGTTAGGGTAGGGGTTAGGGTTAGGGTGCGCGTTAGGGTTAGGGTAGTTATTAAACATATCCCACTCTCTAGATACCCCTTAGCACGTCAAGGAATATTATTTGGGGGTCCAGCCATGGAGAAGAGTTTAGACACTAGGAGAAGATAAGGAACACACCCATTATCAATAAATCACATTAGGATTCTCTTTTTAACCTGTTCCTTAAAACACTAGTGCTTAGGAAATCTATTGGAGGCAGAAGCAGTCAAGGGTAGCTTAGGGTTAGGGTTTGGTTTAGGGTACGGCTTAGGGTACGGGTTCGGGTACGGGTTCGGGTACGGGTTTGGGTATGGCGTAGGATATGGGTTAGGGTTAGGGTTAGGGTTAGTTTGAGGGTTAGGGCTCGGTTTAGGGTACGGGTTAGGATTAGGGTACGTTTTAGGGTTAGGGTAGGGGTTAGGGTTAGGGTACGCGTTAGGGTTAGGGTAGTTATTAAACCTATCCCACTCCCTAGATACCCCTTAGCACGTCAAGGAATATTATTTGGGGGTCCAGCCATGGAGAAGAGTTTAGACACTAGGAGAAGATAAGGAACACACCCATTATTAAGAAATCACATTAGGATTCTCTTTTTAACCTTTTCCTTAAAACACTAGTGCTTAGGAAATCTATTGGAGGCAGAAGCAGTCAAGGGTAGCTTAGGGTTAGGGTTAGGGTTAGGGCTAGGGTTAGGACACGGCTTAGGGTACGGGTTCGGGTACGGGTTCGTGTACGGCGTAGGGTATGGGTTTGGGTTAGGGCTAGGATTAGTTTGAAGGTTAGGGCTCGGTTTAGGTTACGGGTTAGGATTAGGGTTCGTGTTAGGGTTAGGGTAGGGGTTAGGGTTAGGGTACGCGTTAGGGTTAGGGTAGTTATTAAACCTATCCCACTCTCTAGATACCCCTTAGCACGTCAAGGAATATTATTTGGGGGTCCAGCCATGGAGAAGAGTTTAGACACTAGGAGAAGATAAGGAACACACCCATTATCCTGAAATCACATTAGGATTCTCTTTTTAACCTGTTCCTTAATACACTAGTGCTTAGGAAATCTATTGGAGGCAGAAGCAGTCAAGGGTAGCTTAGGGTTAGGGTTACGGTGAGGGTTAGGGTTAGGGTATGGCTTAGGGTACGGGTTCGGGTACGGGTTCGGGTACGGCGTAGGGTATGGGTTAGGGTTAGGGTTAGGGTTAGTTTGAGGGTTAGGGCTCCGTTTAGGTTACGGGTTAGGATTAGGGTACGTGTTAGGGTTAGGGTAGGGGTTAGGGTTAGGGTACGCGTTAGGGTTAGGGTAGTTATTAAACCTATCCCACTCTCTAGATACCCCTTAGCACGTCAAGGAATATTATTTGGGGGTCCAGCCATGGAGAAGAGTTTAGACACTAGGAGAAGATAAGGAACACACCCATTATCAAGAAATCACATTAGGATTCTCTTTTTAACCAGTTCCTTAAAACACTAGTGCTTAGGAAATCTATTGGAGGCAGAAGCAGTCAAGGGTAGCTTAGGGTTAGGGTTAGGGTTAGGGTACGGCTTAGGGTACGGGTTCGGGTACGGGTTCGGGTACGGGTTCGGGTACGGCGCAGGGTATGGGTTAGGTTTAGGGTTAGGGTTAGTTTGAGGGTTAGGGCTCGGTTTAGGTTACGGGTTAGGATTAGGGTACGTGTTAGGGTTAGGGTAGGGGTTAGGGTTAGGGTACGCGTTAGGGTTAGGGTAGTTATTAAACCTATCCCACTCTCTAGATACCCCTTAGCACGTCAAGGAATATTATTTGGGGGTCCAGCCATGGAGAAGAGTTTAGACACTAGGAGAAGATAAGGAACACACCCATTATCAAGAAATCACATTAGGATTCTCTTTTTAACCTGTTCCTTAAAACACTAGTGCTTAGGAAATCTATTGGAGGCAGAAGCAGTCAAGGGTAGCTTAGGGTTAGGGTTAGGGTTAGGGCTAGGGTTAGGACACGGCTTAGGGTACGGGTTCGGGTACGGGTTCGTGTACGGCGTAGGGTATGGGTTTGTGTTAGGGTTAGGGTTAGTTTGAAGGTTAGGGCTCGGTTTAGGGTACGGGTTAGGATTAGGGTACGTGTTAGGGTTAGGGTAGGGGTTAGGGTTAGGGTGCGCGTTAGGGTTAGGGTAGTTATTAAACATATCCCACTCTCTAGATACCCCTTAGCACGTCAAGGAATATTATTTGGGGGTCCAGCCATGGAGAAGAGTTTAGACACTAGGAGAAGATAAGGAACACACCCATTATCAAGAAATCACATTAGGATTCTCTTTTTAACCTGTTCCTTAAAACACTAGTGCTTAGGAAATGTATTGGAGGCAGAAGCAGTCAAGGGTAGCTTAGGGTTAGGGTTAGGGTTAGGGCTAGGGTTAGGACACGGCTTAGGGTACGGGTTCGGGTACGGGTTCGCGTACGGCGTAGGGTATGGGTTAGGGTTAGTGTTAGGGTTAGTTTGAAGGTTAGGGCTCGGTTTAGGGTACGGGTTAGTATTAGGGTTCGTGTTAGGGTTAGGGTAGGGGTTAGGGTTAGGGTACGCGTTAGCGTTAGGGTAGTTATTAAACCTATCCCACTCTCTAGATACCCCTTAGCACGTCAAGGAATATTATTTGGGGGTCCAGCCATGGAGAAGAGTTTAGACACTAGGAGAAGATAAGGAACACACCCATTATCAAGAAATCACATTAGGATTCTCTTTTTAACCTGTTCCTTAAAACACTAGTGCTTAGGAAATCTATTGGAGGCAGAAGCAGTCAAGGGTAGCTTAGGGTTAGGGTTAGGGTTAGGGCTAGGGTTAGGACACGGCTTAGGGTACGGGTTCGGGTACGGGTTCGTGTACGGCGTAGGGTATGGGTTTGGGTTAGGGTTAGGATTAGTTTGAAGGTTAGGGCTCGGTTTAGGTTACGGGTTACGATTAGGGTTCGTGTTAGGGTTAGGGTAGGGGTTAGGGTTAGGGTACGCGTTAGGGTTAGGGTAGTTATTAAACCTATCCCACTCTCTAGATACCCCTTAGCACGTCAAGGAATATTATTTGGGGGTCCAGCCATGGAGAAGAGTTTAGACACTAGGAGAAAATAAGGAACACACCCATTATCCTGAAATCACATTAGGATTCTCTTTTTAACCTGTTCCTTAATACACTAGTGCTTAGGAAATCTATTGGAGGCAGAAGCAGTCAAGGGTAGCTTAGGGTTAGGGTTACGGTGAGGGTTAGGGTTAGGGTATGGCTTAGGGTACAGGTTCGGGTACGGGTTCGGGTACGGCGTAGGGTATGGGTTAGGGTTAGGGTTAGGGTTAGTTTGAGGGTTACGGCTCCGTTTAGGTTACGGGTTAGGATTAGGGTACGTGTTAGGGTTAGGGTAGGGGTTAGGGTTAGGGTACGCGTTAGGGTTAGGGTAGTTATTAAACCTATCCCACTATCTAGATACCCCTTAGCACGTCAAGGAATATTATTTGGGGGTCCAGCAATGGAGAAGAGTTTAGACACTAGGAGAAGATAAGGAACACACCCATTATCAAGAAATCACATTAGGATTCTCTTTTTAACCTGTTCCTTAAAACACTAGTGCTTAGGAAATCTATTGGAGGCAGAAGCAGTCAAGGGTAGCTTAGGGTTAGGGTTAGGGTTAGGGCTAGGGTTAGGACACGGCTTAGGGTACGGGTTCGGGTACGGGTTCGTGTACGGCGTAGGGTATGGGTTTGGGTTAGGGTTAGGGTTAGTTTGAAGGTTAGGGCTCGGTTTAGGGTACGGGTTAGGATTAGGGTTCGTGTTAGGGTTAGGGTAGGGGTTAGGGTTAGGTTACGCGTTAGGGTTAGGGTAGTTATTAAACCTATCCCACTCTCTAGATACCCCTTAGCACGTCAAGGAATATTATTTGGGGGTCCAGCCATGGAGAAGAGTTTAGACACTAGGAGAAGATAAGGAACACACCCATTATCCTGAAATCACATTAGGATTCTCTTTTTAACCTGTTCCTTAATACACTAGTGCTTAGGAAATCTATTGGAGGCATAAGCAGTCAAGGGTAGCTTAGGGTTAGGGTTACGGTTAGGGTTAGTGTTAGGGTATGGCTTAGGGTACGGGTTCGGGTACGGGTTCGGGTACGGCGTAGGGTATGGGTTAGGGTTAGGGTTAGGGTTAGTTTGAGGGTTAGGGCTCGGTTCAGGGTACGGGTTAGGATTAGGGTACGTGTTAGGGTTAGGGTAGGGGTTAGGGTTAGGGTACGCGTTAGGGTTAGGTTAGTTATTAAACCTTTCCCACTCTCTAGATACCCCTTAGCACGTCAAGGAATATTATTTGGGGGTCCAGCCATGGAGAAGAGTTTAGACACTAGGAGAAGATAAGGAACACACCCATTATCAAGAAATCACATTAGGATTCTCTTTTTAAACTGTTCCTTAAAACACTAGTGCTTAGGAAATCTATTGGAGGCAGAAGCAGTCAAGGGTAGCTTAGGGTTAGGGTTAGGGTTAGGGTACGGCTTAGGGTACGGGTTCGGGTACGGGTTCGGGTACGGGTTCGGGTACGGCATAGGGTATGGGTTAGGTATAGGGTTAGGGTTAGTTTGAGGGTTAGGGCTCGGTTTAGGTTATGGCTTAGGATTAGGGTACGTGTTAGGGTTAGGGTAGGGGTTAGGGTTAGGGTACGCGTTAGGGTTAGGGTAGTTATTAAACATATCCCACTCTCTAGATACCCCTTAGCACGTCAAGGAATATTATTTGGGGGTCCAGCCATGGAGAAGAGTTTAGACACTAGGAGAAGATAAGGAACACACCCATTATCAATAAATCACATTAGGATTCTCTTTTTAACCTGTTCCTTAAAACACTAGTGCTTAGGAAATCTATTGGAGGCAGAAGCAGTCAAGGGTAGCTTAGGGTTAGGGTTTGGGTTAGGGTACGGCTTAGGGTACGGGTTCGGGTACGGGTTTGGGTACGGGTTTGGGTATGGCGTAGGATATGGGTTAGGGTTAGGGTTAGGGTTAGTTTGAGGGTTAGGGCTCGGTTTAGGGTACGGGTTAGGATTAGGGTACGTGTTAGGGTTAGGGTAGGGGTTAGGGTTAGGGTACGCGTTAGGGTTAGGGTAGTTATTAAACCTATCCCACTCTCTAGATACCCATTAGCACGTCAAGGAATATTATTTGGGGGTCCAGCCATGGAGAAGAGTTTAGACACTAGGAGAAGATAAGGAACACACCCATTATCAAGAAATCACATTAGGATTCTCTTTTTAACCTGTTCCTTAAAACACTAGTGCTTAGGAAATCTATTGGAGGCAGAAGCAGTCAAGGGTAGCTTAGGGTTAGGGTTAGGGTTAGGGTTAGGGTTAGGGTACGGCTTAGGGTACGGGTTCGGGTACGGGTTCGTGTACGGCGTAGGGTATGGGTTAGGGTTAGGGTTAGGGTTAGTTTGAAGGTTAGGGCTCGGTTTAGGGTACGGGTTAGGATTAGGGTTCGTGTTAGGGTTAGGGTAGGGGTTAGGGTTAGGGTACGCGTTAGGGTTAGGGTTAGGGTTAGGGTTAGGGTTAGGGTTAGGGTTAGGGTTAGGGTTAGGGTTAGGGTTAGGGTTAGGGTTAGGACACGGCTTAGGGTACGGGTTCGGGTACGGGTTCGTGTACGGCGTAGGGTATGGGTATGGGTTAGTGTTAGGGTTAATTTGAAGGTTAGGGCTCGGTTTAGGGTACGGATTAGGATTAGGGTTCGTGTTAGGGTTAGGGTAGGGGTTAGGGTTAGGGTACGCGTTAGGGTTAGGGTAGTTATTAAACCTATCCCACTCTCTAGATACCCCTTAGCACGTCAAGGAATATTATTTGGGGGTCCAGCCATGGAGAAGAGTTTAGACACTAGGAGAAGATAAGGAACACACCCATTATCAAGAAATCACAGTAGGATTCTCTTTTTAACCTGTTCCTTAAAACACTAGTGCTTAGGAAATCAATTGGAGGCAGAAGCAGTCAAGGGTAGCTTAGGGTTAGGGTTAGGGTTAGGGTTTGGGTTAGTGTTAGGGTACGGGTTAGGAGTAGGGTACGAGTTAGGGTTAGGGTAGGGGTTAGGGTTAGGGTACGCGTTAGGGTTAGGGTAGTTATTAAACCTATCCCACTCTCTATATACCCCTTAGCACGTCAAGGAATATTATTTGGGGGTCCAGCCATGGAGAAGAGTTTAGACACTAGGAGAAGATAAGGAACACACCCATTATCCTGAAATCACATTAGGATTCTCTTTTTAACCTGTTCCTTAAAACACTAGTGCTTAGGAAATCTATTGGAGGCAGAAGCAGTGAAGGGTAGCTTAGGGTTAGGGTTAGGGTTAGGGTTAGGGTTAGGGTACGGCTTAGGGTACGGGTTCGGGTACGGGTTCGTGTACGGCGTAGGGTATGGGTTAGGGTTAGGGTTAGGGTTACTTTGAAGGTTACGGCTCGGTTTAGGGTACGGGTTAGGATTAGGGTACGTGTTAGGGTTAGGGTAGGGGTTAGGGTTAGGGTACGCGTTAGGGTTAGGGTAGTTATAAAACCTATCCCACTCTCTAGATACCCCTTAGCACGTCAAGGAATATTATTTGGGGGTCCAGCCATGGAGAAGAGTTTAGACACTAGGAGAAGATAAGGAACACACCCATTATCAAGAAATCACATTAGGATTCTCTTTTTAACCTGTTCCTTAAAACACTAGTGCTTAGGAAATCTATTGGAGGCAGAAGCAGTCAAGGGTAGCTTAGGGTTAGGGTTAGGGTTAGGGCTAGGGTTAGGACACGGCTTAGGGTACGGGTTCGGTTACGGGTTCGTGTACGGCGTAGGGTATGGGTTTCGGTTAGGGTTAGGGTTAGTTTGAAGGTTAGGGCTCGGTTTAGGGTACGGGTTAGGATTAGGGTTCCTGTTAGGGTTAGGGTAGGGGTTAGGGTTAGGGTACGCGTTAGGGTTAGGGTAGTTATTAAACCTATCCCACTCTCTAGATACCCCTTAGCACGTCAAGGTATATTATTTGGGGGTCCAGCCATGGAGAAGAGTTTAGACACTAGGAGAAGATAAGGAACACACCCATTATCCTGAAATCACATTAGGATTCTCTTTTTAACCTGTTCCTTAATACACTAGTGCTTAGGAAATCTATTGGAGGCAGAAGCAGTCAAGGGTAGCTTAGGGTTAGGGTTACGGTTAGGGTTAGTGTTAGGGTATGGCTTAGGGTACGGGTTCGGGTACGGGTTCGTGTACGGCGTAGGGTATGGGTTAGGGTTAGGGTTAGGGTTAGTTTGAGGGTTAGGGCTCGGTTTAGGTTACGGCTTAGGATTAGGGTACGTGTTAGGGTTAGGGTAGGGGTTAGGGTTAGGGTACGCGTTAGGGTTAGGGTAGTTATTAAACCTATCCCACTCTCTAGATACCCCTTAGCACGTCAAGGAATATTATTTGGGGGTCCAGCCATGGAGAAGAGTTTAGACACTAGGAGAAGATAAGGAACACACCCATTATCAAGAAATCACATTAGGATTCTCTTTTTAACCTGTTCCTTAAAACACTAGTGCTTAGGAAATCTATTGGAGGCAGAAGCAGTGAAGGGTAGCTTAGGGTTAGGGTTAGGGTTAGGGTTAGGGTTAGGGTACGGCTTAGGGTACGGGTTCGGGTACGGGTTCGTGTACGGCGTAGGGTATGGGTTAGGGTTAGGGTTAGGGTTAGTTTGAAGGTTAGGGCTCGGTTTAGGGTACGGGTTAGGATTAGGGTTCGTGTTAGGGTTAGGGTAGGGGTTAGGGTTAGGGTACGCGTTAGGGTTAGGGTAGTTATTAAACCTATCCCACTCCCTAGATACCCCTTAGCACGTCAAGGAATATTATTTGGGGGTCCAGCCATGGAGAAGAGTTTAGACACTAGGAGAAGATAAGGAACACACCCATTATCAAGAAATCACATTAGGATTCTCTTTTTAACCTGTTCCTTAAAACACTAGTGCTTAGGAAATCTATTGGAGGAAGAAGCAGTCAAGGGTAGCTTAGGGTTAGGGTTAGGGTTAGGGCTAGGGTTAGGACACGGCTTAGGGTACGGGTTCGGGTACGGGTTCGTGTACGGATTAGGGTATGGGTATGGGTTAGTGTTAGGGTTAATTTGAAGGTTAGGGCTCGGTTTAGGGTACGGGTTAGAATTAGGGTTCGTGTTAGGGTTAGGGTAGGGGTTAGGGTTAGGGTACGCGTTAGGGTTAGGGTAGTTATTAGGGTTAGGGTTAGGGTTAGGGTTAGTTTGAGGGTTAGGGCTCGGTTTAGGGTACGGGTTAGGATTAGGGTACGTGTTAGGGTTAGGGTAGGGGTTAGGGTTAGGGTACGCGTTAGGGTTAGGGTAGTTATTAAACCTATCCCACTCTCTAGATACCCCTTAGCACGTCAAGGAATATTATTTGGGGGTCCAGCCATGGAGAAGAGTTTAGACACTAGGAGAAGATAAGGAACACACCCATTTTCAAGAAATCACATTAGGATTCTCTTTTTAACATGTTCCTTAAAACACTAGTGCTTACGAAATCTATTGGAGGCAGAAGCAGTCAAGGGTAGCTTAGGGTTAGGGTTTGGGTTAGGGTATGGCTTAGGGTACGGGTTCGGGTACGGGTTCGGGTACGGGTTTGGGTATGGCGTAGGATATGCGTTAGGGTTAGGGTTCGGGTTACTTTGAGGGTTAGGGCTCGGTTTATGGTACGGGTTAGGATTAGGGTACGTGTTAGGGTTAGGGTAGGGGTTAGGGTTAGGGTACGCGTTAGGGTTAGGGTAGTTATTAAACCTATCCCACTCTCTAGATACCCCTTAGCACGTCAAGGAATATTATTTGGGGGTCCAGCCATGGAGAAGAGTTTAGACACTAGGAGAAGATAAGGAACACACCCATTATCAAGAAATCACAGTAGGATTCTCTTTTTAACCTGTTCCTTAAAACACTAGTGCTTAGGAAATCAATTGGAGGCAGAAGCAGTCAAGGGTAGCTTAGGGTTAGGGTTAGGGTTAGGGTTTGGGTTAGTGTTAGGGTACGGGTTAGGAGTAGGGTACGAGTTAGGGTTAGGGTAGGGGTTAGGGTTAGGGTACGCGTTAGGGTTAGGGTAGTTATTAAACCTATCCCACTCCCTAGATAACCCTTAGCACGTCAAGGAATATTATTTGGGGGTCCAGCCATGGAGAAGAGTTTAGACAGTAGGAGAAGATAAGGAACACACCCATTATCAAGAAATCACATTAGGATTCTCTTTTTAACCTGTTCCTTAAAACACTAGTGCTTAGGAAATCTATTGGAGGCAAAGCAGTCAAGGGTAGCTTAGGGTTAGGGTTAGGGTTAGGGTTAGTGTTAGGGTACGGCTTAGGGTACGGGTTCGGGTACGGGTTCGTGTACGCTGTAGGGTATGGGTTAGGGTTAGGGTTAGGGTTAGTTTGAAGGTTAGGGCTCGGTTTAGGGTACGGGTTAGGATTAGGGTTCGTGTTAGGGTTAGGGTAGGGGTTAGGGTTAGGGTACGCGTTAGGGTTAGGGTAGTTATGAAACCTATCCCACTCTCTAGATACCCCTTAGCACGTCAAGGAATATTATTTGGGGGTCCAGCCATGGAGAAGAGTTTAGACACTAGGAGAAGATAAGGAACACACCCATTATCCTGAAATCACATTAGGATTCTCTTTTTAACCTGTTCCTTAAAACACTAGTGCTTAGGAAATCTATTGGAGGCAGAAGCAGTCAAGGGTAGCTTAGGGTTAGGGTTAGGGTTAGGGCTAGGGTTAGGACACGGCTTAGGGTACGGGTTCGGGTACGGGTTCGTGTACGGCGTAGGGTATGGGTTTGTGTTAGGGTTAGGGTTAGTTTGAAGGTTAGGGCTCGGTTTAGGGTACGGGTTAGGATTAGGGTACGTGTTAGGGTTAGGGTAGGGGTTAGGGTTAGGGTACGCGTTAGGGTTAGGGTAGTTATTAAACCTATCCCACTTTCTAGATACCCCTTAGCACGTCAAGGAATATTATTTGGGGGTCCAGCAATGGAGAAGAGTTTAGACACTAGGAGAAGATAAGGAACACACCCATTATCAAGAAATCACATTAGGATTCTCTTTTTAACCTGTTCCTTAAAACACTAGTGCTTAGGAAATCTATTGGAGGCAGAAGCAGTCAAGGGTAGCTTAGGGTTAGGGTTAGGGTTAGGGTACGGCTTCGGGTACGGGTTCGGGTACGGGTTCGGGTACGGGTTCGGGTACGGCGTAGGGTATGGGTTAAGTTTAGGGTTAGGGTTAGTTTGAGGGTTAGGGCTCGGTTTAGGTTACGGGTTAGGATTAGGGTACGTGTTAGGGTTAGGGTAGGGGTTAGGGTTAGGGTGCGCGTTAGGGTTAGGGTAGTTATTAAACATATCCCACTCTCTAGATACCCCTTAGCACGTCAAGGAATATTATTTGGGGGTCCAGCCATGGAGAAGAGTTTAGACACTAGGAGAAGATAAGGAACACACCCATTATCAATAAATCACATTAGGATTCTCTTTTTAACCTGTTCCTTAAAACACTAGTGCTTAGGAAATCTATTGGAGGCAGAAGCAGTCAAGGGTAGCTTAGGGTTAGGGTTTGGTTTAGGGTACGGCTTAGGGTACGGGTTCGGGTACGGGTTCGGGTACGGGTTTGGGTATGGCGTAGGATTTGGGTTAGGGTTAGGGTTAGGGTTAGTTTGAGGGTTAGGGCTCGGTTTAGGGTACGGGTTAGGATTAGGGTACGTTTTAGGGTTAGGGTAGGGGTTAGGGTTAGGGTACGCGTTAGGGTTAGGGTAGTTATTAAACCTATCCCACTCCCTAGATACCCCTTAGCACGTCAAGGAATATTATTTGGGGGTCCAGCCATGGAGAAGAGTTTAGACACTAGGAGAAGATAAGGAACACACCCATTATTAAGAAATCACATTAGGATTCTCTTTTTAACCTTTTCCTTAAAACACTAGTGCTTAGGAAATCTATTGGAGGCAGAAGCAGTCAAGGGTAGCTTAGGGTTAGGGTTAGGGTTAGGGCTAGGGTTAGGACACGGCTTAGGGTACGGGTTCGGGTACGGGTTCGTGTACGGCGTAGGGTATGGGTTTGGGTTAGGGCTAGGATTAGTTTGAAGGTTAGGGCTCGGTTTAGGTTACGGGTTAGGATTAGGGTTCGTGTTAGGGTTAGGGTAGGGGTTAGGGTTAGGGTACGCGTTAGGGTTAGGGTAGTTATTAAACCTATCCCACTCTCTAGATACCCCTTAGCACGTCAAGGAATATTATTTGGGGGTCCAGCCATGGAGAAGAGTTTAGACACTAGGAGAAGATAAGGAACACACCCATTATCCTGAAATCACATTAGGATTCTCTTTTTAACCTGTTCCTTAATACACTAGTGCTTAGGAAATCTATTGGAGGCAGAAGCAGTCAAGGGTAGCTTAGGGTTAGGGTTACGGTGAGGGTTAGGGTTAGGGTATGGCTTAGGGTACGGGTTCGGGTACGGGTTCGGGTACGGCGTAGGGTATGGGTTAGGGTTAGGGTTAGGGTTAGTTTGAGGGTTAGGGCTCCGTTTAGGTTACGGGTTAGGATTAGGGTACGTGTTAGGGTTAGGGTAGGGGTTAGGGTTAGGGTACGCGTTAGGGTTAGGGTAGTTATTAAACCTATCCCACTCTCTAGATACCCCTTAGCACGTCAAGGAATATTATTTGGGGGTCCAGCCATGGAGAAGAGTTTAGACACTAGGAGAAGATAAGGAACACACCCATTATCAAGAAATCACATTAGGATTCTCTTTTTAACCAGTTCCTTAAAACACTAGTGCTTAGGAAATCTATTGGAGGCAGAAGCAGTCAAGGGTAGCTTAGGGTTAGGGTTAGGGTTAGGGTACGGCTTAGGGTACGGGTTCGGGTACGGGTTCGGGTACGGGTTCGGGTACGGCGCAGGGTATGGGTTAGGTTTAGGGTTAGGGTTAGTTTGAGGGTTAGGGCTCGGTTTAGGTTACGGGTTAGGATTAGGGTACGTGTTAGGGTTAGGGTAGGGGTTAGGGTTAGGGTACGCGTTAGGGTTAGGGTAGTTATTAAACCTATCCCACTCTCTAGATACCCCTTAGCACGTCAAGGAATATTATTTGGGGGTCCAGCCATGGAGAAGAGTTTAGACACTAGGAGAAGATAAGGAACACACCCATTATCAAGAAATCACATTAGGATTCTCTTTTTAACCTGTTCCTTAAAACACTAGTGCTTAGGAAATCTATTGGAGGCAGAAGCAGTCAAGGGTAGCTTAGGGTTAGGGTTAGGGTTAGGGCTAGGGTTAGGACACGGCTTAGGGTACGGGTTCGGGTACGGGTTCGTGTACGGCGTAGGGTATGGGTTTGTGTTAGGGTTAGGGTTAGTTTGAAGGTTAGGGCTCGGTTTAGGGTACGGGTTAGGATTAGGGTACGTGTTAGGGTTAGGGTAGGGGTTAGGGTTAGGGTGCGCGTTAGGGTTAGGGTAGTTATTAAACATATCCCACTCTCTAGATACCCCTTAGCACGTCAAGGAATATTATTTGGGGGTCCAGCCATGGAGAAGAGTTTAGACACTAGGAGAAGATAAGGAACACACCCATTATCAAGAAATCACATTAGGATTCTCTTTTTAACCTGTTCCTTAAAACACTAGTGCTTAGGAAATGTATTGGAGGCAGAAGCAGTCAAGGGTAGCTTAGGGTTAGGGTTAGGGTTAGGGCTAGGGTTAGGACACGGCTTAGGGTACGGGTTCGGGTACGGGTTCGCGTACGGCGTAGGGTATGGGTTAGGGTTAGTGTTAGGGTTAGTTTGAAGGTTAGGGCTCGGTTTAGGGTACGGGTTAGTATTAGGGTTCGTGTTAGGGTTAGGGTAGGGGTTAGGGTTAGGGTACGCGTTAGCGTTAGGGTAGTTATTAAACCTATCCCACTCTCTAGATACCCCTTAGCACGTCAAGGAATATTATTTGGGGGTCCAGCCATGGAGAAGAGTTTAGACACTAGGAGAAGATAAGGAACACACCCATTATCAAGAAATCACATTAGGATTCTCTTTTTAACCTGTTCCTTAAAACACTAGTGCTTAGGAAATCTATTGGAGGCAGAAGCAGTCAAGGGTAGCTTAGGGTTAGGGTTAGGGTTAGGGCTAGGGTTAGGACACGGCTTAGGGTACGGGTTCGGGTACGGGTTCGTGTACGGCGTAGGGTATGGGTTTGGGTTAGGGTTAGGATTAGTTTGAAGGTTAGGGCTCGGTTTAGGTTACGGGTTACGATTAGGGTTCGTGTTAGGGTTAGGGTAGGGGTTAGGGTTAGGGTACGCGTTAGGGTTAGGGTAGTTATTAAACCTATCCCACTCTCTAGATACCCCTTAGCACGTCAAGGAATATTATTTGGGGGTCCAGCCATGGAGAAGAGTTTAGACACTAGGAGAAAATAAGGAACACACCCATTATCCTGAAATCACATTAGGATTCTCTTTTTAACCTGTTCCTTAATACACTAGTGCTTAGGAAATCTATTGGAGGCAGAAGCAGTCAAGGGTAGCTTAGGGTTAGGGTTACGGTGAGGGTTAGGGTTAGGGTATGGCTTAGGGTACAGGTTCGGGTACGGGTTCGGGTACGGCGTAGGGTATGGGTTAGGGTTAGGGTTAGGGTTAGTTTGAGGGTTACGGCTCCGTTTAGGTTACGGGTTAGGATTAGGGTACGTGTTAGGGTTAGGGTAGGGGTTAGGGTTAGGGTACGCGTTAGGGTTAGGGTAGTTATTAAACCTATCCCACTATCTAGATACCCCTTAGCACGTCAAGGAATATTATTTGGGGGTCCAGCAATGGAGAAGAGTTTAGACACTAGGAGAAGATAAGGAACACACCCATTATCAAGAAATCACATTAGGATTCTCTTTTTAACCTGTTCCTTAAAACACTAGTGCTTAGGAAATCTATTGGAGGCAGAAGCAGTCAAGGGTAGCTTAGGGTTAGGGTTAGGGTTAGGGCTAGGGTTAGGACACGGCTTAGGGTACGGGTTCGGGTACGGGTTCGTGTACGGCGTAGGGTATGGGTTTGGGTTAGGGTTAGGGTTAGTTTGAAGGTTAGGGCTCGGTTTAGGGTACGGGTTAGGATTAGGGTTCGTGTTAGGGTTAGGGTAGGGGTTAGGGTTAGGTTACGCGTTAGGGTTAGGGTAGTTATTAAACCTATCCCACTCTCTAGATACCCCTTAGCACGTCAAGGAATATTATTTGGGGGTCCAGCCATGGAGAAGAGTTTAGACACTAGGAGAAGATAAGGAACACACCCATTATCCTGAAATCACATTAGGATTCTCTTTTTAACCTGTTCCTTAATACACTAGTGCTTAGGAAATCTATTGGAGGCATAAGCAGTCAAGGGTAGCTTAGGGTTAGGGTTACGGTTAGGGTTAGTGTTAGGGTATGGCTTAGGGTACGGGTTCGGGTACGGGTTCGGGTACGGCGTAGGGTATGGGTTAGGGTTAGGGTTAGGGTTAGTTTGAGGGTTAGGGCTCGGTTCAGGGTACGGGTTAGGATTAGGGTACGTGTTAGGGTTAGGGTAGGGGTTAGGGTTAGGGTACGCGTTAGGGTTAGGTTAGTTATTAAACCTTTCCCACTCTCTAGATACCCCTTAGCACGTCAAGGAATATTATTTGGGGGTCCAGCCATGGAGAAGAGTTTAGACACTAGGAGAAGATAAGGAACACACCCATTATCAAGAAATCACATTAGGATTCTCTTTTTAAACTGTTCCTTAAAACACTAGTGCTTAGGAAATCTATTGGAGGCAGAAGCAGTCAAGGGTAGCTTAGGGTTAGGGTTAGGGTTAGGGTACGGCTTAGGGTACGGGTTCGGGTACGGGTTCGGGTACGGGTTCGGGTACGGCATAGGGTATGGGTTAGGTATAGGGTTAGGGTTAGTTTGAGGGTTAGGGCTCGGTTTAGGTTATGGCTTAGGATTAGGGTACGTGTTAGGGTTAGGGTAGGGGTTAGGGTTAGGGTACGCGTTAGGGTTAGGGTAGTTATTAAACATATCCCACTCTCTAGATACCCCTTAGCACGTCAAGGAATATTATTTGGGGGTCCAGCCATGGAGAAGAGTTTAGACACTAGGAGAAGATAAGGAACACACCCATTATCAATAAATCACATTAGGATTCTCTTTTTAACCTGTTCCTTAAAACACTAGTGCTTAGGAAATCTATTGGAGGCAGAAGCAGTCAAGGGTAGCTTAGGGTTAGGGTTTGGGTTAGGGTACGGCTTAGGGTACGGGTTCGGGTACGGGTTTGGGTACGGGTTTGGGTATGGCGTAGGATATGGGTTAGGGTTAGGGTTAGGGTTAGTTTGAGGGTTAGGGCTCGGTTTAGGGTACGGGTTAGGATTAGGGTACGTGTTAGGGTTAGGGTAGGGGTTAGGGTTAGGGTACGCGTTAGGGTTAGGGTAGTTATTAAACCTATCCCACTCTCTAGATACCCATTAGCACGTCAAGGAATATTATTTGGGGGTCCAGCCATGGAGAAGAGTTTAGACACTAGGAGAAGATAAGGAACACACCCATTATCAAGAAATCACATTAGGATTCTCTTTTTAACCTGTTCCTTAAAACACTAGTGCTTAGGAAATCTATTGGAGGCAGAAGCAGTCAAGGGTAGCTTAGGGTTAGGGTTAGGGTTAGGGTTAGGGTTAGGGTACGGCTTAGGGTACGGGTTCGGGTACGGGTTCGTGTACGGCGTAGGGTATGGGTTAGGGTTAGGGTTAGGGTTAGTTTGAAGGTTAGGGCTCGGTTTAGGGTACGGGTTAGGATTAGGGTTCGTGTTAGGGTTAGGGTAGGGGTTAGGGTTAGGGTACGCGTTAGGGTTAGGGTTAGGGTTAGGGTTAGGGTTAGGGTTAGGGTTAGGGTTAGGGTTAGGGTTAGGGTTAGGGTTAGGGTTAGGGTTAGGGTTAGGGTTAGGGTTAGGACACGGCTTAGGGTACGGGTTCGGGTACGGGTTCGTGTACGGCGTAGGGTATGGGTATGGGTTAGTGTTAGGGTTAATTTGAAGGTTAGGGCTCGGTTTAGGGTACGGATTAGGATTAGGGTTCGTGTTAGGGTTAGGGTAGGGGTTAGGGTTAGGGTACGCGTTAGGGTTAGGGTAGTTATTAAACCTATCCCACTCTCTAGATACCCCTTAGCACGTCAAGGAATATTATTTGGGGGTCCAGCCATGGAGAAGAGTTTAGACACTAGGAGAAGATAAGGAACACACCCATTATCAAGAAATCACAGTAGGATTCTCTTTTTAACCTGTTCCTTAAAACACTAGTGCTTAGGAAATCAATTGGAGGCAGAAGCAGTCAAGGGTAGCTTAGGGTTAGGGTTAGGGTTAGGGTTTGGGTTAGTGTTAGGGTACGGGTTAGGAGTAGGGTACGAGTTAGGGTTAGGGTAGGGGTTAGGGTTAGGGTACGCGTTAGGGTTAGGGTAGTTATTAAACCTATCCCACTCCCTAGATACCCCTTAGCACGTCAAGGAATATTATTTGGGGGTCCAGCCATGGAGAAGAGTTTAGACAGTAGGAGAAGATAAGGAACACACCCATTATCAAGAAATCAGATTAGGATTCTCTTTTTAACCTGTTCCTTAAAACACTAGTGCTTAGGAAATCTATTCGAGGCAAAGCAGTCAAGGGTAGCTTAGGGTTAGGGTTAGGGTTAGGGTTAGGGTTAGGGTACGGCTTAGGGTACGGGTTCGGGTACGGGTTCGTGTACGCTGTAGGGTATGGGTTAGGGTTAGGGTTAGGGTTAGTTTGAAGGTTAGGGCTCGGTTTAGGGTACGGGTTAGGATTAGGGTTCGTGTTAGGGTTAGGGTAGGGGTTAGGGTTAGGGTACGCGTTAGGGTTAGGGTAGTTATGAAACCTATCCCACTCTCTAGATACCCCTTAGCACGTCAAGGAATATTATTTGGGGGTCCAGCCATGGAGAAGAGTTTAGACACTAGGAGAAGATAAGGAACACACCCATTATCCTGAAATCTCATTAGGATTCTCTTTTTAACCTGTTCCTTAAAACACTAGTGCTTAGGAAATCTATTGGAGGCAGAAGCAGTCAAGGGTAGCTTAGGGTTAGGGTTAGGGTTAGGGCTAGGGTTAGGACACGGCTTAGGGTATGGGTTCGGGTACGGGTTCGTGTACGGCGTAGGGTATGGGTTTGTGTTAGGGTTAGGGTTAGTTTGAAGGTTAGGGCTCGGTTTAGGGTACGGGTTAGGATTAGGGTACGTGTTAGGGTTAGGGTAGGGGTTAGGGTTAGGGTACGCGTTAGGGTTAGGGTAGTTATTAAACCTATCCCACTTTCTAGATACCCCTTAGCACGTCAAGGAATATTATTTGGGGGTCCAGCAATGGAGAAGAGTTTAGACACTAGGAGAAGATAAGGAACACACCCATTATCAAGAAATCACATTAGGATTCTCTTTTTAACCTGTTCCTTAAAACACTAGTGCTTAGGAAATCTATTGGAGGCAGAAGCAGTCAAGGGTAGCTTAGGGTTAGGGTTAGGGTTAGGGTACGGCTTAGGGTACGGGTTCGGGTACGGGTTCGGGTACGGGTTCGGGTACGGCGTAGGGTATGGGTTAAGTTTAGGGTTAGGGTTAGTTTGAGGGTTAGGGCTCGGTTTAGGTTACGGGTTAGGATTAGGGTACGTGTTAGGGTTAGGGTAGGGGTTAGGGTTAGGGTGCGCGTTAGGGTTAGGGTAGTTATTAAACATATCCCACTCTCTAGATACCCGTTAGCACGTCAAGGAATATTATTTGGGGGTCCAGCCATGGAGAAGAGTTTAGACACTAGGAGAAGATAAGGAACACACCCATTATCAATAAATCACATTAGGATTCTCTTTTTAACCTGTTCCTTAAAACACTAGTGCTTAGGAAATCTATTGGAGGCAGAAGCAGTCAAGGGTAGCTTAGGGTTAGGGTTTGGTTTAGGGTACGGCTTAGGGTACGGGTTCGGGTACGGGTTCGGGTACGGGTTTGGGTATGGCGTAGGATATGGGTTAGGGTTAGGGTTAGGGTTAGTTTGAGGGTTAGGGCTCGGTTTAGGGTACGGGTTAGGATTAGGGTACGTGTTAGGGTTAGGGTAGGGGTTAGGGTTAGGGTACGCGTTAGGGTTAGGGTAGTTATTAAACCTATCCCACTCCCTAGATACCCCTTAGCACGTCAAGGAATATTATTTGGGGGTCCAGCCATGGAGAAGAGTTTAGACACTAGGAGAAGATAAGGAACACACCCATTATCCAGAAATCACATTAGGATTCTCTTTTTAACCTGTTCCTTAAAACACTAGTGCTTAGGAAATCTATTGGAGGCAGAAGCAGTCAAGGGTAGCTTAGGGTTAGGGTTAGGGTTAGGGCTAGGGTTAGGACACGGCTTAGGGTACGGGTTCGGGTACGGGTTCGTGTACGGCGTAGGGTATGGGTTTGGGATAGGGTTAGGATTAGTTTGAAGGTTAGGGCTCGGTTTAGGTTACGGGTTAGGATTAGGGTTCGTGTTAGGGTTAGGGTAGGGGTTAGGGTTAGGGTACGCGTTAGGGTTAGGGTAGTTATTAAACCTATCCCACTCTCTAGATACCCCTTAGCACGTCAAGGAATATTATTTGGGGGTCCAGCCATGGAGAAGAGTTTAGACACTAGGAGAAAATAAGGAACACACCCATTATCCTGAAATCACATTAGGATTCTCTTTTTAACCTGTTCCTTAATACACTAGTGCTTAGGAAATCTATTGGAGGCAGAAGCAGTCAAGGGTAGCTTAGGGTTAGGGTTACGGTGAGGATTAGGCTTAGGGTATGGCTTAGGGTACGGGTTCGGGTACGGGTTCGGGTACGGCGTAGGGTATGGGTTAGGGTTAGGGTTAGGGTTAGTTTGAGGGTTAGGGCTCCGATTAGGTTACGGGTTAGGATTAGGGTACGTGTTAGGGTTAGGGTAGGGGTTAGGGTTAGGGTACGCGTTAGGGTTAGGGTAGTTATTAAACCTATCCCACTCTCTAGATACCCCTTAGCACGTCAAGGAATATTATTTGGGGGTCCAGCCATGGAGAAGAGTTTAGACACTAGGAGAAGATAAGGAACACACCCATTATCAAGAAATCACATTAGGATTCTCTTTTTAACCTGTTCCTTAAAACACTAGTGCTTAGGAAATCTATTGGAGGCAGAAGCAGTCAAGGGTAGCTTAGGGTTAGGGTTAGGGTTAGGGCTAGGGTTAGGACACGGCTTAGGGTACGGGTTCGGGTACGGGTTCGTGTACGGCGTAGGGTATGGGTTTGGGTTAGGGTTAGGGTTAGTTTGAAGGTTAGGGCTCGGTTTAGGGTACGGGTTAGGATTAGGGTTCGTGTTAGGGTTAGGGTAGGGGTTAGGGTTAGGGTACGCGTTAAGGTTAGGGTAGTTATTAAACCTATCCCACTCTCTAGATACCCCTTAGCACGTCAAGGAATATTATTTGGGGGTCCAGCCATGGAGAAGAGTTTAGACACTAGGAGAAGATAAGGAACACACCCATTATCCTGAAATCACATTAGGATTCTCTTTTTAACCTGTTCCTTAATACACTAGTGCTTAGGAAATCTATTGGAGGCAGAAGCAGTCAAGGGTAGCTTAGGGTTAGCGTTACGGTTAGGGTTAGTGTTAGGGTATGGCTTAGGGTACGGGTTCGGGTACGGGTTCGGGTACGGCGTAGTGTATGGGTTAGGGTTAGGGTTAGGGTTAGTTTGAGGGTTAGGGCTCGGTTCAGGGTACGGGTTAGGATTAGGGTACGTGTTAGGGTTAGGGTAGGGGTTAGGGTTAGGGTACGCGTTAGGGTTAGGTTAGTTATTAAACCTATCCCACTCTCTAGATACCCCTTAGCACGTCAAGGAATATTATTTGGGGGTCCAGCCATGGAGAAGAGTTTAGACACTAGGAGAAGATAAGGAACACACCCATTATCAAGAAATCACATTAGGATTCTCTTTTTAATCTGTTCCTTAAAACACTAGTGCTTAGGAAATCTATTGGAGGCAGAAGCAGTCAAGGGTAGCTTAGGGTTAGATACGGCTTAGGGTACGGGTTCCGGTACGGGTTCGGGTACGGGTTCGGGTACGGCATAGGGTATGGGTTAGGTATAGGGTTAGGGTTAGTTTGAGGGTTAGGGCTCGGTTTAGGTTACGGCTTAGGATTAGGGTACGTGTTAGGGTTAGGGTACGCGTTAGGGTTAGGGTACGCGTTAGGGTTAGGGTAGTTATTAAACATATCCCACTCTCTAGATACCCCTTAGCACGTCAAGGAATATTATTTGGGGGTCCAGCCATGGAGAAGAGTTTAGACACTAGGAGAAGATAAGGAACACACCCATTATCAATAAATCACATTAGGATTCTCTTTTTAACCTGTTCCTTAAAACACTAGTGCTTAGGAAATCTATTGGAGGCAGAAGCAGTCAAGGGTAGCTTAGGGTTAGGGTTTGGGTTAGGGTACGGCTTGGGGTACGGGTTCGGGTACGGGTTCGGGTACGGGTTTGGGTATGGCGTAGGATATGGGTTAGGGTTAGGGTTAGGGTTAGTTTGAGGGTTAGGGCTCGGTTTAGGGTACGGGTTAGGATTAGGGTACGTGTTAGGGTTAGGGTAGGGGTTAGGGTTAGGGTACGCGTTAGGGTTAGGGTAGTTATTAAACCTATCCCACTCTCTAGATACCCCTTAGCACGTCAAGGAATATTATTTGGGTGTCCAGCCATGGAGAAGAGTTTAGACACTAGGAGAAGATAAGGAACACACCCATTATCCTGAAATCACATTAGGATTCTCTTTTTAACCTGTTCCTTAAAACACTAGTGCTTAGGAAATCTATTGGAGGCAGAAGCAGTCAAGGGTAGCTTAGGGTTAGGGTTAGGGTTAGGGATAGGGTTAGGGTACGGCTTAGGGTACGGGTTCGGGTACGGGTTCGTGTACGGCGTAGGGTATGGGTTAGGGTTAGGGTTAGGGTTAGTTTGAAGGTTAGGGCTCGGTTTAGGGTACGGGTTAGGATTAGGGTTCGTGTTAGGGTTAGGGTAGGGGTTAGGGTTAGGGTACGCGTTAGGGTTAGGGTAGTTATTAAACCTATCCCACTCCCTAGATACCCCTTAGCACGTCAAGGAATATTATTTGGGGGTCCAGCCATGGAGAAGAGTTTAGACACTAGGAGAAGATAAGGACCACACCCATTATCAAGAAATCACATTAGGATTCTCTTTTTAACCTGTTCCTTAAAACACTAGTGCTTAGGAAATCTATTGGAGGAAGAAGCAGTCAAGGGTAGCTTAGGGTTAGGGTTAGGGTTAGGGCTAGGGTTAGGACACGGCTTAGGGTACGGGTTCGGGTACGGGTTCGTGTACGGATTAGGGTATGGGTATGGGTTAGTGTTAGGGTTAATTTGAAGGTTAGGGCTCGGTTTAGGGTACGGGTTAGGATTAGGGTTCGTGTTAGGGTTAGGGTAGGGGTTAGGGTTAGGGTACGCGTTAGGGTTAGGGTAGTTATTAAACCTATCCCACTCTCTAGATTCCCCTTAGCACGTCAAGGAATATTATTTGGGGGTCCAGCCATGGAGAAGAGTTTAGACACTAGGAGAAGATAAAGAACACACCCATTATCCTGAAATCACATTAGGATTCTCTTTTTAACCTGTTCCTTAATACACTAGTGCTTAGGAAATCTAGTGGAGGCAGAAGCAGTCAAGGGTAGCTTAGGGTTAGGGTTACGGTTAGGGTTAGGGTTAGGGTATGGCTTAGGGTACGGGTTCGGGTACGGGTTCGGGTACGGCGTAGGGTATGGGTTAGGGTTAGGGTTAGGGTTAGTTTGAGGGTTAGGGCTCGGTTTAGGGTACGGGTTAGGATTAGGGTACGTGTTAGGGTTAGGGTAGGGGTTAGGGTTAGGGTACGCGTTAGGGTTAGGGTAGTTATTAAACCTATCCCACTCTCTAGATACCCCTTAGCACGTCAAGGAATATTATTTGGGGGTCCAGCCATGGAGAAGAGTTTAGACACTAGGAGAAGATAAGGAACACACCCATTATCAAGAAATAACATTAGGATTCTCTTTTTAACCTGTTCCTTAAAACACTAGTGCTTACGAAATCTATTGGAGGCAGAAGCAGTCAAGGGTAGCTTAGGGTTAGGGTTTGGGTTAGGGTATGGCTTAGGGTACGGGTTCGGGTACGGGTTCGGGTACGGGTTTGGGTATGGCGTAGGATATGCGTTAGGGTTAGGGTTCGGGTTACTTTGAGGGTTAGGGCTCGGTTTAGGGTACGGGTTAGGATTAGGGTACGTGTTAGGGTTAGGGTAGGGGTTAGGGTTAGGGTACGCGTTAGGGTTAGGGTAGTTATTAAACCTATCCCACTCTCTAGATACCCCTTAGCACGTCAAGGAATATTATTTGGGGGTCCAGCCATGGAGAAGAGTTTAGACACTAGGAGAAGATAAGGAACACACCCATTATCAAGAAATCACAGTAGGATTCTCTTTTTAACCTGTTCCTTAAAACACTAGTGCTTAGGAAATCAATTGGAGGCAGAAGCAGTCAAGGGTAGCTTAGGGTTAGTGTTAGGGTTAGGGTTTGGGTTAGTGTTAGGGTACGGGTTAGGAGTAGGGTACGAGTTAGGGTTAGGGTAGGGGTTAGGGTTAGGGTACGCGTTAGGGTTAGGGTAGTTATTAAAACTATCCCACTCCCTAGATACCCCTTAGCACGTCAAGGAATATTATTTGGGGGTCCAGCCATGGAGAAGAGTTTAGACAGTAGGAGAAGATAAGGAACACACCCATTATCAAGAAATCACATTAGGATTCTCTTTTTAACCTGTTCCTTAAAACACTAGTGCTTAGGAAATCTATTGGAGGAAGAAGCAGTCAAGGGTAGCTTAGGGTTAGGGTTAGGGTTAGGGTTAGGGTTAGGGTACGGCTTAGGGTACGGGTTCGGGTACGGGTTCGTGTACGCTGTAGGGTATGGGTTAGGGTTAGGGTTAGGGTTAGTTTGAAGGTTAGGGCTCGGTTTAGGGTACGGGTTAGGATTAGGGTTCGTGTTAGGGTTAGGGTAGGGGTTAGGGTTAGGGTACGCGTTAGGGTTAGGGTAGTTATGAAACCTATCCCACTCTCTAGATACCCCTTAGCACGTCAAGGAATATTATTTGGGGGTCCAGCCATGGAGAAGAGTTTAGACACTAGGAGAAGATAAGGAACACACCCATTATCCTGAAATCACATTAGGATTCTCTTTTTAACCTGTTCCTTAAAACACTAGTGCTTAGGAAATCTATTGGAGGCAGAAGCAGTCAAGGGTAGCTTAGGGTTAGGGTTAGGGTTAGGGCTAGGGTTAGGACACGGCTTAGGGTACGGGTTCGGGTACGGGTTCGTGTACGGCGTAGGGTATGGGTTTGTGTTAGGGTTAGGGTTAGTTTGAAGGTTAGGGCTCGGTTTAGGGTACGGGTTAGGATTAGGGTACGTGTTAGGGTTAGGGTAGGGGTTAGGGTTAGGGTACGCG
Source organism: Eschrichtius robustus (assembly GCF_028021215.1). Taxonomy (NCBI): domain Eukaryota; kingdom Metazoa; phylum Chordata; class Mammalia; order Artiodactyla; family Eschrichtiidae; genus Eschrichtius; species Eschrichtius robustus. Next base: position 26,254 of record NW_027175394.1, on the reverse strand, counting down.
TTAGGGTTAGGGTAGTTATTAAACCTATCCCACTTTCTAGATACCCCTTAGCACGTCAAGGAATATTATTTGGGGGTCCAGCAATGGAGAAGAGTTTAGACACTAGGAGAAGATAAGGAACACACCCATTATCAAGAAATCACATTAGGATTCTCTTTTTAACCTGTTCCTTAAAACACTAGTGCTTAGGAAATCTATTGGAGGAAGAAGCAGTCAAGGGTAGCTTAGGGTTAGGGTTAGGGTTAGGGCTAGGTTTAGGACACGGCTTAGGGTACGGGTTCGGGTACGGGTTCGTGTACGGCGTAGGGTATGGGTTTGGGTTAGGGTTAGGATTAGTTTGAAGGTTAGGGCTCGGTTTAGGTTACGGGTTAGGATTAGGGTTCGTGTTAGGGTTAGGGTAGGGGTTAGGGTTAGGGTACGCGTTAGGGTTAGGGTAGTTATTAAACCTATCCCACTCTCTAGATACCCCTTAGCACGTCAAGGAATATTATTTGGGGGTCCAGCCATGGAGAAGAGTTTAGACACTAGGAGAAAATAAGGAACACACCCATTATCCTGAAATCACATTAGGATTCTCTTTTTAACCTGTTCCTTAATACACTAGTGCTTAGGAAATCTATTGGAGGCAGAAGCAGTCAAGGGTAGCTTATAGTTAGGGTTACGGTGAGGGTTAGGGTTAGGGTATGGCTTAGGGTACGGGTTCGGGTACGGGTTCGGGTACGGCGTAGGGTATGGGTTAGGGTTAGGGTTAGGGTTAGTTTGAGGGTTAGGGCTCCGATTAGGTTACGGGTTAGGATTAGGGTACGTGTTAGGGTTAGGGTAGGGGTTAGGGTTAGGGTACGCGTTAGGGTTAGGGTAGTTATTAAACCTATCCCACTCTCTAGATACCCCTTAGCACGTCAAGGAATATTATTTGGGGGTCCAGCCATGGAGAAGAGTTTAGACACTAGGAGAAGATAAGGAACACACCCATTATCAAGAAATCACATTAGGATTCTCTTTTTAACCTGTTCCTTAAAACACTAGTGCTTAGGAAATCTATTGGAGGCAGAAGCAGTCAAGGGTAGCTTAGGGTTAGGGTTAGGGTTAGGGCTAGGGTTAGGACACGGCTTAGGGTACGGGTTCGGGTACGGGTTCGTGTACGGCGTAGGGTATGGGTTTCGGTTAGGGTTAGGGTTAGTTTGAAGGTTAGGGCTCGGTTTAGGGTACGGGTTAGGATTAGGGTTCCTGTTAGGGTTAGGGTAGGGGTTAGGGTTAGGGTACACGTTAGGGTTAGGGTAGTTATTAAACCTATCCCACTCTCTAGATACCCCTTAGCACGTCAAGGAATATTATTTGGGGGTCCAGCCATGGAGAAGAGTTTAGACACTAGGAGAAGATAAGGAACACACCCATTATCAAGAAATCACATTAGGATTCTCTTTTTAACCTGTTCCTTAAAACACTAGTGCTTAGGAAATCTATTGGAGGCAGAAGCAGTCAAGGGTAGCTTAGGGTTAGGGTTAGGGTTAGGGTACGGCTTAGGGTACGGGTTCCGGTACGGGTTCGGGTACGGGTTCGGGTACGGCATAGGGTATGGGTTAGGTATAGGGTTAGGGTTAGTTTGAGGGTTAGGGCTCGGTTTAGGTTACGGCTTAGGATTAGGGTACGTGTTAGGGTTAGGGTAGGGGTTAGGGTTAGGGTACGCGTTAGGGTTAGGGTAGTTATTAAACATATCCCACTCTCTAGATACCCCTTAGCACGTCAAGGAATATTATTTGGGGGTCCAGCCATGGAGAAGAGTTTAGACACTAGGAGAAGATAAGGAACACACCCATTATCAATAAATCACATTAGGATTCTCTTTTTAACCTGTTCCTTAAAACACTAGTGCTTAGGAAATCTATTGGAGGCAGAAGCAGTCAAGGGTAGCTTAGGGTTAGGGTTTGGGTTAGGGTACGGCTTAGGGTACGGGTTCGGGTACGGGTTCGGGTACGGGTTTGGGTATGGCGTAGGATATGGGTTAGGGTTAGGGTTAGGGTTAGTTTGAGGGTTAGGGCTCGGTTTAGGGTACGGGTTACGATTAGGGTACGTGTTAGGGTTAGGGTAGGGGTTAGGGTTAGGGTACGCGTTAGGGTTAGGGTAGTTATTAAACCTATCCCACTCTCTAGATACCCCTTAGCACGTCAAGGAATATTATTTGGGTGTCCAGCCATGGAGAAGAGTTTAGACACTAGGAGAAGATAAGGAACACACCCATTATCCTGAAATCACATTAGGATTCTCTTTTTAACCTGTTCCTTAAAACACTAGTGCTTAGGAAATCTATTGGAGGCAGAAGCAGTGAAGGGTAGCTTAGGGTTAGGGTTAGGGTTAGGGTTAGGGTTAGGGTACGGCTTAGGGTACGGGTTCGGGTACGGGTTCGTGTACGGCGTAGGGTATGGGTTAGGGTTAGGGTTAGGGTTAGTTTGAAGGTTAGGGCTCGGTTTAGGGTACGGGTTAGGATTAGGGTTCGTGTTAGGGTTAGGGTAGGGGTTAGGGTTAGGGTACGCGTTAGGGTTAGGGTAGTTATTAAACCTATCCCACTCCCTAGATACCCCTTAGCACGTCAAGGAATATTATTTGGGGGTCCAGCCATGGAGAAGAGTTTAGACACTAGGAGAAGATAAGGAACACACCCATTATCAAGAAATCACATTAGGATTCTCTTTTTAACCTGTTCCTTAAAACACTAGTGCTTAGGAAATCTATTGGAGGAAGAAGCAGTCAAGGGTAGCTTAGGGTTAGGGTTAGGGTTAGGGCTAGGGTTAGGACACGGCTTAGGGTACGGGTTCGGGTACGGGTTCGTGTACGGATTAGGGTATGGGTATGGGTTAGTGTTAGGGTTAATTTGAAGGTTAGGGCTCGGTTTAGGGTACGGGTTAGAATTAGGGTTCGTGTTAGGGTTAGGGTAGGGGTTAGGGTTAGGGTACGCGTTAGGGTTAGGGTAGTTATTAAACCTATCCCACTCTCTAGATTCCCCTTAGCACGTCAAGGAATATTATTTGGGGGTCCAGCCATGGAGAAGAGTTTAGACACTAGGAGAAGATAAAGAACACACCCATTATCCTGAAATCACATTAGGATTCTCTTTTTAACCTGTTCCTTAATACACTAGTGCTTAGGAAATCTATTGGAGGCAGAAGCAGTCAAGGGTAGCTTAGGGTTAGGGTTACGGTTAGGGTTAGGGTTAGGGTATGGCTTAGGGTACGGGTTCGGGTACGGGTTCGGGTACGGCGTAGGGTATGGGTTAGGGTTAGGGTTAGGGTTAGTTTGAGGGTTAGGGCTCGGTTTAGGGTACGGGTTAGGATTAGGGTAGGGGTTAGGGTTAGGGTACGCGTTAGGGTTAGGGTAGTTATTAAACCTATCCCACTCTCTAGATACCCCTTAGCACGTCAAGGAATATTATTTGGGGGTCCAGCCATGGAGAAGAGTTTAGACACTAGGAGAAGATAAGGAACACACCCATTATCCTGAAATCACATTAGGATTCTCTTTTTAACCTGTTCCTTAATACACTAGTGCTTAGGAAATCTATTGGAGGCAGAAGCAGTCAAGGGTAGCTTAGGGTTAGGGTTACGGTGAGGGTTAGGGTTAGGGTATGGCTTAGGGTACGGGTTCGGGTACGGGTTCGGGTACGGTGTAGGGTATGGGTTAGGGTTAGGGTTAGGGTTAGTTTGAGGGTTAGGGCTCCGTTTAGGTTACGGGTTAGGATTAGGGTACGTGTTAGGGTTAGGGTAGGGGTTAGGGTTAGGGTACGCGTTAGGGTTAGGGTAGTTATTAAACCTATCCCACTATCTAGATACCCCTTAGCACGTCAAGGAATATTATTTGGGGGTCCAGCCATGGAGAAGAGTTTAGACACTAGGAGAAGATAAGGAACACACCCATTATCAAGAAATCACATTAGGATTCTCTTTTTAACCTGTTCCTTAAAACACTAGTGCTTACGAAATCTATTGGAGGCAGAAGCAGTCAAGGGTAGCTTAGGGTTAGGGTTAGGGTTAGGGTACGGCTTAGGGTACGGGTTCGGGTACGGGTTCGGGTACGGGTTCGGGTACGGCGCAGGGTATGGGTTAGTTTTAGGGTTAGGGTTAGTTTGAGGGTTAGGGCTCGGTTTAGGTTACGGGTTAGGATTAGGGTACGTGTTAGGGTTAGGGTAGGGGTTAGGGTTAGGGTACGCGTTAGGGTTAGGGTAGTTATTAAACCTATCCCACTCTCTAGATACCCCTTAGCACGTCAAGGAATATTATTTGGGGGTCCAGCCATGGAGAAGAGTTTAGACACTAGGAGAAGATAAGGAACACACCCATTATCAAGAAATCACATTAGGATTCTCTTTTTAACCTGTTCCTTAAAACACTAGTGCTTAGGAAATCTATTGGAGGCAGAAGCAGTCAAGGGTAGCTTAGGGTTAGGGTTAGGGTTAGGGCTAGGGTTAGGACACGGCTTAGGGTACGGGTTCGGGTACGGGTTCGTGTACGGCGTAGGGTATGGGTTTGTGTTAGGGTTAGGGTTAGTTTGAAGGTTAGGGCTCGGTTTAGGGTACGGGTTAGGATTAGGGTACGTGTTAGGGTTAGGGTAGGGGTTAGGGTTAGGGTACGCGTTAGGGTTAGGGTAGTTATTAAACCTATCCCACTTTCTAGATACCCCTTAGCACGTCAAGGAATATTATTTGGGGGTCCAGCAATGGAGAAGAGTTTAGACACTAGGAGAAGATAAGGAACACACCCATTATCAAGAAATCACATTAGGATTCTCTTTTTAACCTGTTCCTTAAAACACTAGTGCTTAGGAAATCTATTGGAGGCAGAAGCAGTCAAGGGTAGCTTAGGGTTAGGGTTTGGTTTAGGGTACGGCTTAGGGTACGGGTTCGGGTACGGGTTCGGGTACGGGTTTGGGTATGGCGTAGGATATGGGTTAGGGTTAGGGTTAGGGTTAGTTTGAGGGTTAGGGCTCGGTTTAGGGTACGGGTTAGGATTAGGGTACGTGTTAGTGTTAGGGTAGGGGTTAGGGTTAGGGTACGCGTTAGGGTTAGGGTAGTTATTAAACCTATCCCACTCCCTAGATACCCCTTAGCACGTCAAGGAATATTATTTGGGGGTCCAGCCATGGAGAAGAGTTTAGACACTAGGAGAAGATAAGGAACACACCCATTATCAAGAAATCACATTAGGATTCTCTTTTTAACCTGTTCCTTAAAACACTAGTGCTTAGGAAATCTATTGGAGGCAGAAGCAGTCAAGGGTAGCTTAGGGTTAGGGTTAGGGTTAGGGCTAGGGTTAGGACACGGCTTAGGGTACGGGTTCGGGTACGGGTTCGCGTACGGCGTAGGGTATGGGTTAGGGTTAGTGTTAGGGTTAGTTTGAAGGTTAGGGCTCGGTTTAGGGTACGGGTTAGGATTAGGGTTCGTGTTAGGGTTAGGGTAGGGGTTAGGGTTAGGGTACGCGTTAGCGTTAGGGTAGTTATTAAACCTATCCCACTCTCTAGATACCCCTTAGCACGTCAAGGAATATTATTTGGGGGTCCAGCCATGGAGAAGAGTTTAGACACTAGGAGAAGATAAGGAACACACCCATTATCAAGAAATCACATTAGGATTCTCTTTTTAACCTGTTCCTTAAAACACTAGTGCTTAGGAAATCTATTGGAGGCAGAAGCAGTCAAGGGTAGCTTAGGGTTAGGGTTAGGGTTAGGGCTAGGGTTAGGACACGGCTTAGGGTACGGGTTCGGGTACGGGTTCGTGTACGGCGTAGGGTATGGGTTTGGGTTAGGGTTAGGATTAGTTTGAAGGTTAGGGCTCGGTTTAGGTTACGGGTTAGGATTAGGGTTCGTGTTAGGGTTAGGGTAGGGGTTAGGGTTAGGGTACGCGTTAGGGTTAGGGTAGTTATTAAACCTATCCCACTCTCTAGATACCCCTTAGCACGTCAAGGAATATTATTTGGGGGTCCAGCCATGGAGAAGAGTTTAGACACTAGGAGAAAATAAGGAACACACCCATTATCCTGAAATCACATTAGGATTCTCTTTTTAACCTGTTCCTTAATACACTAGTGCTTAGGAAATCTATTGGAGGCAGAAGCAGTCAAGGGTAGCTTAGGGTTAGGGTTACGGTGAGGGTTAGGGTTAGGGTATGGCTTAGGGTACAGGTTCGGGTACGGGTTCGGGTACGGCGTAGGGTATGGGTTAGGGTTAGGGTTAGGGTTAGTTTGAGGGTTAGGGCTCCGTTTAGGTTACGGGTTAGGATTAGGGTACGTGTTAGGGTTAGGGTAGGGGTTAGGGTTAGGGTACGCGTTAGGGTTAGGGTAGTTATTAAACCTATCCCACTATCTAGATACCCCTTAGCACGTCAAGGAATATTATTTGGGGGTCCAGCAATGGAGAAGAGTTTAGACACTAGGAGAAGATAAGGAACACACCCATTATCAAGAAATCACATTAGGATTCTCTTTTTAACCTGTTCCTTAAAACACTAGTGCTTAGGAAATCTATTGGAGGCAGAAGCAGTCAAGGGTAGCTTAGGGTTAGGGTTAGGGTTAGGGCTAGGGTTAGGACACGGCTTAGGGTACGGGTTCGGGTACGGGTTCGTGTACGGCGTAGGGTATGGGTTTGGGTTAGGGTTAGGGTTAGTTTGAAGGTTAGGGCTCGGTTTAGGGTACGGGTTAGGATTAGGGTTCGTGTTAGGGTTAGGGTAGGGGTTAGGGTTAGGGTACGCGTTAGGGTTAGGGTAGTTATTAAACCTATCCCACTCTCTAGATACCCCTTAGCACGTCAAGGAATATTATTTGGGTGTCCAGCCATGGAGAAGAGTTTAGACACTAGGAGAAGATAAGGAACACAACCATTATCCTGAAATCACATTAGGATTCTCTTTTTAACCTGTTCCTTAATACACTAGTGCTTAGGAAATCTATTGGAGGCAGAAGCAGTCAAGGGTAGCTTAGGGTTAGGGTTACGGTTAGGGTTAGTGTTAGGGTATGGCTTAGGGTACGGGTTCGGGTACGGGTTCGGGTACGGCGTAGGGTATGGGTTAGGGTTAGGGTTAGGGTTAGTTTGAGGGTTAGGGCTCGGTTCAGGGTACGGGTTAGGATTAGGGTACGTGTTAGGGTTAGGGTAGGGGTTAGTGTTAGGGTACGCGTTAGGGTTAGGTTAGTTATTAAACCTATCCCACTCTCTAGATACCCCTTAGCACGTCAAGGAATATTATTTGGGGGTCCAGCCATGGAGAAGAGTTTAGACACTAGGAGAAGATAAGGAACACACCCATTATCAAGAAATCACATTAGGATTCTCTTTTTAACCTGTTCCTTAAAACACTAGTGCTTAGGAAATCTATTGGAGGCAGAAGCAGTCAAGGGTAGCTTAGGGTTAGGGTTAGGGTTAGGGTACGGCTTAGGGTACGGGTTCGGGTACGGGTTCGGGTACGGGTTCGGGTACGGCATAGGGTATGGGTTAGGTATAGGGTTAGGGTTAGTTTGAGGGTTAGGGCTCGGTTTAGGTTACGGCTTAGGATTAGGGTACGTGTTAGGGTTAGGGTAGGGGTTAGGGTTAGGGTACGCGTTAGGGTTAGGGTAGTTATTAAACATATCCCACTCTCTAGATACCCCTTAGCACGTCAAGGAATATTATTTGGGGGTCCAGCCATGGAGAAGAGTTTAGACACTAGGAGAAGATAAGGAACACACCCATTATCAATAAATCACATTAGGATTCTCTTTTTAACCTGTTCCTTAAAACACTAGTGCTTAGGAAATCTATTTGAGGCAGAAGCAGTCAAGGGTAGCTTAGGGTTAGGGTTTGGGTTAGGGTACGGCTTAGGGTACGGGTTCGGGTACGGGTTTGGGTACGGGTTTGGGTATGGCGTAGGATATGGGTTAGGGTTAGGGTTAGGGTTAGTTTGAGGGTTAGGGCTCGGTTTAGGGTACGGGTTAGGATTAGGGTACGTGTTAGGGTTAGGGTAGGTGTTAGGTATAGGGTACGCGTTAGGGTTAGGGTAGTTATTAAACCTATCCCACTCTCTAGATACCCCTTAGCACGTCAAGGAATATTATTTGGGTGTCCAGCCATGGAGAAGAGTTTAGACACTAGGAGAAGATAAGGAACACACCCATTATCAAGAAATCACATTAGGATTCTCTTTTTAACCTGTTCCTTAAAACACTAGTGCTTAGGAAATCTATTGGAGGCAGAAGCAGTCAAGGGTAGCTTAGGGTTAGGGTTAGGGTTAGGGTTAGGGTTAGGGTACGGCTTAGGGTACGGGTTCGGGTACGGGTTCGTGTACGGCGTAGGGTATGGTTTAGGGTTAGGGTTAGGGTTAGTTTGAAGGTTAGGGCTCGGTTTAGGGTACGGGTTAGGATTAGGGTTCGTGTTAGGGTTAGGGTAGGGGTTAGGGTTAGGGTACGCGTTAGGGTTAGGGTAGTTATTAAACCTATCCCACTCCCTAGATACCCCTTAGCACGTCAAGGAATATTATTTGGGGGTCCAGCCATGGAGAAGAGTTTAGACACTAGGAGAAGATAAGGAACACACCCATTATCAAGAAATCACATTAGGATTCTCTTTTTAACCTGTTCCTTAAAACACTAGTGCTTAGGAAATCTATTGGAGGAAGAAGCAGTCAAGGGTAGCTTAGGGTTAGGGTTAGGGTTAGGGCTAGGGTTAGGACACGGCTTAGGGTACGGGTTCGGGTACGGGTTCGTGTACGGCGTAGGGTATGGGTATGGGTTAGTGTTAGGGTTAATTTGAAGGTTAGGGCTCGGTTTAGGGTACGGATTAGGATTAGGGTTCGTGTTAGGGTTAGGGTAGGGGTTAGGGTTAGGGTACGCGTTAGGGTTAGGGTAGTTATTAAACCTATCCCACTCTCTAGATACCCCTTAGCACGTCAAGGAATATTATTTGGGGGTCCAGCCATGGAGAAGAGTTTAGACACTAGGAGAAGATAAGGAACACACCCATTATCAAGAAATCACAGTAGGATTCTCTTTTTAACCTGTTCCTTAAAACACTAGTGCTTAGGAAATCAATTGGAGGCAGAAGCAGTCAAGGGTAGCTTAGGGTTAGGGTTAGGGTTAGGGTTTGGGTTAGTGTTAGGGTACGGGTTAGGAGTAGGGTACGAGTTAGGGTTAGGGTAGGGGTTAGGGTTAGGGTACGCGTTAGGGTTAGGGTAGTTATTAAACCTATCCCACTCCCTAGATACCCCTTAGCACGTCAAGGAATATTATTTGGGGGTCCAGCCATGGAGAAGAGTTTAGACAGTAGGAGAAGATAAGGAACACACCCATTATCAAGAAATCACATTAGGATTCTCTTTTTAACCTGTTCCTTAAAACACTAGTGCTTACGAAATCTATTGGAGGCAGAAGCAGTCAAGGGTAGCTTAGGGTTAGGGTTAGGGTTAGGGTACGGCTTAGGGTACGGGTTCGGGTACGGGTTCGGGTACGGGTTCGGGTACGGCGCAGGGTATGGGTTAGTTTTAGGGTTAGGGTTAGTTTGAGGGTTAGGGCTCGGTTTAGGTTACGGGTTAGGATTAGGGTACGTGTTAGGGTTAGGGTAGGGGTTAGGGTTAGGGTACGCGTTAGGGTTAGGGTAGTTATTAAACCTATCCCACTCTCTAGATACCCCTTAGCACGTCAAGGAATATTATTTGGGGGTCCAGCCATGGAGAAGAGTTTAGACACTAGGAGAAGATAAGGAACACACCCATTATCAAGAAATCACATTAGGATTCTCTTTTTAACCTGTTCCTTAAAACACTAGTGCTTAGGAAATCTATTGGAGGCAGAAGCAGTCAAGGGTAGCTTAGGGTTAGGGTTAGGGTTAGGGCTAGGGTTAGGACACGGCTTAGGGTACGGGTTCGGGTACGGGTTCGTGTACGGCGTAGGGTATGGGTTTGTGTTAGGGTTAGGGTTAGTTTGAAGGTTAGGGCTCGGTTTAGGGTACGGGTTAGGATTAGGGTACGTGTTAGGGTTAGGGTAGGGGTTAGGGTTAGGGTACGCGTTAGGGTTAGGGTAGTTATTAAACCTATCCCACTTTCTAGATACCCCTTAGCACGTCAAGGAATATTATTTGGGGGTCCAGCAATGGAGAAGAGTTTAGACACTAGGAGAAGATAAGGAACACACCCATTATCAAGAAATCACATTAGGATTCTCTTTTTAACCTGTTCCTTAAAACACTAGTGCTTAGGAAATCTATTGGAGGCAGAAGCAGTCAAGGGTAGCTTAGGGTTAGGGTTTGGTTTAGGGTACGGCTTAGGGTACGGGTTCGGGTACGGGTTCGGGTACGGGTTTGGGTATGGCGTAGGATATGGGTTAGGGTTAGGGTTAGGGTTAGTTTGAGGGTTAGGGCTCGGTTTAGGGTACGGGTTAGGATTAGGGTACGTGTTAGTGTTAGGGTAGGGGTTAGGGTTAGGGTACGCGTTAGGGTTAGGGTAGTTATTAAACCTATCCCACTCCCTAGATACCCCTTAGCACGTCAAGGAATATTATTTGGGGGTCCAGCCATGGAGAAGAGTTTAGACACTAGGAGAAGATAAGGAACACACCCATTATCAAGAAATCACATTAGGATTCTCTTTTTAACCTGTTCCTTAAAACACTAGTGCTTAGGAAATCTATTGGAGGCAGAAGCAGTCAAGGGTAGCTTAGGGTTAGGGTTAGGGTTAGGGCTAGGGTTAGGACACGGCTTAGGGTACGGGTTCGGGTACGGGTTCGCGTACGGCGTAGGGTATGGGTTAGGGTTAGTGTTAGGGTTAGTTTGAAGGTTAGGGCTCGGTTTAGGGTACGGGTTAGGATTAGGGTTCGTGTTAGGGTTAGGGTAGGGGTTAGGGTTAGGGTACGCGTTAGCGTTAGGGTAGTTATTAAACCTATCCCACTCTCTAGATACCCCTTAGCACGTCAAGGAATATTATTTGGGGGTCCAGCCATGGAGAAGAGTTTAGACACTAGGAGAAGATAAGGAACACACCCATTATCAAGAAATCACATTAGGATTCTCTTTTTAACCTGTTCCTTAAAACACTAGTGCTTAGGAAATCTATTGGAGGCAGAAGCAGTCAAGGGTAGCTTAGGGTTAGGGTTAGGGTTAGGGCTAGGGTTAGGACACGGCTTAGGGTACGGGTTCGGGTACGGGTTCGTGTACGGCGTAGGGTATGGGTTTGGGTTAGGGTTAGGATTAGTTTGAAGGTTAGGGCTCGGTTTAGGTTACGGGTTAGGATTAGGGTTCGTGTTAGGGTTAGGGTAGGGGTTAGGGTTAGGGTACGCGTTAGGGTTAGGGTAGTTATTAAACCTATCCCACTCTCTAGATACCCCTTAGCACGTCAAGGAATATTATTTGGGGGTCCAGCCATGGAGAAGAGTTTAGACACTAGGAGAAAATAAGGAACACACCCATTATCCTGAAATCACATTAGGATTCTCTTTTTAACCTGTTCCTTAATACACTAGTGCTTAGGAAATCTATTGGAGGCAGAAGCAGTCAAGGGTAGCTTAGGGTTAGGGTTACGGTGAGGGTTAGGGTTAGGGTATGGCTTAGGGTACAGGTTCGGGTACGGGTTCGGGTACGGCGTAGGGTATGGGTTAGGGTTAGGGTTAGGGTTAGTTTGAGGGTTAGGGCTCCGTTTAGGTTACGGGTTAGGATTAGGGTACGTGTTAGGGTTAGGGTAGGGGTTAGGGTTAGGGTACGCGTTAGGGTTAGGGTAGTTATTAAACCTATCCCACTATCTAGATACCCCTTAGCACGTCAAGGAATATTATTTGGGGGTCCAGCAATGGAGAAGAGTTTAGACACTAGGAGAAGATAAGGAACACACCCATTATCAAGAAATCACATTAGGATTCTCTTTTTAACCTGTTCCTTAAAACACTAGTGCTTAGGAAATCTATTGGAGGCAGAAGCAGTCAAGGGTAGCTTAGGGTTAGGGTTAGGGTTAGGGCTAGGGTTAGGACACGGCTTAGGGTACGGGTTCGGGTACGGGTTCGTGTACGGCGTAGGGTATGGGTTTGGGTTAGGGTTAGGGTTAGTTTGAAGGTTAGGGCTCGGTTTAGGGTACGGGTTAGGATTAGGGTTCGTGTTAGGGTTAGGGTAGGGGTTAGGGTTAGGGTACGCGTTAGGGTTAGGGTAGTTATTAAACCTATCCCACTCTCTAGATACCCCTTAGCACGTCAAGGAATATTATTTGGGTGTCCAGCCATGGAGAAGAGTTTAGACACTAGGAGAAGATAAGGAACACAACCATTATCCTGAAATCACATTAGGATTCTCTTTTTAACCTGTTCCTTAATACACTAGTGCTTAGGAAATCTATTGGAGGCAGAAGCAGTCAAGGGTAGCTTAGGGTTAGGGTTACGGTTAGGGTTAGTGTTAGGGTATGGCTTAGGGTACGGGTTCGGGTACGGGTTCGGGTACGGCGTAGGGTATGGGTTAGGGTTAGGGTTAGGGTTAGTTTGAGGGTTAGGGCTCGGTTCAGGGTACGGGTTAGGATTAGGGTACGTGTTAGGGTTAGGGTAGGGGTTAGTGTTAGGGTACGCGTTAGGGTTAGGTTAGTTATTAAACCTATCCCACTCTCTAGATACCCCTTAGCACGTCAAGGAATATTATTTGGGGGTCCAGCCATGGAGAAGAGTTTAGACACTAGGAGAAGATAAGGAACACACCCATTATCAAGAAATCACATTAGGATTCTCTTTTTAACCTGTTCCTTAAAACACTAGTGCTTAGGAAATCTATTGGAGGCAGAAGCAGTCAAGGGTAGCTTAGGGTTAGGGTTAGGGTTAGGGTACGGCTTAGGGTACGGGTTCGGGTACGGGTTCGGGTACGGGTTCGGGTACGGCATAGGGTATGGGTTAGGTATAGGGTTAGGGTTAGTTTGAGGGTTAGGGCTCGGTTTAGGTTACGGCTTAGGATTAGGGTACGTGTTAGGGTTAGGGTAGGGGTTAGGGTTAGGGTACGCGTTAGGGTTAGGGTAGTTATTAAACATATCCCACTCTCTAGATACCCCTTAGCACGTCAAGGAATATTATTTGGGGGTCCAGCCATGGAGAAGAGTTTAGACACTAGGAGAAGATAAGGAACACACCCATTATCAATAAATCACATTAGGATTCTCTTTTTAACCTGTTCCTTAAAACACTAGTGCTTAGGAAATCTATTTGAGGCAGAAGCAGTCAAGGGTAGCTTAGGGTTAGGGTTTGGGTTAGGGTACGGCTTAGGGTACGGGTTCGGGTACGGGTTTGGGTACGGGTTTGGGTATGGCGTAGGATATGGGTTAGGGTTAGGGTTAGGGTTAGTTTGAGGGTTAGGGCTCGGTTTAGGGTACGGGTTAGGATTAGGGTACGTGTTAGGGTTAGGGTAGGGGTTAGGGTTAGGGTACGCGTTAGGGTTAGGGTAGTTATTAAACCTATCCCACTCTCTAGATACCCCTTAGCACGTCAAGGAATATTATTTGGGTGTCCAGCCATGGAGAAGAGTTTAGACACTAGGAGAAGATAAGGAACACACCCATTATCAAGAAATCACATTAGGATTCTCTTTTTAACCTGTTCCTTAAAACACTAGTGCTTAGGAAATCTATTGGAGGCAGAAGCAGTCAAGGGTAGCTTAGGGTTAGGGTTAGGGTTAGGGTTAGGGTTAGGGTACGGCTTAGGGTACGGGTTCGGGTACGGGTTCGTGTACGGCGTAGGGTATGGTTTAGGGTTAGGGTTAGGGTTAGTTTGAAGGTTAGGGCTCGGTTTAGGGTACGGGTTAGGATTAGGGTTCGTGTTAGGGTTAGGGTAGGGGTTAGGGTTAGGGTACGCGTTAGGGTTAGGGTAGTTATTAAACCTATCCCACTCCCTAGATACCCCTTAGCACGTCAAGGAATATTATTTGGGGGTCCAGCCATGGAGAAGAGTTTAGACACTAGGAGAAGATAAGGAACACACCCATTATCAAGAAATCACATTAGGATTCTCTTTTTAACCTGTTCCTTAAAACACTAGTGCTTAGGAAATCTATTGGAGGAAGAAGCAGTCAAGGGTAGCTTAGGGTTAGGGTTAGGGTTAGGGCTAGGGTTAGGACACGGCTTAGGGTACGGGTTCGGGTACGGGTTCGTGTACGGCGTAGGGTATGGGTATGGGTTAGTGTTAGGGTTAATTTGAAGGTTAGGGCTCGGTTTAGGGTACGGATTAGGATTAGGGTTCGTGTTAGGGTTAGGGTAGGGGTTAGGGTTAGGGTACGCGTTAGGGTTAGGGTAGTTATTAAACCTATCCCACTCTCTAGATACCCCTTAGCACGTCAAGGAATATTATTTGGGGGTCCAGCCATGGAGAAGAGTTTAGACACTAGGAGAAGATAAGGAACACACCCATTATCAAGAAATCACAGTAGGATTCTCTTTTTAACCTGTTCCTTAAAACACTAGTGCTTAGGAAATCAATTGGAGGCAGAAGCAGTCAAGGGTAGCTTAGGGTTAGGGTTAGGGTTAGGGTTTGGGTTAGTGTTAGGGTACGGGTTAGGAGTAGGGTACGAGTTAGGGTTAGGGTAGGGGTTAGGGTTAGGGTACGCGTTAGGGTTAGGGTAGTTATTAAACCTATCCCACTCCCTAGATACCCCTTAGCACGTCAAGGAATATTATTTGGGGGTCCAGCCATGGAGAAGAGTTTAGACAGTAGGAGAAGATAAGGAACACACCCATTATCAAGAAATCACATTAGGATTCTCTTTTTAACCTGTTCCTTAAAACACTAGTGCTTAGGAAATCTATTGGAGGCAAAGCAGTCAAGGGTAGCTTAGGGTTAGGGTTAGGGTTAGGGTTAGGGTTAGGGTACGGCTTAGGGTACGGGTTCGGGTACGGGTTCGTGTACGCTGTAGGGTATGGGTTAGGGTTAGGGTTAGGGTTAGTTTGAAGGTTAGGGCTCGGTTTAGGGTACGGGTTAGGATTAGGGTTCGTGTTAGGGTTAGGGTAGGGGTTAGGGTTAGGGTACGCGTTAGGGTTAGGGTAGTTATGAAACCTATCCCACTCTCTAGATACCCCTTAGCACGTCAAGGAATATTATTTGGGGGTCCAGCCATGGAGAAGAGTTTAGACACTAGGAGAAGATAAGGAACACACCCATTATCCTGAAATCACATTAGGATTCTCTTTTTAACCTGTTCCTTAAAACACTAGTGCTTAGGAAATCTATTGGAGGCAGAAGCAGTCAAGGGTAGCTTAGGGTTAGGGTTAGGGTTAGGGCTAGGGTTAGGACACGGCTTAGGGTACGGGTTCGGGTACGGGTTCGTGTACGGCGTAGGGTATGGGTTTGTGTTAGGGTTAGGGTTAGTTTGAAGGTTAGGGCTCGGTTTAGGGTACGGGTTAGGATTAGGGTACGTGTTAGGGTTAGGGTAGGGGTTAGGGTTAGGGTACGCGTTAGGGTTAGGGTAGTTATTAAACCTATCCCACTTTCTAGATACCCCTTAGCACGTCAAGGAATATTATTTGGGGGTCCAGCAATGGAGAAGAGTTTAGACACTAGGAGAAGATAAGGAACACACCCATTATCAAGAAATCACATTAGGATTCTCTTTTTAACCTGTTCCTTAAAACACTAATGCTTAGGAAATCTATTGGAGGCAGAAGCAGTCAAGGGTAGCTTAGGGTTAGGGTTAGGTTTAGGGTACGGCTTAGGGTACGGGTTCGGGTACGGGTTCGGGTACGGGTTCGGGTACGGCGTAGGGTATGGGTTAAGTTTAGGGTTAGGGTTAGTTTGAGGGTTAGGGCTCGGTTTAGGTTACGGGTTAGGATTAGGGTTCGTGTTAGGGTTAGGGTAGGGGTTAGGGTTAGGGTACGTGTTAGGGTTAGGGTAGTTATTAAACCTATCCCACTCTCTAGATACCCCTTAGCACGTCAAGGAATATTATTTGGGGGTCCAGCCATGGAGAAGAGTTTAGACACTAGGAGAAGATAAGGAACACACCCATTATCCTGAAATCACATTAGGATTCTCTTTTTAACCTGTTCCTTAATACACTAGTGCTTAGGAAATCTATTGGAGGCAGAAGCAGTCAAGGGTAGCTTAGGGTTAGGGTTACGGTGAGGGTTAGGGTTAGGGTATGGCTTAGGGTACGGGTTCGGGTACGGCGTAGGGTATGGGTTAGGGTTAGGGTTAGGGTTAGTTTGAGGGTTAGGGCTCGGTTCAGGGTACGGGTTAGGATTAGGGTACGTGTTAGGGTTAGGGTAGGGGTTAGGGTTAGGGTACGCGTTAGGGTTAGGGTAGTTATTAAACCTATCCCACTCTCTAGATACCCCTTAGCACGTCAAGGAATATTATTTGGGGGTCCAGCCATGGAGAAGAGTTTAGACACTAGGAGAAGATAAGGAACACACCCATTATCAAGAAATCACATTAGGATTCTCTTTTTAACCTGTTCCTTAAAACACTAGTGCTTAGGAAATCTATTGGAGGCAGAAGCAGTCAAGGGTAGCTTAGGGTTAGGGTTAGGGTTAGGGTACGGCTTAGGGTACGGGTTCGGGTACGGGTTCGGGTACGGGTTCGGGTACGGCATAGGGTATGGGTTAGGGTTAGGGTTAGGGTTAGTTTGAGGGTTAGGGCTCGGTTTAGGTTACGGCTTAGGATTAGGGTACGTGTTAGGGTTAGGGTAGGGGTTAGGGTTAGGGTACGCGTTAGGGTTAGGGTAGTTATTAAACATATCCCACTCTCTAGATACCCCTTAGCACGTCAAGGAATATTATTTGGGGGTCCAGCCATGGAGAAGAGTTTAGACACTAGGAGAAGATAAGGAACACACCCATTATCAATAAATCACATTAGGATTCTCTTTTTAACCTGTTCCTTAAAACACTAGTGCTTAGGAAATCTATTGGAGGCAGAAGCAGTCAAGGGTAGCTTAGGGTTAGGGTTTGGGTTACGGTACGGCTTAGGGTACGGGTTCGGGTACGGGTTCGGGTACGGGTTTGGGTATGGCGTAGGATATGGGTTAGGGTTAGGGTTAGGGTTAGTTTGAGGGTTAGGGCTCGGTTTAGGGTACGGGTTAGGATTAGGGTACGTGTTAGGGTTAGGGTAGGGGTTAGGGTTAGGGTACGCGTTAGGGTTAGGGTAGTTATTAAACCTATCCCACTCTCTAGATACCCCTTAGCACGTCAAGGAATATTATTTGGGTGTCCAGCCATGGAGAAGAGTTTAGACACTAGGAGAAGATAAGGAACACACCCATTATCAAGAAATCACATTAGGATTCTCTTTTTAACCTGTTCCTTAAAACACTAGTGCTTAGGAAATCTATTGGAGGCAGAAGCAGTCAAGGGTAGCTTACGGTTAGGGTTAGGGTTAGGGTTAGGGTTAGGGTACGGCTTAGGGTACGGGTTCGGGTACGGGTTCGTGTACGGCGTAGGGTATGGGTTAGGGTTAGGGTTAGTTTGAAGGTTAGGGCTCGGTTTAGGGTACGGGTTAGGATTAGGGTTCGTGTTAGGGTTAGGGTAGGGGTTAGGGTTAGGGTACGTGTTAGGGTTAGGGTAGTTATTAAACCTATCCCACTCTCTAGATACCCCTTAGCACGTCAAGGAATATTATTTGGGGGTCCAGCCATGGAGAAGAGTTTAGACACTAGGAGAAGATAAGGAACACACCCATTATCCTGAAATCACATTAGGATTCTCTTTTTAACCTGTTCCTTAATACACTAGTGCTTAGGAAATCTATTGGAGGCAGAAGCAGTCAAGGGTAGCTTAGGGTTAGGGTTACGGTGAGGGTTAGGGTTAGGGTATGGCTTAGGGTACGGGTTCGGGTACGGGTTCGGGTACGGCGTAGGGTATGGGTTAGGGTTAGGGTTAGGGTTAGTTTGAGGGTTAGGGCTCCGTTTAGGTTACGGGTTAGGATTAGGGTACGTGTTAGGGTTAGGGTAGGGGTTAGGGTTAGGGTACGCGTTAGGGTTAGGGTAGTTATTAAACCTATCCCACTCTCTAGATACCCCTTAGCACGTCAAGGAATATTATTTGGGGGTCCAGCCATGGAGAAGAGTTTAGACACTAGGAGAAGATAAGGAACACACCCATTATCAAGAAATCACATTAGGATTCTCTTTTTAACCTGTTCCTTAAAACACTAGTGCTTACGAAATCTATTGGAGGCAGAAGCAGTCAAGGGTAGCTTAGGGTTAGGGTTAGGGTTAGGGTACGGCTTAGGGTACGGGTTCGGGTACGTGTTCGGGTACGGGTTCGGGTACGGCGCAGGGTATGGGTTAGTTTTAGGGTTAGGGTTAGTTTGAGGGTTAGGGCTCGGTTTAGGTTACGGGTTAGGATTAGGGTACGTGTTAGGGTTAGGGTAGGGGTTAGGGTTAGGGTACGCGTTAGGGTTAGGGTAGTTATTAAACCTATCCCACTCTCTAGATACCCCTTAGCACGTCAAGGAATATTATTTGGGGGTCCAGCCATGGAGAAGAGTTTAGACACTAGGAGAAGATAAGGAACACACCCATTATCAAGAAATCACATTAGGATTCTCTTTTTAACCTGTTCCTTAAAACACTAGTGCTTAGGAAATCTATTGGAGGCAGAAGCAGTCAAGGGTAGCTTAGGGTTAGGGTTAGGGTTAGGGCTAGGGTTAGGACACGGCTTAGGGTACGGGTTCGGGTACGGGTTCGTGTACGGCGTAGGGTATGGGTTTGTGTTAGGGTTAGGGTTAGTTTGAAGGTTAGGGCTCGGTTTAGGGTACGGGTTAGGATTAGGGTACGTGTTAGGGTTAGGGTAGGGGTTAGGGTTAGGGTACGCGTTAGGGTTAGGGTAGTTATTAAACCTATCCCACTTTCTAGATACCCCTTAGCACGTCAAGGAATATTATTTGGGGGTCCAGCAATGGAGAAGAGTTTAGACACTAGGAGAAGATAAGGAACACACCCATTATCAAGAAATCACATTAGGATTCTCTTTTTAACCTGTTCCTTAAAACACTAGTGCTTAGGAAATCTATTGGAGGCAGAAGCAGTCAAGGGTAGCTTAGGGTTAGGGTTAGGGTTAGGGCTAGGGTTAGGACACGGCTTAGGGTACGGGTTCGGGTACGGGTTCGTGTACGGCGTAGGGTATGGGTTTGTGTTAGGGTTAGGGTTAGTTTGAAGGTTAGGGCTCGGTTTAGGGTACGGGTTAGGATTAGGGTACGTGTTAGGGTTAGGGTAGGGGTTAGGGTTAGGGTGCGCGTTAGGGTTAGGGTAGTTATTAAACATATCCCACTCTCTAGATACCCCTTAGCACGTCAAGGAATATTATTTGGGGGTCCAGCCATGGAGAAGAGTTTAGACACTAGGAGAAGATAAGGAACACACCCATTATCAAGAAATCACATTAGGATTCTCTTTTTAACCTGTTCCTTAAAACACTAGTGCTTAGGAAATCTATTGGAGGCAGAAGCAGTCAAGGGTAGCTTAGGGTTAGGGTTTGGTTTAGGGTACGGCTTAGGGTACGGGTTCGGGTACGGGTTCGGGTACGGGTTTGGGTATGGCGTAGGATATGGGTTAGGGTTAGGGTTAGGGTTAGTTTGAGGGTTAGGGCTCGGTTTAGGGTACGGGTTAGGATTAGGGTACGTGTTAGTGTTAGGGTAGGGGTTAGGGTTAGGGTACGCGTTAGGGTTAGGGTAGTTATTAAACCTATCCCACTCCCTAGATACCCCTTAGCACGTCAAGGAATATTATTTGGGGGTCCAGCCATGGAGAAGAGTTTAGACACTAGGAGAAGATAAGGAACACACCCATTATCAAGAAATCACATTAGGATTCTCTTTTTAACCTGTTCCTTAAAACACTAGTGCTTAGGAAATCTATTGGAGGCAGAAGCAGTCAAGGGTAGCTTAGGGTTAGGGTTAGGGTTAGGGCTAGGGTTAGGACACGGCTTAGGGTACGGGTTCGGGTACGGGTTCGCGTACGGCGTAGGGTATGGGTTAGGGTTAGTGTTAGGGTTAGTTTGAAGGTTAGGGCTCGGTTTAGGGTACGGGTTAGGATTAGGGTTCGTGTTAGGGTTAGGGTAGGGGTTAGGGTTAGGGTACGCGTTAGCGTTAGGGTAGTTATTAAACCTATCCCACTCTCTAGATACCCCTTAGCACGTCAAGGAATATTATTTGGGGGTCCAGCCATGGAGAAGAGTTTAGACACTAGGAGAAGATAAGGAACACACCCATTATCAAGAAATCACATTAGGATTCTCTTTTTAACCTGTTCCTTAAAACACTAGTGCTTAGGAAATCTATTGGAGGCAGAAGCAGTCAAGGGTAGCTTAGGGTTAGGGTTAGGGTTAGGGCTAGGGTTAGGACACGGCTTAGGGTACGGGTTCGGGTACGGGTTCGTGTACGGCGTAGGGTATGGGTTTGGGTTAGGGTTAGGATTAGTTTGAAGGTTAGGGCTCGGTTTAGGTTACGGGTTAGGATTAGGGTTCGTGTTAGGGTTAGGGTAGGGGTTAGGGTTAGGGTACGCGTTAGGGTTAGGGTAGTTATTAAACCTATCCCACTCTCTAGATACCCCTTAGCACGTCAAGGAATATTATTTGGGGGTCCAGCCATGGAGAAGAGTTTAGACACTAGGAGAAAATAAGGAACACACCCATTATCCTGAAATCACATTAGGATTCTCTTTTTAACCTGTTCCTTAATACACTAGTGCTTAGGAAATCTATTGGAGGCAGAAGCAGTCAAGGGTAGCTTAGGGTTAGGGTTACGGTGAGGGTTAGGGTTAGGGTATGGCTTAGGGTACAGGTTCGGGTACGGGTTCGGGTACGGCGTAGGGTATGGGTTAGGGTTAGGGTTAGGGTTAGTTTGAGGGTTAGGGCTCCGTTTAGGTTACGGGTTAGGATTAGGGTACGTGTTAGGGTTAGGGTAGGGGTTAGGGTTAGGGTACGCGTTAGGGTTAGGGTAGTTATTAAACCTATCCCACTATCTAGATACCCCTTAGCACGTCAAGGAATATTATTTGGGGGTCCAGCAATGGAGAAGAGTTTAGACACTAGGAGAAGATAAGGAACACACCCATTATCAAGAAATCACATTAGGATTCTCTTTTTAACCTGTTCCTTAAAACACTAGTGCTTAGGAAATCTATTGGAGGCAGAAGCAGTCAAGGGTAGCTTAGGGTTAGGGTTAGGGTTAGGGCTAGGGTTAGGACACGGCTTAGGGTACGGGTTCGGGTACGGGTTCGTGTACGGCGTAGGGTATGGGTTTGGGTTAGGGTTAGGGTTAGTTTGAAGGTTAGGGCTCGGTTTAGGGTACGGGTTAGGATTAGGGTTCGTGTTAGGGTTAGGGTAGGGGTTAGGGTTAGGGTACGCGTTAGGGTTAGGGTAGTTATTAAACCTATCCCACTCTCTAGATACCCCTTAGCACGTCAAGGAATATTATTTGGGGGTCCAGCCATGGAGAAGAGTTTAGACACTAGGAGAAGATAAGGAACACACCCATTATCCTGAAATCACATTAGGATTCTCTTTTTAACCTGTTCCTTAATACACTAGTGCTTAGGAAATCTATTGGAGGCAGAAGCAGTCAAGGGTAGCTTAGGGTTAGGGTTACGGTTAGGGTTAGTGTTAGGGTATGGCTTAGGGTACGGGTTCGGGTACGGCGTAGGGTATGGGTTAGGGTTAGGGTTAGGGTTAGTTTGAGGGTTAGGGCTCGGTTCAGGGTACGGGTTAGGATTAGGGTACGTGTTAGGGTTAGGGTAGGGGTTAGTGTTAGGGTACGCGTTAGGGTTAGGTTAGTTATTAAACCTATCCCACTCTCTAGATACCCCTTAGCACGTCAAGGAATATTATTTGGGGGTCCAGCCATGGAGAAGAGTTTAGACACTAGGAGAAGATAAGGAACACACCCATTATCAAGAAATCACATTAGGATTCTCTTTTTAACCTGTTCCTTAAAACACTAGTGCTTAGGAAATCTATTGGAGGCAGAAGCAGTCAAGGGTAGCTTAGGGTTAGGGTTAGGGTTAGGGTACGGCTTAGGGTACGGGTTCGGGTACGGGTTCGGGTACGGGTTCGGGTACGGCATAGGGTATGGGTTAGGTATAGGGTTAGGGTTAGTTTGAGGGTTAGGGCTCGGTTTAGGTTACGGCTTAGGATTAGGGTACGTGTTAGGGTTAGGGTAGGGGTTAGGGTTAGGGTACGCGTTAGGGTTAGGGTAGTTATTAAACATATCCCACTCTCTAGATACCCCTTAGCACGTCAAGGAATATTATTTGGGGGTCCAGCCATGGAGAAGAGTTTAGACACTAGGAGAAGATAAGGAACACACCCATTATCAATAAATCACATTAGGATTCTCTTTTTAACCTGTTCCTTAAAACACTAGTGCTTAGGAAATCTATTTGAGGCAGAAGCAGTCAAGGGTAGCTTAGGGTTAGGGTTTGGGTTAGGGTACGGCTTAGGGTACGGGTTCGGGTACGGGTTTGGGTACGGGTTTGGGTATGGCGTAGGATATGGGTTAGGGTTAGGGTTAGGGTTAGTTTGAGGGTTAGGGCTCGGTTTAGGGTACGGGTTAGGATTAGGGTACGTGTTAGGGTTAGGGTAGGGGTTAGGGTTAGGGTACGCGTTAGGGTTAGGGTAGTTATTAAACCTATCCCACTCTCTAGATACCCCTTAGCACGTCAAGGAATATTATTTGGGTGTCCAGCCATGGAGAAGAGTTTAGACACTAGGAGAAGATAAGGAACACACCCATTATCAAGAAATCACATTAGGATTCTCTTTTTAACCTGTTCCTTAAAACACTAGTGCTTAGGAAATCTATTGGAGGCAGAAGCAGTCAAGGGTAGCTTAGGGTTAGGGTTAGGGTTAGGGTTAGGGTTAGGGTACGGCTTAGGGTACGGGTTCGGGTACGGGTTCGTGTACGGCGTAGGGTATGGTTTAGGGTTAGGGTTAGGGTTAGTTTGAAGGTTAGGGCTCGGTTTAGGGTACGGGTTAGGATTAGGGTTCGTGTTAGGGTTAGGGTAGGGGTTAGGGTTAGGGTACGCGTTAGGGTTAGGGTAGTTATTAAACCTATCCCACTCCCTAGATACCCCTTAGCACGTCAAGGAATATTATTTGGGGGTCCAGCCATGGAGAAGAGTTTAGACACTAGGAGAAGATAAGGAACACACCCATTATCAAGAAATCACATTAGGATTCTCTTTTTAACCTGTTCCTTAAAACACTAGTGCTTAGGAAATCTATTGGAGGAAGAAGCAGTCAAGGGTAGCTTAGGGTTAGGGTTAGGGTTAGGGCTAGGGTTAGGACACGGCTTAGGGTACGGGTTCGGGTACGGGTTCGTGTACGGCGTAGGGTATGGGTATGGGTTAGTGTTAGGGTTAATTTGAAGGTTAGGGCTCGGTTTAGGGTACGGATTAGGATTAGGGTTCGTGTTAGGGTTAGGGTAGGGGTTAGGGTTAGGGTACGCGTTAGGGTTAGGGTAGTTATTAAACCTATCCCACTCTCTAGATACCCCTTAGCACGTCAAGGAATATTATTTGGGGGTCCAGCCATGGAGAAGAGTTTAGACACTAGGAGAAGATAAGGAACACACCCATTATCAAGAAATCACAGTAGGATTCTCTTTTTAACCTGTTCCTTAAAACACTAGTGCTTAGGAAATCAATTGGAGGCAGAAGCAGTCAAGGGTAGCTTAGGGTTAGGGTTAGGGTTAGGGTTTGGGTTAGTGTTAGGGTACGGGTTAGGAGTAGGGTACGAGTTAGGGTTAGGGTAGGGGTTAGGGTTAGGGTACGCGTTAGGGTTAGGGTAGTTATTAAACCTATCCCACTCCCTAGATACCCCTTAGCACGTCAAGGAATATTATTTGGGGGTCCAGCCATGGAGAAGAGTTTAGACAGTAGGAGAAGATAAGGAACACACCCATTATCAAGAAATCACATTAGGATTCTCTTTTAACCTGTTCCTTAAAACACTAGTGCTTAGGAAATCTATTGGAGGCAAAGCAGTCAAGGGTAGCTTAGGGTTAGGGTTAGGGTTAGGGTTAGGGTTAGGGTACGGCTTAGGGTACGGGTTCGGGTACGGGTTCGTGTACGCTGTAGGGTATGGGTTAGGGTTAGGGTTAGGGTTAGTTTGAAGGTTAGGGCTCGGTTTAGGGTACGGGTTAGGATTAGGGTTCGTGTTAGGGTTAGGGTAGGGTTAGGGTTAGGGTACGCGTTAGGGTTAGGGTAGTTATGAAACCTATCCCACTCTCTAGATACCCCTTAGCACGTCAAGGAATATTATTTGGGGGTCCAGCCATGGAGAAGAGTTTAGACACTAGGAGAAGATAAGGAACACACCCATTATCCTGAAATCACATTAGGATTCTCTTTTTAACCTGTTCCTTAAAACACTAGTGCTTAGGAAATCTATTGGAGCAGAAGCAGTCAAGGGTAGCTTAGGGTTAGGGTTAGGGTTAGGGCTAGGGTTAGGACACGGCTTAGGGTACGGGTTCGGGTACGGGTTCGTGTACGGCGTAGGGTATGGGTTTGTGTTAGGGTTAGGGTTAGTTTGAAGGTTAGGGCTCGGTTTAGGGTACGGGTTAGGATTAGGGTACGTGTTAGGGTTAGGGTAGGGGTTAGGGTTAGGGTACGCGTTAGGGTTAGGGTAGTTATTAAACCTATCCCACTTTCTAGATACCCCTTAGCACGTCAAGGAATATTATTTGGGGGTCCAGCAATGGAGAAGAGTTTAGACACTAGGAGAAGATAAGGAACACACCCATTATCAAGAAATCACATTAGGATTCTCTTTTTAACCTGTTCCTTAAAACACTAATGCTAGGAAATCTATTGGAGGCAGAAGCAGTCAAGGGTAGCTTAGGGTTAGGGTTAGGGTTAGGGTACGGCTTAGGGTACGGGTTCGGGTACGGGTTCGGGTACGGGTTCGGGTACGGCGTAGGGTATGGGTTAAGTTTAGGGTTAGGGTTAGTTTGAGGGTTAGGGCTCGGTTTAGGTTACGGGTTAGGATTAGGGTTCGTGTTAGGGTTAGGGTAGGGGTTAGGGTTAGGGTACGTGTTAGGGTATTAGGGTAGTTATTAAACCTATCCCACTCTCTAGATACCCCTTAGCACGTCAAGGAATATTATTTGGGGGTCCAGCCATGGAGAAGAGTTTAGACACTAGGAGAAGATAAGGAACACACCCATTATCCTGAAATCACATTAGGATTCTCTTTTTAACCTGTTCCTTAATACACTAGTGCTTAGGAAATCTATTGGAGGCAGAAGCAGTCAAGGGTAGCTTAGGGTTAGGGTTACGGTGAGGGTTAGGGTTAGGGTATGGCTTAGGGTACGGGTTCGGGTACGCGTAGGGTATGGGTTAGGGTTAGGGTTAGGGTTAGTTTGAGGGTTAGGCTCGGTTCAGGGTACGGGTTAGGATTAGGGTACGTGTTAGGGTTAGGGTAGGGGTTAGGGTTAGGGTACGCGTTAGGGTTAGGGTAGTTATTAAACCTATCCCACTCTCTAGATACCCCTTAGCACGTCAAGGAATATTATTTGGGGGTCCAGCCATGGAGAAGAGTTTAGACACTAGGAGAAGATAAGGAACACACCCATATCAAGAAATCACATTAGGATTCTCTTTTTAACCTGTTCCTTAAAACACTAGTGCTTAGGAAATCTATTGGAGCAGAAGCAGTCAAGGGTAGCTTAGGGTTAGGGTTAGGGTTAGGTACGGCTTAGGGTACGGGTTCGGGTACGGGTTCGGGTACGGGTTCGGGTACGGCATAGGGTATGGGTTAGGGTTAGGGTTAGGGTTAGTTTGAGGGTTAGGGCTCGGTTTAGGTTACGGCTTAGGATTAGGGTACGTGTTAGGGTTAGGGTAGGGGTTAGGGTTAGGGTACGCGTTAGGGTTAGGGTAGTTATTAAACATATCCCACTCTCTAGATACCCCTTAGCACGTCAAGGAATATTATTTGGGGGTCCAGCCATGGAGAAGAGTTTAGACACTAGGAGAAGATAAGGAACACACCCATTATCAATAAATCACATTAGGATTCTCTTTTTAACCTGTTCGTTAAAACACTAGTGCTTAGGAAATCTATTGGAGGCAGAAGCAGTCAAGGGTAGCTTAGGGTTTGGGTTACGGTACGGCTTAGGGTACGGGTTCGGGTACGGGTTCGGGTACGGGTTTGGGTATGGCGTAGGATATGGGTTAGGGTTAGGGTTAGGGTTAGTTTGAGGGTTAGGGCTCGGTTTAGGGTACGGGTTAGGATTAGGGTACGTGTTAGGGTTAGGGTAGGGGTTAGGGTTAGGGTACGCGTTAGGGTTAGGGTAGTTATTAAACCTATCCA